>NC_044324.1:86755582-87070355 GCF_007399415.2 Gopherus evgoodei
GACCTGGGGATGAAGGGTTTGGGGTGCAGGAAGGGTGGGGCTGTCAGATTCGGAATGTGGGAGGGGGCTGTGGGTTGAGGAAGTGGGTTGGGGTGTGGGAAGGGGTACAGGCTCTGAGCTGGGGGTACAGGCTCTGGTGTGAAGCCAGGAATGAGAAGTTTGGGGTACAGGGAGTGACTCCAAGCTCAGAAGGATTCGAAATGTGGGAGGGGGCTGTGGGTTGAGCTGGCCAATGGGAGTGCGGAGCTGGTGCTCGGGGTGGGGGCAGCGCGTGGAGTTTCCTGCCCCATCCCCCCACCTGAGACCCGGACCTGCTGCTCGCTTCTGGAGTGCAGTGCGGTGCACCAGGACACATAGGGACTAGCATGCCTTAGCCCAGCAATACCACAAACTGGACTGTTAATGGCTCAGTCAGCGGTGCTGACTGGAGCCACCTGGGTCCCTTTTTGACCAAGTGTTTCAGTCATAAAAAACAGACACCTGGTCACCCTACTGTGAGTTAATGACAGTCATTTGTTGTTTATTTTTGCCCATTTGTTGTTTATTTTCGATTTTGATAAATCATTGCCTTGATAGTCATAAATCTCAGACTTCAAGGACATGTAGAAACCTTACCTTCCTCTCTTTCTTTAGGTTCAATAGAAAAGCAATTTTTAACTATTGAAATAAAGCTTATAGTAATACCATTATATCTGAAAAGCAACTTGTAAACTACAGAGATTAATTACAGTTCATGCCTGGATATTTCATTGAGACTGTATTACAAGAGTTGAGCAACTAGAACGTTGTGCTCTATAAAGTTAAAGCTGCTCTTCTTGTTTTTGTGAACAATGGGGCATAAGGATTCTTTGATTAACTTGACAGTGTTAACACAGGCTCAGGATTTATTTTTTTTAAATTAGTGATTGTACTGCTATTTAGTGAAAGAAAATGAATAGAAGTGACAATTCTTCTTCTTGCCTGTGACCAGGAAGGATTCTCTCAAAGAGATAATTCAGTCTGCAGTGTATTTGAAAATTTGCTCCCTCTCCTATTACCATAACAAGATTGTCAATTTGTGATGGGGTTTTAGTAACATATACACTTGTCCTCTAAAACGCCACTAATTATTTTATATATGCCACTGAGTAGCTGGGGATTGCTTTCGCTTTCTATTGCTGTGGGCCAGATTTCCGCCAGTGATCTAGAAGGTAAGATCCATACACCCTTGCCAGTGTCAACCTACCCAGAATTTGCATAATAGGTTGCCATAAAAATGGGTATCCTATATTATGAATACATCATATGTTTATGAAACATTTATCTGCAAGTTACAAAAATCAATCTATGAATCCTCTTTGAATACATGGTTTTCTCAAAGAGATATGTTTGGAGAGTGGATACCAAGTCATTCTAGTTTGAGTTTTGATATAAAATGTAGCTACAGTAAAAACAAAAGATGAACTTTTAAGGACACATTCATTCATTTACATCTAAATGAAAAAAAAATTCAGTACATATAGCAAAACAATTCTTCTCAACTTTGAACTGGGGGAAAAAAAGCCACATTCACTTCAGCGTTTCGTGTATAAAAAAAATCAATGCCTCACACCAGAAATCAGAATTAACCCTAAGGTCTTGCAAGAAAAAAAACAGTCTGCGATTTCCTTACAGGTTATTGTTAAAAAAAAATTAAAAACTTACTTTTCAAAGCTGGATGCAGTTTTGAATCTCAGCTTTTCAGAAGCTCAGAACTGTAATATCATGAAGAATAAATTGACAATCATCTCTGCAGATGACTGTCTCCAGAGTGAATGTAAGAATAGCAAAAGTCTCTAGAAAAGCTCACATAGGAGCTACTTGCATCCTATAAAATTTTGATGTAATCTAAGAAAAGATTTTACAGTAAGACTCCTAGCAATCCATTTTTGCAAGATTTTTCCTAAATTCTGTGACAGAATGCCATGTTCAGTCTTGTCCACTTTTATAATAATTGAAATACCCTACAGTAACAGAAGAAATAGCCTGCTTGCTGCTATTAAAAATTAGTACTCCACTTTCTAAATACAAACAAGGAAGATGTACCAAATAGTCTCATTACTCGCTAATGTTTTTTTTCAGCGAGACTTGTAAGGGTAGATTAAGATTAAGTTGGGCTGGGATCCACAATAATTTTGTTCCCTCTTCTCAAAATGTTGGGGTTTGCTTCAGAGATTGTTCCTCCCAATTTCCCCTCACCTCTTTCTATCATAGCTTCTTGAACATCTTTCCCCACCTCTCATAATAAGTTCTTCCTTTCAACCCCTCTACTCAGCTAGAACAGCTACAAAAAATATTGAGCACTTGTGGCACCTTAGAGACTAACAAATTTATTTAAGCATAAACTTTTGTGGGCTAAAACCCACTTCATCGGCTCTTTCTTGGGTCCAGTTCTATTTGATATTCTCATGGATTATGAGACATAGAATACACTTATGAAAAAATGGCAATTGCCATACCAATTATAACAAGAATAATCAATTAAGGTGGAGCTATGTAAAAGGATAAAAGGACACAAATCAGATATTAGGAATGGCAATATACTAAAACCTGTAGGAGAACACTTCAACCTCCCTGGACACACAATAGCAGATGTAAAGGTAGCCATCCTGCAGCAAAAAAACTTCAGGATCAAACTTCAAAGAGAAACAGCTGAGCTTCAGTTCATCAGCAAATTTAACACCATCAGCTCAGGATTAAACGAAGACAGTGAATGGATAGCCAACTACAAAAGCAGTTTCTCCTTTCTTGGTGTTCACACCTCAACTGCTAGAACAGGGCCTCATCCTGCCTGATTGAACTAACCTCGTTATCTCTAGCCTGATTCTTGCTTGCATATTTATATCTGCCTCTGGAAATTTCCACTACATGCATCCGATGAAGTGGGTATTCACCCACAAAAACTCATGCTCCAATATGTCTGTTAGTCTATAAGGTGCCACAGGACTCTTTGCTGCTTTTACAGATCCAGACTAACACAGCTACCCCTCTGACAATTAAGGTGGGCTATTGTCAGCAGAAGAAAAACTTTCGTAGTGATAATCAGGATGGCTCATTTCCAACAGTTGATAAGAAGGCATGAGCAACAGTAGGGGAAAAAAATTAGCATGGGGAAATAGTTTTTTCTTTGTGTAATGACCCATCCACTCCCAGTCTTTATTCAAGACTAATTTAATACTGTCCAGTTTGCAAATTAATTCCAGTTCTGCAGTTTCTCGTTGGAGTCTGTTTTTTCACCCATTTTTTCACGTTCTCTGTGTGTGCGTGTATGTGTATATATATATATCTTCCTACTGTATTTTCCACAGCATGCATCCGATGAAGTGGGATTTAGCCCATGAAAGCTTATGCTCAAATAAATTTGTTAGTCTCTAAGGTGTTACAAGTACTCCTTGTTCTTTTTGCTGACATAGACTAACATGGCTACCACTCAAACAAAAATTATTGATTTTTCACCAATTCACTCTTGCAGGCCTTCTCAGATCACTAGACTCGGATTCCAAGGTTCTTCACGAACCACAAAATATTTTAAAAAATAATTGACACAGGAACCTGAGCTAGATCAACAATATTGCTGGAAGAACATGCGATTACAGGAAGTGGAAATTGCTTTGTTAAAGAGACTGGTCTTTCTTAAATGAGTTCTAATAAAAAGTCAGCTTCCAACAGTTAACAGATAAGGGTAACTGAGATACTGAGTTATTTCTCTAAACTTAAAATGTGAATAGTCATTCCTCTTGGTGACAGGTCTGAGTTTGCTAGTGAGTTTTAAGTGATCATCTTCTGAATTCTAAAGCATATACTGTGTTCTTATTTAGTGTGCATTGTATTTTCCTTCACAATAACACCATTCAAAAGTCAACATTTATCCACAATATCAAATCACAGTATCTGGGACACTATTTCTGCAGAGCTAGTCAATGTGAAAGTTCAATTCTCCCCAAATGTGAGCCATGATGCTGGGCAAATGTACCTTGCAAAGGATGCAGAGCTTCTCCCTGAAGCAGAGAGCTCCCAGTGATAACCTAAAAGTATATGCAGCTTCAGTGGCCTTGTCATATTCTGTCTGAATTGGTGTAACAGAGATGACAGATTCATAGCTTTTAAGACTAGAAAGGACCATTATAATCATCTAGCCTGACCTCCTGTATAACCACAGGCCATTCTCAATTGTTGCACATCCTAGTTGTGGTGCTGACAGCTAGCCAGCTCAAATCACAACCTCAAGGAAGTGTTAAGTGTACCAATTCATTTGTTAGAATAGAACAAAAGGCAATGTTATCACATTATCTGTATATGGCATGTGCCCGGTAATTATATTTGCTTTAAATGCATGACAGCTAGTGACATGATAAGGTTATTTTCTTCACCTACCTGTTTCCTGTGATTAATCTCTTTCTACTTTTTTGACCTAGGTCAAAGGATGTTTAGGGTTTAGAGGTGAATTTATGTGATGTGTAAAACTGCATATTAGCTAATGAAGTATTGTTCCTGGATGTCACCTTGTTCATGGAAACTAATTGTCTTTATGTCTGTAACTAAATGTATTACGTATGTCTCTAACTGGATGACCCATCACGATTGAAGCCTTAGAACTTCAGATGATAAGGTTAACTTCAAAGCATGGCTTATTGTGTAGGACTATGGGAGATCCACAAACTTTGAGTCAACAAGCAAGAGCCCATGGTGTGCTAGGAATGCATTTCTATTACTAAATTTCATCCCACTTCTATTTTTCCAGTCCTCAAGGTCATCCGGTTCATCCTGGTTATACTCTGATTCTTCTTTGTATTGATGTGCCTCCCAACTTTGAGTTATTACCATTTCATTAGCACACACCTTCTTTTATGTGCCAAGATTGTTAATGAAAATATTAAATAATATCAGTCTCAAGGCTGATCATTGAGGAAGTCCACTAGTAACCTTCCTCCAACTCAACAGTTCTACTTTCGGCACAACCCATTGTCTCCACATTATTCAGTTCCTTATCCACTTTACAATTCCTATACTAATCACATTCTTCTCCAGTTTACCTAATAATTTACCACATAGTATTATGCTTTACTAAAGTTCAGATAGAATAGATCTACTCCATGTCCCTTGGCTAAAAAAAAATAGTTATCATATCAACGAAAGATATCAGGTTAGTTTTACACAATCTGTTTTTGGGAAACCCAGGTTGCATTTTATCCTGTTTTCCAATTACCTCCATTCCCTTAGTTATTCTTTCCTTTAGAATTTGTTCTAAAGCTTTGCATACTATTCAGGGCATACTAATAGGTCTGTAGTTTCCTGAATCCTTTTCTCCCACCTTTATTAAATATAAGTACTATGTTTACTATTCACCAATCATACAGTACCATCCACATTTTGTTAAATATATTAAAAATTCTTTCTACTAGATTTGCAATTTCATGCACCAGTTCTTTCAGTATTCTAGGATGGAGATTATATGGTATCCTCAATTTGAGCACATTAAGGTCTGAGGTTTACTTCCATGACAGATGTAGTCATTTCCATTTTTATACACTCATTCTCAGATATTCTCCTACTTTTACCCTCCATGTTTGACATTAGCATCCTTAACTGAGGAAAGTATTTATTTACTTTCTGAGCCAAACCCAGATTATCCTAAATCTCTATCTCATCCTTGCTGCTTAGCATCCTCACTTCTTTTCATCGTGTTCTCTCTTTTTCTTTTTTTTTAAATATCTTTTGTAAGATGCAACTCAGCTTGACTTTTGGAAATTCTCACTTTATCCCAAAAATTTCTGATCTCCAAGATATAGCTTTCTTTGCAGTTAAATACCTTCTTCCATTTTTTGTGGGCCCTCTATTTACTGCTAATATCCTTTTTGAAGTGGTTATTCTTCCAGTTAGAAGGAGCTCTTCCCTACATGTTTTTTTCCCCCTTCCTTGGGATGCAAAATATGGATAGTCCTTGCATCTCTAAGTTAAATGTGGAGGAGGCTTGGAATTTCTTTAAATCAATCCAGATTATCTCAATGCCTTAAATTTTCAAAGTCTGCTCTTTTGAAAACCTTGGTTACTGACCTGTTCACGATTATCCTTCCATTAAATTTAAATAAAAACAACAAACATCTAGAAGATAAAAAGGTGATAAGTGACCGTCAGCATGGATTTGTTAAAAACAAATCATGTCAAAACAACTTGATAGCTTTCTCTGACAGGGTAACAAGTCTTGTGGATTGGGGGAAGAGGTAGACTTGGTATATGTTGACTTTAGTAAAGCTTTTGATACTGTCTCACATGACCTTCTCATAAACAAACTACGGAAATACAATAACTCCTCACTTAACGTTGTAGTTATGTTCTTGAAAAATGCAACCTTTAGTAAAACAATGTTAAACTAATCCAATTTTCCCATAAGATTTCATGTAAATGAGAGGGGTTAGGTTCCAAGAAAATTTTAGAGGGGCAGACAAAAGGCATTATATACAGTATAGTACTGTATTGTACTGCTGCAGGCAAGGACACTAGGAAGTACCTTCGCAGCAGCAGCAGCTTCCACAGAGAAGAACAGGCGCTGACTTTGCTGGGGGCTGCTCCAGGCCTGCCTCTTCCAGTCCCTGCTCCACTCCAGGCCCACCTCTTCCCACCCTCACTCCACCTTCTCTCTGGAGCACGCTGCATCCCTGCTCCTCCTCCGGCCCCCTGCGAAAATCCTAAGCGCTGCCAAACAGTTGTTTGGCGATGGGTGAAGCACTGAGAGGGAGGAGGAGGAAGCGGAGAAGAGGAACTTGTGCAATGCTCCCTTTTAAAGTCGCTGCTCTTCCACAGAATCTTACAAGCAGTGGACAGAGCAGGCAACCAAACGATGTTGTAAGGGAGCATTCCACAACTTTAAACGAGCATGTTCCCTAATGGAGTAGCAACATAACTCTGAAACAACATTAAGCGGGAGGACATTAAGTGAGGAGTTACTGTACAACCTAGAAGGACTTACTATAAGGTGGGTGCAAAATTATTGGAAAACCGTTCCCAGAGTAGTTATCAGTAGTTCGTAGTCATGCTGGAAGGGCATAACAAGTGGGGTCCTGCAAGGATCAGTTCTGGGTCTGGTTCTGTTCAATATCTTCATCAATGATTTAGATAATGCCATAGAGTACACTTATAAAGTTTGCGGACGATACTAAGCTGGGAGAGGTTGCAAGTGCTTTAGAGGATAGGATTAAAATTCAAAATGCTCTGGACAAATTGGAGAAATGGTCTAAAGTAAATAGGATGGAATTCAAAAAGGACAAATGCAGAAGTACTCCACTTAGGAAGGAACAATCAGTTGCATATACACAAACTGCGTAGGAAGGAGTACTGTGGAAAGAGATATGGAGGTCATAGTGGACCAAAAGCTAAATATGAGTCAATAGTGTAATGCTGTTGCAAAAAAACACAAATCCTTCTGGGATGTATTAGCAGGAATGTTGTAAGCAAGACACAAAAAATAATTGTTTTGCACTACTCCATACTGATTAGGCCTCAACTGCTGCACTGTGTCCAGTTCTGCACACCACATTTCAGGAAGGATGTGGACAAATTGGAGAGAGTCCAGAGAAGAGCAACAAAAATGATGAAAGGTCTAGAAAACATGACCTATAACAGAAGATTGAAAAAAATTGGAGTTCTTTAGTTTGGAGAAGAGAAGACAGAGGGACATGATAACAATTTTCAAGTACATAAAAGATTGTTATAAGGAGGAGGGAGAAAAATTATTGTTCTTAACCTCTGAGAATAGGATAAGAAGCAGTGGGCCTAAATTGCAGCAAGGGTGGGTTAGGTTGGACATTAGGAAAAACTTCCTGTCAGAGTGGTTGTGGAATCGCCATCACTGAGGATTTTTAAGAGCAGGTTGGACAAACACCTGTCAGGGATGGTCTAGATAATATTTAGTCCTGCCTTGAGTGCAGGAGACTGGACTAGATGACCTTTCAAGATCCCTTCCAGTTCCATGATTCTATGATAAACTGAAGCACTAAAAATCACTAGTTTTTGCACATTGATTGCTTAATTATTTGCTCCATTATCCTTCCAGGTACAGAAGATAAACTGACTGATCTGTAGTGCCCTGGTTTGTCCCTATTTCCCTTTATATAGATGGGCACTATATTTGTCCTTTTCCAGTCTTCTGGAATGTCTCCTGTCTTCCATGACTTTTCAAAGATAATTGCTAATGGCTCAGTATTCTAGGATGCATTTCATCTGGACCTAGTGATTTGAAGATATCTAATTTGTCTAAGTAATTTTTGACTTGTCCGTTTCCTATTTTAGACTCTGATCCTACCTCATTTTCACTGGCATTCAGTATGTTAAATGTCCAATCACAACCAACCTTCTTGGTGAAAACCAAAAGAATGAAATCATTAAGCACCTCTGCCATGACTGCTTAACCTTACCCATTTTAAAGTGGACTGGGTTTCCAGAGGGAAAGGACTCAGAATCTCTGAAAATCAGGCCCCTTTAAGATTTCTCAAGCTAGATATCCCAAAATTAAGGCATCCAAAATCACTAGCGGCTTTTGAAAATCTTCACTCTTCCCCTCCCTCTCTCCTGATACTACTTCAGGGATTGGCAACCTTTGGCACGCAGCTCACCAGGATGCTTACCCTGGCGGGCCAGGCCGGTTTGTTTACCTGCTGTGTCCACAGGTTTGGCCGATCGCGGCTCCCACTGTCTGTGATTCGCTGCTCCAGGCTGATGGGGGCTGTGGGAAGCGGGGGCCAGTACATCCCTCAGCCCGTGCCACTTCCCACAGCCCCCATTGCCCTGGGACGGCAAACCACAAAGAGTGGTAGCAGCGATCGGCTGAACCTGAAGACGTGGCAGGTAAACAAACAGGCCCACCCAGCTAAGGTGCTTACCCTGGTGAGCCACATGCCAAAGGCTGCCAATCCCTGTACCACTTCGTCATGTTTCCCAGAGATAGTTATCCCTAGAGCACCTCCAGATATTGTTCCAGTGCAATGTTATTTGCCTTTGGAGTACACTAGGTTTTATCAATTGCTAGAACTTCTAAAACTAATTCTGAAGAGTCATATGACACAAGAAAGTCTGTGCTATCCAAACATTTACCATGCAATAATATCTAAGCATAGATATTATGTTTAGAATTATTTATTTATTATTCAGATACTACTTTGTGCTAGCAGTTGGTAAATGCGGACTTTAAGGATCTCCACGGTAATTCAAGGTGGAGAAATGTACAACTATAACTTATTAACTAAATTGTGACACTACTTCAGATGCAGCTATATTTCCATTAATAACATTAATTGGCAAACTGTGATGAAATATATTTAGCAATGCATATTAAAAATTTAAGGTGTGAAATACTACAAATGCAAGCTACTTAACTAATTTGCTAAAGCTAAATTGGTACTGTTGAGATCACGCTAATTTTTAAGCCACAGTCTTGCTATCAGAAATGTTAATTATAAACAGATGTCTATATTCTTTCCTTTCCTGTTTTTGAAATATAGCTAAATATTCACCATGCACTACAATGCTCTTTTATTTCTTTGAATCTTATTTTAAAATAATGGCTAAATAATGACCCAAATATAAAAAGCTACATAAGATATAGTCATACTTAAGGAAGCTGGAGACCTCCGGCAAATGTCTTGCCAGCAATTGTGATTATTTCTTAGATTTATTTTGAAAGTAGAAAGCACAGTTATGAAAAAAAAAATTCCTCTGGGAAAACAAACTTTCTGTGGCCTGCTTCTGAAACAGTAAGTCTACTAAACTTTAAATTTAATTTAAAAATATAAAACGCTAATTAAAAATGCAAGTAGAAATAAAAATGTTGACTACTAGCAAATGTTAAAACTACAGATTACTCTTTTCAATTAAAATAATAAACAAGCACACTCACTACTCACCTCATAATTAGTTTTAAATGCTGCACTGGCATTTCTCTTATAATTAACTTTCAGGGACAATGACATGTTTCATCCATTAAATTATAAACTCTAAATTTTGAGACATCAGAAAGCTGCGCTACTTATCCTTTGCAAAAATTCAAACTGAATCTTCAAATGTCTTTCTTGTGCATTCTCCGATATCTTTTGACTTCAGTTATCAGCACAATGAGAAGTGCATTCATTTATATCACTATTTCACCACTTCATTTCTCTCAGCACAGAAATGGTGAGAAAATAAAGTGTCATATTTGCTTAATGAATTAGAACTCATGCAAGACATTTCAATCTGGCTTTCGTACTAGGGCATGGCTGAATAGAAATGGGTTAACTGTCAATATTTTTACTGTCAACTTACATTTTTCTCTCCCTATTTTTTCCAGCAGTGTTCCAATTATTATTAGGAACCGTTCCAGATTGGACTTGCCCATTGGGAAATGTACAGAGCAGATACACATGGATATCAGAATTATGCAAAAGGTCTTGCTTACCAAGTTTGGGAATTTGATATTAATACAAATGACCATAAAATAGAAATGTTTTAAAACTTTCAGTTAAATTTAGTTCTGGAGCAAAACTGAAACATGAAATACTCAGAACCAAATCAGCCTTTTGTCTCTTGATAAACACAATGATAGAGCTCAGCGTTCATAGATATAATATGCTTATGGCTCCAGGACAGCACAACTGCTCAGAACAGTAATATCCTGATAGTCAATCCACAAACTGTAGTCTCTTGGCAGACATCTATCTTTCAATGGCTTTCCTAACCAGAGAAACAACCTCAGAAATTTGGCAGACTACAGCTAAAAAACTCATGGAGGAAAAAATGGTTGCAGACCTGAAGGTGTGAAAATACTTAGGACCTCAGTGGTCCTAGATTCCAGTTGTGCTAGAGATTATAAGAAAAAGCACCACACAGACAACTGTCATTTTGGACAAAATCATCATTTTTTTCTTTTGTCCCAGGGCTCCCTATCTGGCCCAAAGAGCTGGGTTTGAAACTTGATCAGGACATGCAAAACAATAAAACACAGACAAGGGGATAGATATATAAGTGGAAGACCACAACTTAATGATTTTTAAATTTAATGGTGGTGAAAGACTAACACCCCACTTCTCTCCATCTTCCTGCCAAAAATAAGGCATTTATTTTTATTTTGGTTCAGCCTAGTGTTAGATGGCCTCCATACCAAATAATCAATATTCATCCTGGACCCTCTTCAGACTAATATCAAACATTCAGCCCACCTCTGAATCCTCTCACCCTTCCCCTATGACAGAGAATGAGGAATATGAAAGGTACTTCAGTTTGCAAAAACACAGGGATTCTCCTTCTTCCTCCAGGCTAGTAGGGTCAATCAATTATCTTTCTGAGTTTGATGTCAAAGGGGCCAGCTCTCAGAGGTAGACATGAGTTACACAGGGTGTCAGTAAACAACTTGGCCACAACCTCCACCTCAGTAGCTAATTTCTGTCTCCCATCAATCCCATCTCTACGGTCTTCCAACCACATATCAGTTCCCATGTCTAACAAATGTGCTCATCTTTCATGTAAATCTCAGGAACATCATCCCAGATTTTCATTTATGTGATCACCACACTGCCAGTGTCCAAGATGACTCTGATGACATTTCAGTTCACAACCTTCCAGGCCTGATCCACACAAGCAAGACCTTATGATCATTTTAGACCAAAGCACATTTGGTACCCAGCCACAACAGTAATCCAGCATACATTCCTGCTAAATTCTGACTCTCAAATTCACTCCAGCACAAACTCTAAGATTGCTCTCCCCTAAAAGAATAACATACATGTATGTGATTCACTCATCAGGTAGCCCAGAAACAGCCTGAAATGGTCCCATAAGATGCTCTCCTCCCAAACCACTGAGGATGGATAACTTCAGCCCCGAAGCCGAGTGGCGACACACTTGCTGTTCTCCTACCCTTTTGTGGGCTTGGTGGACTCTAATACCTGTAAACCCAGACATCCACACTGTTTCTGAGATTTCCAGAAAACTGTAAACACAAAAGATTTAGCTCATATTCTCACCCTGTCCTACTAGTCCGCATTACAGGGTGGGCATAAGAAATAACATTTCTATAGCCAGAGCCCCGAAGCTTGAACCCCTCTGAGAATCAAATGCCTCCAAAGCTGCAATTTAACCACACCAACACACCCGAATACTGTGTAACATTTGCTGGACTGCACCCCAGGCAGGCTGACATGTTCCTCAATACTGCAGCAAATGGATACCTGCTGAGGTAACTACCATGCCAAAGTATAATAAAAAGTCTGGCTCTTGAAAGTAGTGATAAATACAACAGTACATTTTTATGTACAAAATTATTCACCACACAGAGATGTATTTCCTTGTTCAGGGCAGGAGGCAAAGCTTCCAGCTTTAAGCATGTATGGAAAATGCACACAGAAAGATTGATCAACACTGTTTGACTATAAGTTCATAGTCTCAGGTTTGGCACCAAGTAAACTCACCTCTAAAATCCAAACAAAGGGAATCACTTTGGTTTATAAGAAAATAATGTCTTTCCAGCCACAACAACAAAAAGAAGGAAATATTCCTTTTTGTAGGTTGTGAATCATTAGAACAGTAGGAAAACAATGATTATCCTGAAAAATGAAATTTCAAACTATAATCTACTTGGATTTAGAATGAGGAGTAATCACTCTCCTCACATTCAGCTCAGGCCTTTCTGTAACAATGATTATATAAGCTAGCTAGCCAAAACATATAACTAAACCCTGGTCTACACTATGAGGTTAGGTCAAATTTAGCCGCATTAGGTCAATTTTATAAGCAATGTAGCTACACAACCAATCCCATTCCGTTGACATAAAGGGCTCTTAAAATCAACTGCTGTACTCCTCCCCAGTGAGGGGAGTAGTGCTAAAAATCAACTTTCTTGGTTGATTGTGCAATTCGATGGCATTGGCCTCTGGGAGCTATCCCAGAATGCTCTAATCTGACCAGTTTGGACAGCACTTTCAACTCCGATGCACTAGCCAGGTACCCAGGAAAAGCCCCAGGAACTTTTGAATTTAATTTCCTGTTTGGTCAGCATGGCGAGCTCAGCACTACTATGAGCAAAGGATATTAGGGACCCACCAATTCAATGTCAAAGCCACTATGAGATCATAAGTCCACACAGAAGAGCTGCAATTCCCACACGCAGACTGAAAATGCCCAAGAAAATAAGCCTAGATGATTACATTGAGAGCCTGGATAAAAGTTCTGGCTAGAAAAGGAACAGTTTAGCAAAGCAGTATGTACACCACAAGTATTGAAAATTCCAAAGGATTGAAACACAAGATCAAAATTCAGAGGAACCCATTTTGGAGAACCTTCTCCACCTGAACATAAACAAATGGCATAGCTACTCATCTTCTGTTCATGCTGATGTCAATGCTCATCTCCAATGTTTTTTTCTGTAACTGTGAACTCTCAATACAAGATATGAAAAGTAGTTCTTTAAATTACATTTTTCCCAGTTTCTTGGTAACTTGGGAATATTTGGCAACAAGTCTTCTTAATGAATCAGTTGCAAAATTCATAGTTTGCATCCTTTATTGATTAGGAGTCAAAGGCATCACATTCCTTCTGTTCTTTTTTCAAGGAAATTATGATGTAAGTGGCTCAGATATGGTCGCTCTAAAGTGAATTAGAAAAGCCATAAAAGCTCTATATAGATATATATTCCCTAAGATATTTTTGCTTGACGCTGCAGAAAATAAAATTACCAACTTGTGCTCTTCAGTATAAGTCAAGATTCTAAAGTTCTATCTATTCAGGCAAATACAGATTTTAGCCCTGCCAATGCATTATTCTTCTAGAGATATTGATAAATTTGGGGAGCATTTTGCTATTAAAACAATGTTATTGCTGACTTATTCCTCAGAGTGTCAGGAACACATTGGTGATACGTCAGCCCCAAACATCTTTCCTAGCAGCTTCATATAGATGTTGAACAGAATTAGTGACAGATGGATGCTTGCGTGACTATGTACAATCCCTCATGAAGGATAAGCCAAAACACTGCTGTATGAGACCTCTCACAAAGGAAGTGGGGGAAAAAGAACAATAGAAGGATCATTGTATCAGTCCCTACTGCAGGTTAATAATCTTTTATAAATCAAAAGATATAAAAATTAATCAATTTATTAAAATCAACAACATCAACATCTTATTCTGCTCTGCTACCTGGAGGAAATCACTATTAATAGCAACTGACCTAGTCCATACCCAGGTCCGAAACCAGATGAAGGAGGACTTTAGAAATATATAGCCTCCAAGTTTTGATGGAGCAACTTTATCACAGCTTTCATGACAAACTCTCCTAGAAAGGGTATATGTTTAAAACAAATCAGTAACCTGACTGTTAACAACCTGTTTTATTGTACTGCACTGTATATAGGTTTTATATCACACTCATCATTATAGTATCTGAGCACCTTCCAACAGTGCACTAAGCAACATAATTAACATTGGTCAGGTATTTGTTTTCTCATTCTTTTCCCAAGGATAGGTATGTGTGCAGTAGAATGTTTTTTATTTTATAACAAAAAAAACCCTAATACATACTTTTCCATATTTTTATATTAGAAAAGGCAAAGTTGAAGAAATGTGCCTTGAACTTAGAATAGAAGGTGGTTTTCCCCCATGAGTATCAAGCCCAACTACCACTTGTTGAGGGCAGCTGGCATTTTGTCATTTTGTGAGGGTGAAATTTAACAATCTCTATCAAAGAGCAGCCCAAATGTCTGTTAACCTTAACTAGCTGTAGAACATATTGTTCCATCTCCAAGATTATTAAAGTCTGCGTGAACCTGACTTGCACATCAGTTGTGTAAATGCACCCAAATATGCATGTACAAAAATATCTTAAGTTTGGGGTGCATGCAAGAGCACATATGAACTTTTGAACATTAAGGCCTAATTATTGTATTTACACTACCAAAAGACTTCAGTTATTTGCCATAGAGCTAGCGGGGAAACTAGAATAAGGGTGGGATTAACTTCAATGGGGGCAGAATTAGGCCAACAATGAGCATTTATGAAAATCCTACCACAGTAGTCCAGCACTACATTAGTAATTACAACGTAAAAATATGCATCTTGTAGCTCCAATACTTATGCTGCTTTTACAACAGTAAGGCAAATTGTGTACCCATTTAACCAAACAGAACGAAAAGAAATAAAATGTCAGGGAAAATAGGACCATCTCTTTTATTTAGGCAACTAGCTTCACACTGCACTATTTCAACAGTAGCCCTCCACCAAATGGACCAAACAATCTAATGAAGCCTACTAATAAGCAAGAGATAAACAGGCAGGCCATGACTCTGACCATTATATGTCCCACCTGACATTGCCAAAAAGATATCAGCCTTGCGGGATCTCTCTATGCAACTTTCACTCCAGCACTAGAGGTTCTGACCCATGGCTGACCTCCATGAATGCCCTCCTGGTCATAAGTCTTATCTACAATGTGGGCTGGGATCCTGTATATAGCATATCTATACATAAGTGTATGAAAAATCTTGTATCCTACTCATTATGGAATAATTTGAATACCTGGTAACAAACAAAAAGTATTCTATTTGTAATTTGTTTTTATACATAAAGCTCACATTATTGCTAATAACTTGCAAAACCACATGTACTAAATCAAAAGAAAGATATTTTCCCCAGCATGTTACTCCTTTTCTTTCCCCTTGTTTCCTTCAACTATCTCTATTAATTGCTATTGCTTTTTCCATTCTGTATCACTACTTGTTTGTTCCTTTCTCTTTTCCATTAATTAACCACCTTCACTCGTCTTGTCTTTCTTGAGAATGCAGAGAATTTGTGTTTTAAACAATTTTAGAGGCACCTCATGTTTAATACTATATATGTGCTCACGTGCTCTCCTGCTGCCTCTGCCCTTTAAATGCTAACCCAGCGTGCTCCTCCTGTGCAATGATTGATGATGCTGTGGCCGTTCATATTGCTGATCAAGGAAAAAAGTTGTGACTGAACATACTGAAGCTGAAACTAAATGTGTTTGCGGTGGTAACAATGCCAACAGCTGAAACAGAGGTCAGAAACAAATAAAATCCAGTTGCCCTAGTGCAAAATACACGAGATATTTTAGAAAGACATTTAACAAACATAAAATCTTGGTCAGATAAGATAATTGGAAACTATTTCATCACCTGTTAAGAAAATTAATATTCAAATACATTTTACTTTAATGAAATTATCTTGAATACTGTAAAACAACATATCAAAATTACAGGGAAAAAGGTTTAAGAGTGACAAACAGATTTACTAGCTTGTGTCCCTTTGACTTTCAGCGAGACTTAGGGCTGGTGTACACTGCACAGTTAGGTCAACGCAAGGCAGCTTATGTCAACCTAGTTGTGCACGTTTACACCCCAACTGGTCTCCCACCTTTCTAAGCACTTCCTATGCCAACAAAAAAGTAACCACCAACTCCCCGAGGGGCATAGAGACACGGTCAATGTACTTAGGTCACGCAGAGCGAGTGTAGATACTGCATCAATTATGTTTAAAGATAGGATGTAGTCACCAAGATCACAGAAGTCACGGAATCCGTGACTTTACCATGACTTCTTCGGCTTCAGTTGTCAGCAGCTGCAGCCGGGACTGTGTCTCCCCCATTCCTCTTGTGACTATGGGGCTCTAACTGTCAGTCTCCCACTCCCCCACCCTACACATACTGCTCAGCCCTCCCTCCAGTTATTTTTACTCACAGACAGGTCATGGGCTCCCATGAGTTTTTGTTAATTGTCTGTGACCTGTCCAGGACTTTATTAAAAATAACCATGACAGAATCTTAACCTTAGTCATGTTGACCCTACCTGTTCTCTAGCAGCTGTCTCATAATGCCACATACTGATCGCTATGGTCACCATTGTGAACTCGACTGCCCAGAGGTAACGGAGCCTGGAAGCCACTCTAGCCTTTTAAAGCCACACAAATTTTTGAAATCTCTTTTCCTGATTACGCAGCTTGACGAGTACACCAAGCTACTCTGCATTGTTGAGTGCACCTGCCCAGCTGACCATGCCCACAACATGCTCCAAACACACACCTGCCAGGACTAGACAGCAGATATTGGATCTCCTGGGCTGCTGGTGACAAGAAGCTGTGCAGGCACAGCTCTGAATCAGCTATAAAAACATTTTCATCTATGAGCTGATTGTGCAGGGAAAAGGATACTACAGGGACCAGCGCCAGCACCACATGAAAGCCAACAAGCGGTGGCAGGCATAACAGAAGGATAGGAAAGCCCAAAAGTGATCCTGTGCAAAGCAGCAGACATGTTGCTTTTACAAAGCGCTGCATGCCATCCTCAGCAGAGACCTCATCATAATTGCCAAGAGCACCGAGGAGCCCAAGTAACAAGCCCCTGCCAAGAACAGCAAGGAGCAGAAGATGGTGGATGAGGAAGAAGAAGAAGAAGTAGTAGTACAGGGGACAGGTGACCAAGGGATCCAACTGCGCAGAGTCAGGACCTGTTTTTGACTCCACCACCGTCCAGCCAGTTGAGCACGGATGCAGTAGAAGCAACGAGGGTAATCGTGTAGATAGATTTTCAATTACAGAGATGCCCCCAAAGTAGCAGGACACAATCTTTTGACTTCTAATACAAGTAAATGAATGAGAAGAGGTAGTGGTGCAAGCATAAGAGGTAGAGTATCTATCTGCTTTTCATTGCCCTTTTTAGTTGGCAAATGAATATCTTGACTTTAGTAAGGCTTTTGATACGGTCTTGCATGACCTTCTCATAAACAAACTAGGGAAATACAATCTAAATGGAGATACTTTAAAGTCGGTGAAAAACTGATTGGAAAATCATTCCCAGAGAGTAATCATCAGTGGTTCACAGTCATGCTGGAAGGGCATAATGAGTAGGTTCCCCAGGGATCGGTTCTGCTCAATATCTTCGTCAGTGATTTACACAATGGCATCAAGAGTACACTTATAAAGTTTGCAGACAATACCAAGCTGGGAAGGGTTGCAAGTGCTTTGGAGGACAGGATTAAAATTCAAAATGATCTGGACAAACTGGAGAAATGGTCTGGAGTAAACAGGATGAAATTCAATAAGGACAAATGCAAAGTACGCCACTTAGGAAGGAACAATCAGTTGCACAAATACAAAATGGGAAATGACTGTCTAGGAAGGAGTACTGTGGAAAGGGATCTGGGGGCCATAGTGGATCACAAGGTAAATATGAGTCAAAAGTGTAACACTGTTGCAAAAAAAAGCAAACATCATTCTGGGAATTATTAGCAGGAGCATTGTAAGTAAGACACGAGAAGTAATTTATCCGCTCTAATCCGCACTCATCAGGACTCAACTGGAGTATTGTGTCTTATTCTGGGAGCCACATTTCAGGAAAGATGTGGATAAATTGGAGAGAGTCCAGAGAAGAGCAACAAAAATGATTAAAGGTCTAGAAAACATGACCTATGAAGGAAGATTGAAAAAATTGGGTTTGTTTAGTCTGTAGAAGAGATGACTGAGAGGGGACATGATAGCAGTTTTCAAGTACATAAAGGGTTGTTATAAGGAAGAGGAGAAAAATTATTGTTCTTAACCTCGGAGGATAGGACAAGAAGCAATGGACTAAAATTTCAGCAAGGCTGGTTTAGGTTGGACATTAGGGAAAACTTCCTAACTGTCAGAGTGGTTAAGCACTGGAATAAATTGCCAAGGGAGGTTGTGGAACTTCCATCATTGGGGATTTTTAAGAGCAGGTTAGACAAACACCTGTCAGGGATGGTCTAGATAATACTTAGTCATGCCTTGAGTATAGGGGACTGGACTAGATGACCTCTTGAGGTCCCTTCCAGCTCTATGATTCTATGTCCCTTGAATCCTCCTGAGAGATCTCGATGAAACCTTCATGGATGTACTTTGCAGTCCTCTGACTAAGTTTTCTAGGGAGGGCTGCTTTATTTCTTCCTCCACACTGGAACACTTTCCCATGCCACTCAGCAATAACTTCAGAAGGCACCATTGCAGTACTCAGGCTAGCAGCATACAGGCCTGGGCGACTTCGGGATACCAATAGCAGCTGTGCTCTCTCTGCCTTTGTTACTCTCAGGAGTGAGATACCAGTTAAAAATCACCACCACCTGTGGAAAACAATGCCAGTATTCTGTGTCACTACCTTATACTACTAGAATCATGCAACCAAGCAATTCTCTCATTTCTCCTACCCTCTGCAGGCCATATTCAACAAGGCTGATGCAGTGACTGGTGCTGTGCACAAGCAATCCCAAGCAAAACTGACAGAGTGGTGCTTAAAACGTCTGAGGAGTGAATTCAGCATCTTAAGTTTCACTTTCTGTCGTGAATGTGCTGACAAATGGTACCTCTGGGTGTTTTATCTTCAGCTGCTATCACTGCTGCCTGCAGGGTCTCGCTGCTCCAAACTCGTGCAATACCTGAGCCAGAAAAGGAGGAGAAAGAAAAGGACTTGGAATGACATGATCCAGGAGCATCTCCAAGCCAGTGCTACAGTGGACCATGAGCACAGGGCCTGGAGGATGAATATTGCAGATGGGCCTGTGAGAGTACAGGGCCTGGAGGATGAAAAGTGCAGGCCCACACACTACTCTGGCTCACTGTTAAAATGGTCTTTCAAAGACTCCCTGAGTCATGTAGCTCTGCACATTGAGCTCTTCTAATAGCCCTTGTCTCTCGCTGTACATATTCAGCAGATGTCTGCTTCACCTCTGACCCCTGGTAGAAACTTCCTCCCTGCACTTCACATATATTATGCAGGACACAGCAGGCAGCTATCACCATTGGGATATTTTTCTCACTGAAGTCCAATCCTGTGAGTAAACAATGCCAGTGACCCTTCAAATGACATAAAGTTCATTCAACTGTCATTCTGTACCAGCTGATTCAGTAGCTGAATTGTTCCTTGGTGCTATTGATGTGGCCAGTGTACGGGGTCCCAGCACAGTGCTTTGGATGGTGCGTGAGAGCCCAAGTCTCGCTGCAATTCAGCTCTAAGCCCTGTCATTTTGCAGTGTGGACACAGGTCAAATTGCAGATCTTAGTCAAAAAGTCTGCATAGTGCACTACGGACACGTTAGCATGGTTGTGAAACCGAGGTCTGGCAACTGTAAAGCCAGGCGTACAATGCAGTGTGGACACTCAGGCCCAGATCTGGAAACACGAAGTACACACGCCCAGGTCCCACAAACCCAGGCATAGTGTACAGTGTAGATATACCCACAAAGTCACTCCAACAATCTGATTTAAATTCTTTTGAAAATTTTACCCAAGTTGTATAGGAGTTACCCCCAAACCATATTTAGAAATGGTATAAACCAGGGGTAGGCAACCTGTGACTCGCATGCCAAAGGCGGCATGTGAGCTGATTTTCAGTAGCACTCACACTGCCCGGGTCCTGGCCACCGGGGGGCTCTGCATTTTAATTTAATTTTAAATGAAACTTCATAAACATTTTAAAAACCATTTTTACTTTGCATACAACACTAGTTTAGTTATAGACTTATAGAAAGAGACCTTCTAAAAACATTAAAATGTATTATCGGCACGCAAAACCTTAAATTAGAGTGAATAAGTGAAGATGCGGAGCACCACTTCTGAAAGGCTGCTGGCAGCTGGTTTAAACAATGAAGAATAGGAAGGGTGGAGGAATGGAAAACAGCTGATTCCTTCATCTAAAATATTAGAATACCCTGGAAAGATAGCAACAAAAAAGTCTGTACAGAGCTGAGTTCAATGAAAAAAATCAGTCAGAAAGGACAATATGATATACAAAGGCTATAAATGAAAAGGCAGAAATGTAAAAAATTAACTAACCAAAAATATATATTTTGCAGGCTTATTGCCCTAATGAGGCCAATGGAAAGGCCACAATGAACAGGAAGGTTCACCACGTGCAAGCAAATTGCCTAACAGAAGTCAAGTGCAAGCTACAACCATGCAGCTAGATAAAAATTCACAGAAAGAGCCAATAGGCTAATGAGAAAACTGATGGCCACTGAACACATGAAGCTGTAATAGCAGCTATAGAGTAGTCCCACTAGTGCTTCACAGCTGAGAGTGGAAGAACCACCCCTTCGACACTAAACCTTGCTAGTGCAGTTTGGTACAGAGGGTAGGATTTCCTATTAACATGAATGTATAGAGAAGATATTTGATACCAGAAAAAGTCCACAGTCCTGGCTATAAAATTATTCTATTTGACTGAAATAAGTTGTAGTTCTGTACAGGCCATGTGTAAAAAATTGCATGGTATCTAGATTACATATATGTAACACGATCAATTCAAAATACTGAATCAACAGATTTTTAAAATTTAGATAATTATCTTTTATGTTAATTGTATGTTTAACATTTCAGACACTTATACGTTAAAAACAACCTAGGTATGACTTACAAGTACAGCACAATCCTATACAGGAGGATTCACAATTTCATATTGACAACAGACAGATAAAACGGATTACAAAATTCCCCTGGAAATACTAGATATTCCATTTAAAACTTGATTTAGTGGACTGTGACAATCATAATAAACTGGAATTAAATCAAATGCAGACAATCAGGTGGATAATTCCTTTTCTCATGTGCAGTGAAAGCATTAAAGCTGTGCTTCTTAACAGAAGAACGTAATATTGTATATACAACCTAGTTACATGAACTCTAAGGAGAAACTATGCAGAGCAATAGGCATTAGGGTCATATTTTCTGTAGTGAAAAGTCATAGCATAAGCACACCTGCTCCATATATTTTTCTGGTGTAAGTCAGTACAAATTGCATGTTAACAGCCAGGGCTACAGAAGAAAGAGAACAGCTTGCATGCTTTGTTAAGTTCAGTTCTTATATTATAAAATATATCATAACCTGCAAGTTTAAATAAATATTTAAATGTTTTAAACAGGAGCTTCAATTCCAAATGCTACCTGACTTTTTTTTTTCTTTTTGCTGTCAACTGCTTCACTAATTATGGTTATACTAACCTCAGATATACCACTGTCAGCTCTGATTGATGCCAATCGCCCCTTTAATCAGATCTGACAACTTAAAGCTAGTGTCTGTCTCTTGGGGCACAACCAACCAACCTGTTCACTTTAATGTCTTCCCTATGCTCCTTTTCTCTCCATTTTGCTGCCCCCTCTTCTACAGAATAAATGCATTATATTGCAATAGCAATAAAATTCAAATACGTAAATAAGTATGAATGTACATAATTATGCACTTTGAAGCATGATCATGATTGTATTTGGTTCAAGAATGACAATTTCCATTTACTGGATAAGAATTTACTATTAACAGGAAAGATTTCAAGTACAAGGGTATTTGCTGGGAAATCTACTGGCATTTATGAGAAACTTCGAAAGTGACCATTTGTCCTTTATCTCAGACAAGGTTTAAAAAGTTGTTTCAGAGTAACTTTTCCTTTCCTACAGTTATCTTCCCTATACATTCAATAATAAGGGGCTGTTTTAACTAGCAATAATGCAAAAGAGAAAAAGCGCTATGAAAATGTCTTTTTCCTTAAATCAACTATAAGTGGAATGGAAAGTTTTGTACCTTTTGAGACAATAGGGACTGTCTTAAAAAGTACGAAGTGGCCAACAATGACTTCGAATACAGTTATTCAACAGTGTAATTTAAAATACAAGCAAAAAATACCACTTGTTTGCTTCGTAATTTTAAATATTTGTTTATGGGCATCTCTCCAGGGCTCATCACAATATCATCTGGGAGGATGTTTACACTGCATCTGGGAACGAGTCTCTCAGCCCAGGCAGACAGACTCAAGCTAGCAGGGCTCGAGCTAGCGCATTAAAAGTACCAGTGTGGATACTGCAGAGACTGGGGCTACCCATCTGATCTCAGACCCAGAAGGTTGCGGGGACTTGGGAGTTTGAGCTTCAACGTCCATACTGCTATTTTTAGTATGTTAGCTCAAGTCCAGCTAGTGAGTCTGTCTATTTAGGCTGGGAGACTTATTCTCAGCTGAAGTATAGAAACACTCTGTGTTCCGGAATTTCTATAATTAGCCATTAATGTTAAGTTCCGAGCATCCTTAATTAGTTGCCAACTTTTTAAATTTATGCCAGAAAGAAATGTGGGTTCAGTCCCAGCAAGTTGGTACTAAAACAAATTTAAAATCTCTTTCTCAAATTGCTTCAGGACATCACTACACTGCACTGCCAGCCCGAAATATAGTGGGATCCCATTCTCTGGAATATAAGTATCCATCTTTTTCCTCAATTATCCAGGAACTGCTCTTAGAGTGCAGGGGGTTTTTTTGGCTAGCTGTTCCTCTTGTGTCCTGCCCTGGAAACCATATCCCTGGGATAGGGTTCTGCAACATTGGCTTTTCTGAGTTAGTGTCACAATACGATTACTTTGGAATGCCACAGCGTAATCTTAACTAAGGAGGGCTGACGTTTTCCCATAGGTTGAACAGGGGTGGAGTGAAGGGGAAGAACAGACATTACAATGATTAGGGTTCTTAATGTACTTATTCACAAAACAACAATACCAGCACTAAATATTTTACTTCCATATATTAATCTGCACTCCAGAGAAAGTTACGTATTCAAATGATCAGTTAATGGGAAATATGAGTTGCACTGTACTGTAGGTTCACTAACTGGTAGAATATAAACCTAAATGTTACTAGAAAGTATTCTGAGACCAACACAGCTACACCACCACTGCATAAAAGAAAATTAGTAATTTGCATTCCTGCAGGATTTGCTACTTGACCATAGCAAACATTTATTATTCAATCTTAAACTGCAATTTAACTGCAGTATTCACAATTCAGACCACCAATTAATTAAACATTTAATCGACAAGTGCTCTCAACCTATTGTTTGGTTGGGTTAAAATCTCTCTGGAAACATGGTACTATTTTTAATAACCTCTCAAACTTTAATTCTAGGCACACTTATTTCAGTCACAAACATGAAATAAATTAATATTAATGCATGATTATATTTTACATAGATATAATTACTGAACTAGCCTGTAAATATTGTGATTTCTATAAATGATCCTTAAGGACTTTCACTGTGATGGAGTTGTGGAATCAGAATACACTTTGTATCCATAATCTACAAAATGTACAGACATTTATCTGTAGTCTTATTTAAAGTAAAGTTATTCCTTTTCCATAAATAATCATATTAAACGCTAAAGAAAAAATACACTAATTGTGGAAAAAAGCAAACTAACTTAGAGAATATAACCTATAAACTGCTTTAATGTTATTTTTTAATTTAAGTCTATGAGAGATGACCATACACATAACAGGCCAGAAAATGTTAAATACATCTGGTAAAGAGCCAGAAAAAGCAACTACTACCAGAACTTGTTTCCTCTCCACCCCTCCACTCCATTCAAATAAGCCATCTTTCTTCAGAGGAACATTCACTCAGCAGGCACAGATGTTATTCTGCAATTTTTACAGCTAAATCAAAGATAATTGGACTTGTGAATACCTTTAAATTGTACTCTGGGAAAAGGGTCTAGCTTAATGCATCATTTGCATTAACTATAAAGACTGCTTTTTCATCCTTTAAAATTTACAGTGCTTTTTTTGTATGTGAGGAAGCACAAAACAGTTATACTGTAGTTTTCTAGACATTTGTGGATTTCTTTGCACAGAACGTTTACGTTATTTTACGAGAGACCATTAAATCTTGCAAAAGTAAAAAATAATCAATAACCAACACCAGGGAATCTACAGTTCTACAACTATTTTTTAACTAAGCTATCAATAAAAGTAATGAGACATTCTTCAAAAGGGGACTCATTAGTTTTCTTAATAGTATGCCTTCTATACAGACAAATGGCTTTCTTTGGCAACATTATCAAAATATTTGTGTTATATTTGGTGCTTTAAATAAGTTGCTTGATCTCATTAACTATATGCCTATGAGCAACATCATTTCATAACAGTAGTTATTTAAGCCTCAATCTATTAGCATTTTATATAAGAATTCTAAATCTTTTTAGATAATCTTCTTTTGAGAAGTTCAGGAACTATTTATTAACTTCTCTTACTGTGGCTTTCTGTTTAATGTTTAAACAAGCTAACATTAGGATTTCCAGCCTTGCTCTTAAATTAGAAAATACAAAATCACAGCTGTATTTTCCCCCACACTCTCTCTACTACCACTGGTGTTGGCTAGAATTTTCAATGCATTTCATAAAGTGTCTTTTGCAAACACAAAACAGACCCCAAATTAAGGAACTTCTCCACAGGCAGGAAGGTGTCTAAATTAATTTGTATTATTCATCGTTTATTGCTACACACAGTAGTCAACACCTCATGCAAATCAACTAGGGAAGGCAAAAATCTAAAACTGGAAGCACAGGTATAAATATTAACCATAATAGTTGATAGAATTGTTGGGTTTTCTTGAAACCCAAAAGCTTTGGTGTTTTTCATCTAGATTTCAAATAATTCTAATACTTAAGTGGCTTATTTAACTATAATTGAATTGATTCGCATTACATTGTCGTCCCTTGATTTATGAAGCAATATGGCAGCACTGTAGTGAGGCGTATAACTGTATTTTATACTAGTTGCCCTAAGTAATGCATTCCTGAAGCAAACTTGACCGCGCAGATTTTCACAAAATGCAGAAATGTAAAATATATCCTTCCATACGGATATATTTCTTGTGTGCCATTCTTTAGAATACATTTGGATTAAAATAATGTGTAACTTGCTTAATATCCAATGAGAAAGAAAACTATTGGCCACTAAATTGCAGATTATTCACATGGAAGGTATAAAGACATAAATTTATAAAGCATAAATGTCATTTCCTGAAGCAAAGTAAGTGGCAAGTAAGGCATTCCCAATGTCTGAACAAAATAGTGTAGTACAGGTTATTCTTTTAACAATCATTCTACATACATAAAAGGAATATATTAAGGAAGCTACCAGCAGAAACTTTTAAATATACATTGTAGTATTACAGGTGTAATATCGGGATGATGGTATTCATGTTTAGGTACACGGTTACGGGGCAATTTTCTATTACTTTCTAATAAACAAAGTAATGAAAGTCGCTCAGACAGACCTAATGCTAAGGCCTTTAATAAAAATTCAACAGCCATTTATTGAAAATACTACAAAGCAATAAGGTTAAAAGAATTGTTAATATTATATTAGAAGTTATAACATGATAAAGATTTATTTTTAAATGTTCTTCCCTTGAGAGAGTTCGACCTTTTTTTTTGGTATGGGTGGGTTTTTTGGTTTGTTTTTTGTGTTTCCCCAATGATACTCACCTTGGGCAACATAGCTAGGAAATATATGTAAAGAAGTGTAAAGCCAAACAACAACAGACTGTTCAAGGGCATGTTTCACATTGAAATACTTGATCAAGAAAGTAGCAAGAGCAGCAAAGCAGTGATGCATTTATCATAAATATGGCTTCAATATAAAGAGAGAAAGTTCAATTTGGGGAGGGGGAGGGTAATCATCTAAAATTCGTCTCTTCTTGAATAGCAGATATGCAGAAAACAGCAGCACTAAGTAAGTCCAGGTCTACCCTTAAGAAGTTATGTCAACCCCACTATGTCGCTCAGGGGTGTGAAAAATCCACACCGCCCGAATGATGTGGCTAAGACAACCTAACCCTTGGTGTAGACAGCACTAGATTGATGGAACCTGGCTACCATCTTTCAGGGAGGTTGATTAAGTACATCGACTGGAGAATCTCTCCTGTTGCTGTAATAAGCGTATATACTGAAGTGCTGCTGCTGTACTGCTACAGTGTTTCTAATGAAGACATAGCCTAAGTTAGCCGACTTTGGGAAGGCTCAAAAATAAGTTGAATGGGCTATTGAGCTTTGTACCTACAGGTAAGATCCTAAAGTACAATACAGGTCAGTAATGATCTAAAAAGTAATTTAGAACTTATTCATTAGCTATATGAAATGAGTTGATTGCCTCAATTTGACTCACGATGGACAGATATTTTTCTCATGGAAGCCACCACCATGCTAGGAATCACTTTGCGTCCTACAATTTTAAATGAGGGGACAAAGATAATAATGTTGGCCATAGGCATTTAACTATCCCTCTTTCTATCTCAGCTTCATGATCCCTTTAGATAAGTGTGGAGGCACACTGGGAGGGCAATATGAGGAAACTGATTAGTCTGTCACTATTTCATGCAGACTATTCAGTCCTCAAGTCCTCTCAATAAAGCATTACACTTTTTGAAGAATATATAATCTCCTTTAGAAACACTATATAAAACACAGACCAGTACTCTAATAGCAGAACAACAGATCATTGCTTATTAAGCGGATGAGGTGCTATGAATGTTATTTATCCTACTGGTCACCCTTGCGCTATCTTCTGTTTGTTGTGTCCACCTGTTATCTCATCTTACTGTTAGATTGTAAGCTCTTCAGGGCAAGGACAGTCTCTGCATTATATGTCTGTACAGTGCAGTTGGAGTCTCTAGTTTCTACTACAACACAAAAAAAATAATAAATGGATGTAAATTCTGAGTTCAGGACTGAACCATGTGTGGCCAAACTTGGCCAAATAGACAGTCATGAAAGACCTCTGAGCGACGTAGCTGGGTAGAATTAACTTCTTAAGTGTGAACCTGGCCTTGGTTTGTGCTGCTTTTTACTACATTCCTGTCTCTCAAGAAGAGAAGAATTTTAGATGATTATACTCCCCAAAAAATTAAACTCTCTCTCTTTATACTGAAGCCGTATTGATGATAAATGCATCATTACTTTGCTGATCTTGCTACTTCCTTGATCAAGTATTCCTGTTTTAAACATGGCCTTGGACAGTCTATTGTTGTTTAGCCTTATGCTTGCCTACATATATTTCCTAGCTGCATTCCCCAAGGTGAATACCTTTGGAAAGAAAAAATTAAAAAATAAAATAAAATAATCCCACAACACATTTAAAATCCCACAACACATTTAAAAAAGATGGTAGGTAAAATCTGAAAATAGGGAAGGAAAATCCTTTAAGGATTGAGAGAATCTCCAAAGATAACTAACACCGCCCCCCACCATAAATGGAATTCTAACCCTAACATTAAGGATTTAGAGTATAAGCCACAATGCAATCAATCATAGTACCCCATGTCATGTCATATTATAATTGCAGATTTACTAAGCTAATACCAATATATTTTTACAATCTTACAATGAAAAGAGGCCTTCATTACATATCATAACTTCTCAAACGAAATACACCACGTTGTAGTTACTAACACTTAAAGTCAAACTAGGTTTTTTCCTAAAATCTTACAATGAACATTAGTTTTCATCCAAATGCAAGCTGTCCCAGTTTTTATTGAAATAAAATCTTTTCTAAGCATTTCCTGTAAGTAAAGTTGATTCTCCAAGATATTTCTACGATTGGGAGAATACTAAAAAAAAAGTTGCGTGAATTTGATTAATTTGAATTTCAGCACAAATTCAACAAACTTTCACGATGTGCATTCCATTTTTATTTGCTTTCTGCACATATCCTAGCATGAATTTATTAACAGAGTATTCACTAAAAATGAATTTTAAAGAAATATTGCAGACTATTAATAGAAAAATGCATTCTCACCAGATACTGCATTCTAACAGTCAAGCTCATTGAATATTCAAACTGAACTCTTTGCAAGTGAAATAAATTGTTTAAAAAAAAATTCAGTTTTTATTAGCAAATTAATTTGAGAAAATTACAATCTGTTTGCAGTTGACACGAAGAATAAAAGGCAAGATTCATTAAAAATATTCATTATAAAACTACTCACTGATTTTCAGTAAATACCTTAACTTGTATATCTAAGATTTCCCATTTGAAGGATTAAGAAAGCTCTTTGTTTCACCTGCAGGTGACACTGTTGGGCTTATCCGCACAACCAAAAAGCCACAAGCAGTAAATATTTTCTCTCAATATATTCAACTACAGTCTGGATCGATCATGTATCCAAAGCACAATTATTTTCCTTATATTTGTACATTAGTTCTTTAAAGTTTCACTGTAATATCCAGCCTCTGCAGAGACAGTGACTAATACAAGTGCTTCAAGTTCGGATATATTAAAAACTGAATTTATTCAGATAAAGTTTAAAATAAATGAAAAAAGATGCACACTGAAGAAAAACACAAATATTTACAGAGCAAGGGTTATTCACCCAAACTGAACTTAGGCATAGTTTGATTTTAGTGTTGAAATACAATACATGACAGAGATTATAGACATTTATTAATAAAAATGAGATTGAGACTTTACATTCAGGTTTAGAAAAACTTTCAAGAAACGAGAGTAGTCAGGTGTGAACAAATTTACTTCCAATAAACAAGAATGCACAACAAAGTATGTAATTAAAAAGAATCCTATATAATTTAACTACAGAAATCGAGTGGAAGAACTTGTTGCTGTACAAAATTACTATAATTCTACTTGGCATCACTTCAACTGAATTTTTCTTCAGAAACAAAGCAATAAATTAACTCCCTCCTCCCCTTCCTGGACAAATTGAGAAAATCAAGATAGAAAGATTTCCGTAGATCAAACACAGAATGTTAAATATCAATTGAATAGTATATTTTCTCAGAGTACGCGCATCTATTAGGCAAAGGGAAAGCAGATAACCTGTGTACTGTATATGAATGTTCTATGAAGTCTTAGGCAAAACTGCATATACTGTAATATTAATAAACCATGACCTGTTTGAAAGAGAAATCAGTTTACCTATAAAATTCAAACATGCGTTTAGTAGCAGTTAGTAAACAAGGGAGCTACTTGCACTGGATTTGATTCATGGTTGTATAAAGTTCGAGATTAATACAGACCACAAAAAGTATCTCCAATTTCTAATGTGGGGACTAGCACTTCTGATTCAAATTGTTACCTTTTGATTTTGCATCAGTACAGTAAAAGCTGTTTTATCGTCACTTCACCAACCAGAAATCTCTATAAACCAGCATATATGATCTTGATTGAAATTCTGGTTTATGATCCGGCTGGCGCAGGGCCGGCAGGGGGTTGGACATGGGAGAGGGTACGGGGTTGGGGCACAGACTCTGGGAGGATGTTTAGGTGCGGGAGGGCACTTGAGGCAGCATGTTGGGGCAAGGGATGGGGTGCAGGGTACTGGATCTGGGGGGCGCTCACCTCAGGCAGCTCCCTGCAAGCAGCAACCTGTGCTGGCTGCTCCTAGGCGGAGGTGCAGCAGTTGGCTCTATGAGCTGCCTCCGCAGCTTGCATTGGCTGAAGTTCCCAGCCAGTGGAAACTGTGGAGCTAGCACTCAGGGTGGGGGCAGCACAAAGAGCCACCTGCTGCGCCTCCACCTAGGAGCAGCTGGGACAAGTCACCACTTGCAGGGAGCTGCCTGAGGTGAGCGCCCCCTGAATCCAACACCCTGCACCCCCTCCCACGCCCTAACATACTGCCCTGAGTCCCTCCTGCACCCAAACTCCCTCCCAGAGCCTGTGCCCCAACCCCTGGCCCTGCACCCGCTCCAGCACCCAAACGCCTTCCCTCTTAGTTCACCGGCATTTTTCACTTACTGGCATCCTCATGCCTCCAAAATGCCAGATAAAACAGCTTTTAGTGTACTTTGTTTTTGCAAATGCTTAGCAGTAACAGTCACTACTTTGATAGAACTGGGGAACGCAGAAGGGGAGTTCAGCGAACTGAACATAATATATTTAAGAAAACAGTGTATTCACAACATTTTTTGGCACCAGGCCTCAAATGGTAAGTACTAAAATGAATGGACAGACCCAGGACACCACAGTGGCAAAGCAGTGCAATTTCCCTCATTTTTCAGAAGGAGAAAATAAAATTAACAGTTGTGAGTGTTACTGGTCATTATGTCACTAAACCTGGTGGGCATGCACCACTTACTGATGAAAAGACTAGCCAGTTTAGAACTCGGGAAAACAGCATGTTCTGAAGCTGGGGTTGCTAATTTTAGTTGGTCATATTCCTGGAGACTCCAGGAGGGTTGGCAACAGAAATACTGATTTATTGCATTATTAACCCTGTAGTCCATTAAAGTCTTTTACAGAAATTGCAACCTATACATGGATAGGCTTTTGTGCGTATACTTGTTTTTTATAGATTAGAATTCTTTGTTGCTATTGTACTCCATCACGTGATTAGGTAGGTAGATAGATGCAAATAAAAATAGCTTATGAGATTTCTTATTTAAAAAGGCTCTTGATATCTGATCTGAAGACTGACCATGCGGTCTCCTCATCTTTTTATAGAAAAGATGCTTTAATAAGCAAGGAGGCAAAGGAATTTGATACAGAGTCTGTAGATTTTTAAGTCTTACCTGTCTCAAAAGATATGCTAGATGGGGTGCTTTTCTAATACATAGTCCTGCTCTAAAGGCAGAATGAACAATGAAGAGGGAAGTAAGTTTTTGTTCTGTGGAGTGTAAATCCATCTGATAGAAAGCAAAATCCATAAGAAAATGACACAGCATGAGATGGGGAAGACTTTGGATTACAGAAACCATATGGTATAAAGAGATTTTGATCTCCCTAAAGAAAGCTATACATTTTAGAAAGTATCTCACAGCTCTGAACACCACATCTATCTTTTGGAACATTGTGTCTCATATGAAAGATAGAAGTTTTTAGTACTTCATTTAAAAGGAGGAAAAAGTCTGGTTTTAAATAGATCACATCCTTCAATATTCAGAATAAAGGAAGTTTTCTTTCAGCATTATTATGCCACAGAGAAATGTTGTGGGAGAAGAAAAAATTCTTACTACTTTTATTAGCATTAGACTGTGATGCCCTTTGGTAAAGTTACATCTCCCAGTCCAAATGTAGATCAAAAGAGGATATTCTGCTTCTGGAGCTCTGTGGCATTGCAGTGCATTCACTTTAGTCACGACAGAAGAAATATTAGAAGTGTTAACTCGGTTTAACTCGTCTTTTCAAATGCAAACATGTGGAAGGGTAGCCACTGTGTGGTTCTCACCTGTGCCAAGAACCATTTCTGGTAGTCTGAAGAGAGCTGGTGGATCAGCTCATGACTGTCTTCCCAGCTTCAGCTGCTTCTACTGATGTCGAAAGTTTTCATTGTAGAGAACTGTAAAGCATGGGAAATAAGGAAGAGGAACCTGTCTAATTGTCTCCTTTAGGGGATGCTGTAACATAAAGAGGAAGAAAGGGGAAAAGGGAGTCAATCGAGCGTATGTCTACATTGTAATTAAACGCTCATGGCTGGCCCATGTCAGCTGTCTCAAGCTCATGGGGCTTGGGATGTGGAACTGTAAAATTCTATCATCAGAGCCGTCTTTAAGTCGATTCGCCTGAATCACGCCCCGCGTTTAAGGCATCTTTTTTATTTTTTTTTTCAAACTCACCCGGCGAGGGGGTTGGAGGGCTCTGCTCCAGGGTTTCAGCAGAATTTTGGCAGCTGGAGGTTCTTCGGTGCCGCAGAAGACCCGGAGTGGACCCCCCCACCGTCAAAGTGCCGCCGAAGCCCTGGACTGCCGCCGGGTATTCGAATCGGGACCTGCTGTTCATAAAGCTGGCCCTGTGTGTCATAGATGGTTGGGCTGAAGCCCAGGGTCTGGGACTTTGTAAGGGATGAGGTACAAGACTTCTACACTGTAATTTTACAGCCCTACAGCCCAACTCGAGTCAGTTGACACGAGTCAGAAGCAGCTGTTGAACTGAAAGGTAGACATACCTTTAGAGTCTGGTGTCAGCAGCAAGACTGGTGCTTTCAACAAACCCTGAGACTTACCAGTTGGAAGATAAAGGAGTCAAAATCAAGAAATGAATGTCCATTGGAGAAGGTGAATACCATGGACTCTGACACTACAAAGACGAGGGCTAGATAAGTACCTAACAATCAGACAGCAAAAGTAGGGAAGAAATGGACTAGGCAGCAATGGAGCATACAGAGAACGGAAGTGTACAATACAATATATTAAAGAGCCAACAGAACAACCAGTGACATCTTACCTAATATTTTTTCAATGTATACAATTGCTGTAGTTGCCAAAATGATATCAGGCACAAAGCTTCCACCAATCATTACAGTCAGTGAGGGAACATGGACAAGATAGATCCTGAATACAATTTGATAAATAAATTATTCTGATTCTCTCCTTTCTATTCCTAACCCTGAGAAAAGAATTGTGTATCAAGTATTCTCAGACATAGAATCATATCAGAGATGGAAATTCATTAGCAAGGAAGTGATTGATCTTATGTTTATTTAATAATCTGAGTTCTATAACATGGATGTTCCCCTACTGGCCAACAGGAAGTAGAATTTCACACTCACTGACCTCACCGAGGACACCAACAAAATGAGATTACTTAGTACTATGGTATACAGCAACTCTGAAAACCTGTGCATTCATCCTCATTGTTGCTGCTTGATTCCTATTCCAAAGGAAACCTCCAAATGCTTCATGCTATGACCAAAGCTCCGAGATGATCTATAAAAGGATGGCACTGATATACAAAAGGCAAGCAAACCCTTTCTCAGAATAGAAGTATCATTCTCCAAGCTATTATTTTTGTACGGTATCCAAATTAGTATATATTGGAAGCACTGTACTATATAACACCTCTACCTAAACCCCAAATAATCCACATCACTCATGTAGTTTTTCTAGAAGAATCATACATTTTGAGTACCGTAGCTTACTACATCTTCCTGAGGTTAAGGAAAATAATGTATTACTAATGCACACTATCATTTTCAAACCTCTAGAAATTACTTAAAAAAAAGTTAGTCAAGCAAACAGAGACACTGGTCCTCAACCCAAACTACATGTGTAGTTACACAGTTGAGTAAGTCCAGAAGTAGATCAATGAATGGGTATCCATGTATTGAATGGCTTAGTAACAATTCTGTCACTAATTTTTGCCACCTCTGAAGTTTAAGAAAATATTATATATATTTAAAGCTATACTTCAAATTCAAATAATTCCTGAAGTCTGGATTTTTTAAATTTTTTTTGTGGGTTGAATTTAGGCATGAAGAATCCGAATGCAATGGTTAATGTTTGGAGAAATTTATATGAGAAAAAATAATCAGCAAGTGCAATTTCCATTTCAACTACTGTAGAGTCACTACCTCATCAAATATACTACACAGACACAACTTTCAGTAGTAAGTCCATTCATGTAGTTAGTAGCATGTGTGTTCAACACAGTACACTGCCAGCATAACTCAGTGCAGAAAAAAATGTGCAGTCTCCATTTTCCATCTCTTACACAGAGAAAAATACAATAGGATTCAAATTTACTAAATCTTTTTTATTAAAATCATGAGACTTGTACGTGATATGTAAAACACTGTGGATCAAAGACAAAAGAGACTGACACTTATAGCTCTCTGTTACTTTAAGTAGTTTTGAAGCTGATTAGTTTTATTTAGCAGGCAAGAGCTTAACAAAAAAAAACATTATTCCATTATATTAGAATCAGATTTCAAAGGGGAATAAAGCCTTCATGACTGAATATTAGAGTCCATCAGCTGACAAAACCCATCAGGATAACCATCCATATTTCTCAAAGATTCTGATGCCATTTGCCGTCCTCAACCACTCACCCTATCAGGTTTTATAGTCTCTACTTCACTTCTCACTTCTGCTTTGTCATCACAAGTACAATTAATCAACTAATCTTTAAGAGGTCAGACTCTATTCAGTCCTCTAAGCTATTTCCTCTGCTCAAGAAAAATCATCTCTGCACTAATAACAAGACAAGTACCTTTGCCAATAAAAACCACACTTGCATAAATTCTGCTTTTATTTTTTAGAAGTGGCTTTTTGAAAAACAAATTGTTTATATCAGTATTGTATTACCTATTCTCTTCTGACGAGATCAATGTTTTCTCTTTTCTAATTTTCAAGAAAAATCTCCCTTTCACTTCAAACTACACAATATTGACCTTTGTGGCATATGTTGCCAGTAACAATCGTTTTCATATATGGTTTTAATATGGCAATTATTCAATTCGTGTGTGTGTGTGTTTGGCTATTTTACAGTTGCACAGCAAAATATATTTCTCTTTCCATAAAAACTTTAAAAGCAAAGTGCTAGACCAAAAATGTCTTAATCCTTTTAAAACTAACTTCAACATAAACCTAATATTTACCTACTCAGCTTTTCTACTATTTTGAGAAATATAAAGAAGCAGTATACGCTGTATGTAAGCATTGCAATGACAATGTATCTGTTCTGAAGAAAGCAGATTTCAGTTTTCTCCTGTCAAAAAAAAAATATGAAAGAAAAAGCTTTTCTTTAAAATGATACGTATTGCCATTTTCAAGATCCACACTGCTCAAAGTTAAAAAAAATTATGTTTACAAAAATTCATATAGACAAGATGGCAAACTGTATGCTGCAGTTTCAAACTACCCAAGTCAAAGTTTCAGTGAAAATGATAACTTTAACTAACCAGCACTGTTATGACATCTCTATTACAATTCCTCTGAAGCACAGAACATAAACAAAAGATTCTTAAATGTCATGTAAGTCTTTGACAATTTACTTTAAGGTGTTAGTCACAAGGGACGCTTCCTAAACACAGAGCTACAAAAAATGCTTTGGCAGAGTATGCTCAGAAACTACATGACTTTATATTGTTCAATGCTTGGGGGTTTTGTCCATTTGTTTTATTTTATTACAGACAGTTGCAAAGCAGAAGAAGTTTTTAAATCCTTTAATGTTTCCTACCCTTGCATTTCCTGATGATCAGCTCTGTTTCAGCAATAAAATCACTGAGGATATCATCTCCACAAAGAAAAATTTACAATATAACTCTAGGAAATTTAAGAAATCAGCTCAAAGTATCATCATCATTATTTAGTTTTGGCAAGCAAGCAGAGAACAAATATGATAGTCAGTTGTCTGTGTGTGCTAGTCAACAATGAAAGTGATTAAAATGACATTTTTGCAGCAGGCTGCACTGAAACAAAATACACAGGAGCATAAAACCAAAGAATTTCCCTGTAACAGCAGGCTGCTGCAAAACAAAAAACATTTTAGCTGATTGTAATGAAATTTCTTGGGATTTTTCTGAGTAAAGGATCCTTAAAATTATTTGTATCATATCAAGCATGAAAATATTTATGACATTCAATGTTGCCCTGTTAAATTTGCCAATACACTCCATAAAAATGGCATTTTTATATTGTTGGGGAGGGAAGAGAGGAAATTATGTCGGTACTGTTCTATTCCTGGGATGGGACAGCACAAGGAAAGAACTGAGACTCCCAGGAAAGAATTAATCTGCTACTCGATCCATGCCAATAGTGAATTATTGCCACCTCTATGCCAGGAAAGCTCTGCTGGTTGGTATATTGGGAGGTTTCCCACTCAACACTCTGTCCCTTCCCATTCTACCCATGCAACAAGAGCCTATCGGTCACTACGGAGGCTGTGATCTCCATTTCCACCCCCACCCCCCGCTTAAGCAATTAGTTCTACAATGAAACACATAAAGCTGTTAGTTTCTAAGTACTGAGAAGTTAAAGTGTTGGACACTAAATGAGAACTGTAAAACAGATCATTTGAAATAAAAAAATCTTACATTTTATAAGCTTTGTTTGTTGATCAAGAGACAATGAAAACATCATACATTAAAAAACTACATTAAAAGACATTTAAGGCTGCAAAGTCAAGCACTCAAAGCTAGAAAATGGAAGAATTATGCAACATAAATTTGTCCCTCTTGTGTATATGCATTATGATAGAGTCATAAATTCCAAGGCCAGAAGGGACCCTTGTGATTATTTAGTCAGCTCTCCTGTATATTACACAGACCACCAACTCACATCCCACATTGTGCTTTATATCTGCTAGGACACTGATCCATAAACATTCAAGATCATTTTCTTCTGAATTACCATTGACTTGGAAATAGGTAATATCTTTTTCATTTGACAGAGTGCCACTCCTCCATCCTAAATAGGTTATAACTACTGATTTTAATATTCCAAATATGTTAAGAAAACCATCAGGTTTCAATAATACCAACTACACTGAATTTATGCCCATAAGTGAGCAATTCCAATTCCTCTTGCTTGTTGTTACCCAGGCTCCTAGCATTGGTATATACGCAATTAAAGAATGTCTTGTGTTCATGTTCTTTGGTTCCTTGATTAATTTTATCTCAGCATCTTGATTTTGCGTTGGGTGCTTATATCTTCCCTCTTTTTACCCTCCCTTTCGGCTACTAGTTTAACCTCTTCCTGATAATATGTGATTATGGAATTAAAGACTCCCCCCACCCACTCCCCACAGGAACACAGCATGTGCAAACTGCCATTTTACAAAAGGTGCGGCAAAAGGCTCATTCCTGACACCAGCGCAAACCACTCTGACAAATTTTGAGTCCCTGCTTCAAAGCATGCTCAATGAAACATTATATATATATATATATACACACACACACACACACACACACACACACACTTTCAAATGAACAAAAGTGTATTTTTTCCATAATTAGTCTTAGAAAATTGCTGAACTACTTTTGTTGAAACTAAACCTAAACTAAATTAAGCCAAGCCTAATGTGTTGCATAGAAAATTTCACCCGTTAACGTTTGGTACACTCACAAGCAACTGAAACACTGCTTGCTCAGTCACATCAAGATATTTAAATTCCCTCTTTTCTGACCATTTTCATGCCACTTGCAAATTTTTAAGGAAAAATGACTGGCGTTTATAGATGTAGAAGGATGAAGTGGAAGGTCAAGGCAAATACCATTCCAAATTCCCAAACCCAGAATAATAAAAAAAAGAATAAATAGAGAAATGTTGATGATTTAGGCCCTTGGGAAATATGTAATCTCATTCCACAAGTCATGATTTTCCACCAGTAGCAACAGCACAAATCCAATTGTACTCGTCTTATCCTTTTGAGGAGGTAAAACCTCATTTCTTGGGATTAAAATGAAATTCGGAAATTTAAGGGTATGAGAACTCTATGATTTAAAGCACAGAAGACCATATGTGGAGCTAATAAACACTTTTTACAGACCTTAATGACATTTAAGAGTGTTCTGATTTCTCAGATTAAATGTGAATAAAAAGTAATGGCATATAAGAGGCTAAGTAGCCAAACAGCTCCTTAGTGTTAAGGAACCTTGCTAGCCTATCTCATCTAAGGCAGTATTTTGGGTAAATTCTCCTATAAATCCAGACCACAAATGGATACTGGTCAATCACCATCAGATTGGTTAAATCCTTATCCTATGATGCAAGGTTTAAGCTTTCTGCTATCACTTTGTCCCCGCTTTCTCTCCTTCCTATCCTTATTGTCTTCTGGCAAAACAATTTCAAGCTTGACCAGATTCTGTATTAGTTGAACTGTATGATCCTACCAACAAAACAAGCACAGGCAGCCTTCCTCCAGCATGAAGAAGTACCTGCACGGGAAGGACACGAGACAATGTCCACTAGATTTCATCCCAGAAAGTGCAAGCACCATGGGTTCAAGCAGCTGACTTGAATCTGTGCTAGTCTGAACTGTGTGTCCCATATCGTGCCTACAGCACTTGAATGAAGCAAGAATGAGCCAGGTAGAAGTTTTCCTTTCCCTTTATTATTTCATTCTCCCTCTTGTATATGTTTGTCATGTGTCTAAGGAGCAAGAAATGTCTTAACAATAACTGAAGTTGAAATCCAATAGCAAAATGATTTCTTCCAAGAGAAACTTTTGCTTCCAGTAAAAGACATTTTAAATAAGGGGAAATTTCTCAAAATTAATTATTTCATTCCACTTTTGAGTCCCAAATGTTTTACTTTGCTGTTTTGTTTTTGTTATGTTTAAAATAAAGTTCTATAAATATGGCTGTGATAACCAAGCAAAAAGTTCCTTTCCTCACAATTCTCAAACTACAATTAACACTTTAATTCAGCAGCCATAAAAAGATGGCTGCAACAACTCAGAATGATAAACCATTATCTAACAAGCCTTTTTCTGCAACAACCACCACCACCACCACCACCACAGATATGCATCACCAAATCTGTCAGCAAACATAAATATACAGGAAAGGCAGCAGAGGCATGTGCATTTTGATGAATACACTAGTTGCACCTCCTTTGGCAAATATGGCCTTCACACTTAAAATAGCAAATGACTTAATGGTTCTTGAGAAGTAAAGAAATTCCATGTTTTACTGTGTCAACATGAAGCTATCTTAAATGTGTTTTCCTGTTATTACAATGTCATAGATCTCCCTACTTATCTTTAAATAGCCAGCTCCTTTGCATATACAGCAATAAAACATCCTTAATAAAAGCACAATTCAGCATAAATACAATTAAAGTGGAAGCCACACATGTATCAAATCATATTATTCAAAGCTATCTCCCTCTAGGCATTAATATGCGTGGGGGCCAGGAAGTCATTTCTATGATTTTCTAAAGGTTACAGCTGTCTACCACAGGCTAAGACATCATGCTAACAGAGCCATCTGTTTATAATACAAAATGCCAGCGTCACAAATTTTTTGTCTCCTAGCCCAGTGATTTACAAACAAATCTCTGGTAGTTCAAACCCATTTCTGTTCTCCATGGTCCAGGGGGTTTCAAAGATATTTGTAATTGTTTACTGTAAGATATTGGATAGAACTATAAAAGGATAGTTTTCCTCAGGATTTTTGGTAAACCGTGTTCAAAGCTATAGCATACATTCTTGTTGAGTACATAAAACAAAAGCATTTTGAGGCTATTGTAAAGACCAAATGAACAACCATTTAAAGTCACCAGTTATCTGACAAAAAGACAACACCCCATGATAGCCGATAGACCAATACCATCATTACATAGATAGTCTGTAATATAACCATTAAGCAGCATGTACATTAAAAAATCCTATTACACGGCCATTTCTCTCTAGACAGACGATGAGGAAACAACAAATCACATGGTAGCAGATGTTAGTTATGTCACTTAATGCACTGCTGGTAGGCACTAAGATACTATGGTGATAAAGGTGGTAAAAGAACCTGTAAAGAATAGAATAGACTCAAAGGCACAGTCAGTCAACTGTACAGAAGAATGGAACTTGTACTCCATAGCAATCTGGACTTAAATTCTGTAGCAAGGTCCCTAAATTCTGCACTCTGGAGAAGCAAAATGGACAAGTAGTGAAGCTCTATTTAAACTAAAACCCCTGATTTTTAAAATTGAAATAATTACAAATATGAGCAATAAAATGAGTACAGTAGTTTGTAATTTATTTTTCCACAGTCATCACATTCAGTTTTCAATGTGGCAAAGATTTCTGCACTGACAGTATACAACTGCTCTGTAGAAGTTATACTGTGGAGGAGGGAGACCGGAAGTTTTGCAGGTGGATTGGAGCCAGCTGAAGTTTTGGGGGGAATGAAGGTAAAGTCCTTGAATGTGAAGACTTCATACGAAGTTCCTTTAGCAATCTTTACATTAAGTGTAAGGAAAGGGCATCTGTAGAAACTTTAGGATGTTCAGACTCCCAGAATTCTTGAATTTGATACTTTCTCTTTGTAACCTTTTCCATGGTTTGGAGGACGCTAGAGAGGTGGATCTTTTGCTAGAAGCAAACAGAATTTGGATCATCCCCTAAAAATAGACTGCTTCAATTAACTCTCTTACAAGATCCAAGCAGCAAAGCTGTAGCCGTATTAGTCCCAAAATCTGAGAGAGAGAAGGCAAGGGAAGTAATATCTTTTATTGGACCAACTTCTGTTGGTGAGAGAGACAAGCTTTCAAGCCACACAGAGCTCTTCCTCAGGTCAGGGAAAGAAACTCCCAGTGTCACAGCAAAATGCAAGGTGGAACAGATGGTTTAGCACAAGTACTTAAATTTATTAAAGTAAATGTTTAAAATTAAATATACACAAGTTAAGAGGGAAGGTACTGTACATCTGGGGTCAGGATTGAGTTATGAGGGATTAAACAATTTATTTGAGCATAAGCTTTCGTGGGCATATTCAAGGTAGAGTGGCCTGTTAACACCTCTGCAGTAATAGGACAAAAAAGGAGAAATACTGGGTTATAGATTGTAGTAATAAACTATAAATCCTGGTTTCATATTTATTGGGTCAGACAATCACTCTGTTCTCCAAAAAGTTCACACAGGAAAATGATAAAAAAAAAGAACACCCTATCACCTGTGTGTGATCAATTGCCCCAACAACTATGTGGGAGATTTATGGCTTTTTACAACAAACTAACTCACTAACCCCCTCTTTTTGTCCTATGACAGCAAAGGTATTAGTGGGCCATTCTGCCTTGAATGGTCCCTTAGAATACATGCTAATATCCTTTCCCAGACCTAAAGAAGAGCTGTGAGAGGCTTGAAAGCATCTCTTCCACCACAGAAGTTGGTCTAAGAAAAGATATTTCCTCGCCTACCTTGTCTGTCTAAGGCAGTGGTTCTCAAACTTTTGTACTGGTGACTCCTTCCACACAGCAAGTCTCTGAATACGCCCCCCCCCTTATAAATTAAAAACACTTATTTATATTTAACACTACTATAAATGCTGGAGGTGAAGCAGGGTTTGGGATGGAGGCTGACAGCTAGTGACCCCCCATGTAATAACCTCAAGACCCGCTGAGGGGTCCCGACTCCCCGTTTGAGAACCCCTGGTCTAAGAGAACGCCTTCACTGGCAACGTTAAAGCGCTGCCTGAGGGGTGTAGCTCCCAGCACTGGTGCACTGTCTACACTGGCACATTACAGCACTGAAACTTGCAGCTCTCACGGGTGCGTTTTTTCACATCCCCAAGTGAGAAAGATGCAGCGCTGTGAAGTGCCAATGTAGACAAGCTCTTAGATCCAAGCAATCAGATTCAGGTATGTGTGATGGGTTCAGTCACAGAGACTCCCTTGGGACTGTCACCTGATGTGCTGAAAAAGACTGTTACCTTTTCCATAATGGGTGTTCTTCAAGGTGTGTTACTCATGTCTATTCCACAATAGGTGCGTGCTCGCCACATGCACCCGTGTCAAAAGCTTTTCTCCTAGCAGTATTCATAGGGGAGCATTCCTAGTGACTCTTGGAGTGGCGCCTCCATGGCATGGTATAAAGGGTGCTGTGCGCTCCCCACCCTCCTCAGTTCCTTCTTGCCAGACAACTCCGACAAAGGGGAAGGAGGGTGGGACGTGAAATGGACATGAGCAACACATCACGAAGAACACCAGTTACGGAAAAGGTAACTAATTGTTTTTCCTTCTTCGAGTGATTGCTCATGTGTATTTTGCAATAGGTGATTCCATGCTATATTTGTGGGTAGGAGTTCACAAACTCTCGGGGAGGAGCAGAGCCCTGCTGAACCCAGCATCCTCCCCAGTCTGGGAGATAATCACATAATGTGAAGTGAAAGTGTGAACTGAAGACCATGTGGCAGCCCTGCAAATGTCCTGAATGGGGACATGGGCTAAAAAGGCAGCCAACAAGGCCTGCACCCTCACAATTGACAGTGGAGGAATTCCCGCCAGGTCATAATAGGTACGGATACACAAGGTGATCCAGCTGGAAAGCCGCTGAGTGGAGATTGGCTGACCCCTCGTGCGTTCGGCCAAGGCGATGAACAGCTATGAAGACCTCCTGAACAGCTTATTCTGCTCCAGATAAAATGCCAGAGCCCGTCTCTCATCCAGCGTTTGGACGCGGCGCTCCTCACTGTACGCATGGGTCTTGGGACAGAGGATTGGCAGGAAAATGTCCTGACCCATGTGGTAGACGGAGACCACCTTCAGGAGGAACAATGGATGTGGGCAGAGCTGGACCTTATCCTTATGGAACACTGGGTATGGGGGCTCGGCAGTCAGGGCCCTGAGTTCCAAGACCTGCCTAGCCGATGTGATTGCTAACAGGAAGGCAACCTTTCATGAGAGGTGCGAGCAGGAGAGCGTAGCTAGCGGCTCAAATGGGGGACCTATCAGCTGGGTCAGCACCAAGTTCAGGTCCCACTGCGAGACTGGGGGCCTAACATACGTGAAGAGACGATCCAATCCCTTAAAGAATCAGCTAGTCATAGCATGGGATAATACCATGTGCCCCTGCACCGGCAGGTGGAAAGCCGATATGGCTGCCAAGTTCACCTTGATGGACAAGGGCACCAGGCCCTGGGCTCTAAAGTGAAGGAGGTGGTCCAAAATGAGCTGGATCAGGGCAGCCATGGGGGAAACACCCTGCTCAGCCGCCCATCAGGAAAACCGATACCACTTTGCCAAGTAAGCTCAGCACGTGGAGGGTCACCTGCTTTCCAAAAGGATGTGCTGAACCCCTTCCGAGCACATCCTTTACTCCTGGCCTAACCACCTTGCCTGTTAACGTAAAACATTGAGGCCGTGTTGTCCGTGAGAACCCTGACCACTCTGGCCCCTAGGTGCGAGTAAAAGGCCACAGACGCCAGCTGGACTGCCCGAGCTTCTTGACCTTTATATGGAGGGCCAGGTCCTGTGCAGACTACAGACCTCAGGCCTGAACGTCTCGGACATGGCTTCCCCACCCCAGATCTGATGCGTCAGGTACCAGCTCCATCAATGGGAGCCTGCCTTTGAATGAGACCCTGCAGAGCATGTTCCCCAGGAAGGAGTGTAGGGAGGCGATCACCGGTTCAGGCACAGTGAGGACCCTGTTCATCCTGTCTCTGGCCTGGAAGAACACCGAGACCAACCAGAGATGGAGGGACTTCATCCTGAGTCTGGCATGGCAAACCACATATGTGCGCACCAACATGTGGCCCCAGAGCTGGAGACACGCTCTGGCTGTTGTCACTGAAAACCTTGTGACTGTGTCAATGAGTCCTTTCAGGGTCTCAAATCTGTTCGGTGGGAGGGAGGCTCTGGCCGACATGAGTCTAGGACTGCCCTGCTAAACTCTATGCATTGTACTGGGACTAAAGTGGACTTGGGTGTCGTTTACCAACAGGCCCAGAGTAGCGCATGTGGACAGAAGGAGCACCACATGATCCTGCACCTATGACCGGGAGCTGCCCCTGACCAGCCACTCGTCCAGATAGGGGAAGATCTGGACCCCACGGCGCTTGAGGTAGGCTGCCACCACAGACGTATACTTTGTAAATACCCTAGGGGAAGTGGACAGGCCAAATGGGAAGACCCTAATTTGGTAGTGTTCCTGTCCCACCATGAAACGGAGGAAGCACATGTGCCCCTCGAACATATGGATGTGCAAGTACATGTCCTGCAGATTGAGGGCAGCATACCAGTCCCCGGGATCCAGAGAGGGAATGGAAGCCAAGGAGACCATGTGGAACTTGAGCTTCACCATGTACTGGTCCAGGCCTCGCAGGTCCACAATGGGCCTGCGCCCCCCTTTGGGCGTCGGGATAAGTAAACAGCAGGAGTAGTATCCCTTGCGTTTGAACTCCGCTGGCACCATTTCCACCGCTCCTAGGCCAAGGAGACGCCCCACCTCCTGCACGAGCAGGGCCTCGTGAGAGGAGTCCCCCAGGACAGACAGGGATGGAGGGTGCTTGGGCAAGGTAGAGGTAAATTGGATAGTGTAGCCCCAGGAGATAATGCTGAGAACCCATCAGTCCGAGGTCAACTGCAAGCACTCTGGGAGAAAAGCATATAAACGATTGGAGAAGGGAAGCTTTATTATGGGTGGATCCCTGATGTGAACTGGTAGGTCACCTCCAGGCATTCCATCAAACCTGCCATTTCTCTGCCTGTTTGCCCTTGGAGGACCCAGGCTGGGGGGCAGACCAACGCTGTCTGTGGGCGTTTCTTATAGTCCTGCCTCTTTTTGATAAGGGGGTTCATATTGAGAGTTGGTGGCTTGGGAAGGATTCTGCTGCAGCTTAAACTTCATTCTAGCCAGAGCCAGAACTTAAAGGCCAAGAGTCTTAAGCATAGCGCATGCAGCTTTAAGTCCGTCTGTTCTGCAAGCAGAGCCTTGCCATCAAACAGGAGGCCCTGCAAAGAGTTCTGTGCCTCACCGGACAGCCCAGACAGGAGGAGCCACGACACCCTTCTCATGGACACTGCGGAGGCCATAGACCACGCAGCCGTGTCCGCCACATCCGATGCTGCTTGCAGGGTTGCCCTGGCAGCTGCTGTACCCTCCTCCACCAGAGCTTTGAACTCCTTCCTGTCACGGTCCTGGAGGGAGTCCTCAAACTTGGACAGACAGCCTCACAAATTGAACTCATACAGGCCCAGGAGAGCCTGATGGTTCGCCACCTGTAACTGGAAGCTCAAGGACGAATGAATTTTTCTCCCAAATGAATCCAGCCTCCTTGAATCTTTATTTTTCGGAGTGGGGGCTGGTTGGCCCTGCTCCTCCCTGTGGCTGACCAACTCAACCATCAGGGAGTTAGAAAGGGTATATAGGTATTCATGTCCCTTGGTGGTCACAAAATACTTGCGTTCCAGTCTCTCAGAGATGGGGGGCAATGAGGCTGGGGTTTGCCACAAGGCATTTGAAATTTATGCCACCCCTTTGTGGAGTGGCAAGGCCACTTTGCCCAGCATCAAGGCGGAAAGGACATTAAAAAGGGAGTCCAAGGCTCCTCCACCTCCTCTGCATGAAGGCTGAGGTTTGACCCCACCCTTTTCAATAGATTCTGATGGGCTTAAGAGTCCTCCTGTGGGATGGAGGGAGGAGGGGTCGTAATCACCTCATCAGGGGAGGGTGAGGAGGCAGGCGCGGTACTTTGCATGTCCACCAGCACCAGAGGATCCACCACCTGGTCGCTCTCCGGGCACAACGCCGAAGATGCACATCCCACCGACTCCTTCCGCGGAGACCGGGAAAGGGAGGCCAATTGCCGTTCCAAGGCTCCAGCCACCAAGCAAGCCCCCACCGGAGGCTGTGTCAGAGGCCACAGTGCCCAATGGTACCATTGTTCCAGTCACAGGGCCCGGTGCCACTTCATCTGCTGTGGCACCGGCGGAGCAGGTTGTTCAGTCTGGCTGGCCTGACCCATCGATGGACAACTATGAAGGGAGGCCAGGCTGATATACAACCTGACGTTGTCCCTGGACCAGGAGGAGTGGCAGCGCTGGGAACGGTGCTGACCACAAGACTGTGATCCCAGCGTGGAGGAATGGTACTGCTGGTAGCAGCTTCTCCGTGATCAGCTTCGGCAGGCGGATCCGTGATGGCGAGGCACCAGCGATCGATGCCCAGGGCTGCAGAAGCGATACCGTGGCACAGCGAGATGATAAATAGGAATGGCGTTGACATTCTTGTCACGACTGGCTACGATAGCCCCTCTGAGACGAGGACCTTCGGCGTCTTCTGCCTCAGTCCCATTAGTGTCCGTTTCTCGAGGCGGAGTGGTGCCTGCAGTCTCTGTCAGTCGGAACCCAGCCAGACAACCTCATGGGGGTTGACGGCAACCTGTGTGGACTATGCACAGGACGGTCGCTGAGTGACGAACAGCATCGGAAAATTCCCTCGACCGTGACCAGTACTGAGTTGGGGGCAACTGCAGAGATCCCAGGGACGGCTTGCCTCTGGACTTCAGGGCCAACATTGGCGATGCTCCTGGTACCAGCATGGACATAACATCCCAGGCCGCTTGCAGGGCCTCTGGTGTGGAGGGCATCTGGACATCCGGGAAGCCTGCTCCAAATGGGCCGGGCTACTCCACTCAATCCGAGTCAGAGGCCTAGAGGCCAATAGGGATGGAGGAATGCCCAACATGGGTCTAGCCTCTCCCCCAGTCTTGCTCCAGTGCTGTGGTGGAGAAGGCCTCTTCTTTGCCTTCTTGGCAAGCCCCACAGAAGAGGAATGGTGCCAACAGGTAGATGGTGCCAGGGGGTCGCCGCGCACCAACACTGTGGTACCCAGTGCCAACTCAGAGCAGCATGCCAGAGTCGGGGTCAACGCCGACTCCATCAGGATGGCCCAGAGCCTAATGTCTCTCTCCCTCACTTCAAGGCTTGAACGACTTGCAAATCTTCCAGTGATCACTGAGATGAGTTTCATCTAAACAACGTAAGCAGTACACATGCGGATCACTCTCTGGCATCAGTCGCCTACAAGTGTCGCACAGCTTAAAACCCAAAGCATGGGGCATGCCACAGCCCGGGCACACTAACTAACCTGAACCAAAACTAATCAAACTACTAACTACAGGTACTATCCACTGAACTAAAGTTCTGGGGAAGAGCTGCAGCGAAGTTGGAGCAGAGCAGTTCCGAAGCACCTTCACTGGCAGCAAGAAGGAACTGAGGGTGGGGGGAGCTGGCAGCGCCCCTTATACCACCCCATGGAGGTGCCACGCTAGGGGTGCTCCCCTCCGGGTACTGTTAGGGGAAAAACTTCTGACACCGGTGCACGTGGCAAGCACGCACACCTATTGTGGAATACACATGAGCAATCACTTGTAGAAGAATAACCTCTGAGCCTGTTTTCCCTGTCAGCTTGGGATTCCAGAACCCTGTCTTGTTGAGCCAGACAAGCTAGCCTGCTGCAACACAGACCCAGGGTCTGGTCCCGAAAGCTGCAGACTTAACTGAAAACAGCAGGTTGCCTTGCTCCAGCACTCAGACACCCAGTTCCCAATGGGCTCCAAACCCCAAATAAACCCGTTTTATTCTGTATAAAGTTTATACAGGGTAAACTCAAATTGTCTGCACTCTATAAATTTGATAGAGAGGTAGGCACAGCTGTTTGCTCCCTCAGGTATTAATCACTTACTTTGGGTTCATTAATAAACAAAAGTATAAAAAGTAGGATTTAAGTGGTTTCAAGTAATAACAGACAGAACAAAGTAAGTCACCAAGCACAATAAAGCAAAAACAAGCTAGTCCAAGCGTAATACATTAAGAAACTGATTACAGGTAATATCTCACCCTCGGAGATGTTCTAATAAGCTTTTACAGACTAGACCCTTTCCTAGTCTGGGCCCAATCCTTTCCCCTGGTATAGTCCTTGTTAGTTCCAGCAGACATCTTACGTAGAAAGCAGGGGCTGCCTCATGACTGGAGCCCCTTTGCCCTGCTCCACCCCCTTTTGCAGCTTTGGCACAAAGCAGGCATCTTTCGTCTCTCTGGGTCCCCACCCCTCCTTCTAAACAGAATAGTACCAGGTTCAAGATGGATTTCATCATCAGGTGACATGGTCACATGTCCCTGTGAGATCTCATTCTTCATTACCCATGGGCTGGCCCACAGGTACACATGGAGGCTTGCAGGTAAACAAGCCATTTACAACCAACTGTCCTAATCAATGGGAGCCATCAAGATTCTAAACCACCACTAACGGCCCGCATTTTGCATAGTTACAATAGGATCTCAGAGTTATACTTCATATTTCTAGCTTCAGATACAAAGATGATACATGCATATGAACAGGATGAACACACTCGTAAGATATCATTCAAAGCTTATAATCTTCTAAGAGACCTTTTGCAGAAAGCATATTCCAATTACATCATATTCACATTCATAAGCATACTTTCATAAGGTATATAGAGTGCAACATCACAGTATGTTGATTTTGCATGTAGAACTGGACCATGAAATAGGGCATCTAGCCTGTCAAGTAGAGGCAGGTTTGGACTACAGACATCTCTGATTGGTCTGAATAACATGGTTTTATTAGTAAATTTAGGATATGTAGGATTACTTTGTGCTTTCTGATGTCATCCTTCAGAGTAGTTTGGAGAAAGAGGATTCAGATGGCATGTATACATGGAGGATTGTGGCCTTTTATCACCACTTTTTCTCCTCAGAAAAATAGTGGAATTCTGCAGTATGGTGTCAGTTGGGCACACAAGCCTCATCTTAGAATTCTAAATGTTTATATTACTTGGAAATTTGTTGCTTTAGACAATAGTTTGATTGGACCATTTTCTCCCTACCTAACCAGTCTGCATTTTCATTGTTCTTTCAATTTGAAGAGATTAAATGGATTTCTAAGCCAATCTCCACACAAAAAGAACAAGCATCTCTCAAATGAAGTTTGTTCCTCCTTGCCTATTTATATACATCACTAGCAGATTTTTGTTGTCTCTTGATCTCTTCCACAGAAACTAAATGGCAAACTTTGTAAAAGAAAGGATGTTATTGGGGCAATAAGAGGACCATGAAGAATCAAAGTTTTATTGCATATATTTTATGTTACTAAATTGTTCTAAATTAGCACTTTGAACATTACTGCTCAGTTGTTCATTACTATTAAAAAGACACTTGACTTTCAGTTCTTTAAACCCTTTAAAAGAAGCTGAATGATATGTCTTTCACTGACCATTTTTTCCTCTTTACATTTGTTAAGCATGGATTTCCCCCACTCCTCCATTTCTAATGAAGCTTAAAATTAATATGACTTTTTTGTTTACTTCCTTGCTTGATATTCACACAGCTCTAGAGATAAGATGAGTTCGTAAATTTCTGCTGTACAGCCAACAGTGGGACAAGATTTTTTAAAATTCAGGTTTCTTTCAGCAGGTACAGACTGCTACACCCAGTGATCAACTGCAGAGTAACAGGCCTATGGTTTTGGTTTTGTATATTATGACACAAGTGTATACACTGTTTGCCACTTATTAATATTTTTTGGTTTGGAATTTCTTATGATTGCTCTTTTTAATTACAATCTATTTGTTCAAAAGTATATAGTTTAAAGATGTTTCAGGACCAACAACCAGACCCACATGTTACTTTACAAATGCAGCAAAGCAGACCACCTCTGCTTCCTGTAGCAGACAAAACCACTTCTAACTCAGAGTTCAAATCCAAGAAACAGGTTTATTTCAGCAGGTACAGACTGCCACACCCAGTGATCAACTGCAGAGTAACAGGCCTATGGTTTGGCTATATTTATATTGATAAATGCAAAGCTTAAGTTTCAGTACAGTTTTTATACCCAAGATGACACACTGCTTTTATCAACACCCCCTTCCTCCTTTGCCTCATTATCCAAAATTAATTAATATCTATTAGGGCTGCCAAATGATTAAAAAAAATTAATTGTTAGATTAACAAAAACCACAATTATTTGCGCTTTCAATTGCATGGTTAAATAATAACAGAATATCATTCATTTAAATATTTTTGCATGTTTTCTACATTTTCAAATATATTGATTTTAATTATAACAGAATACAAACTGTACAGTGCTCACTTTATATTATTTTTATTACAAATATTTGCACTGGGATAAAAAAGAAAGAAATTGTATTTTTCAATTCACCTCAATACAAGTACTGTAGTGCAATCTCTTTATCATGAAAGTGTAACTTACAAGTGTACAGAGACCTTGTCTTTACAGAAAGTGTTAAAAGGGGGGTTAGTCATTGGCAAAAACACGTGGCAAGCTCTGAGCACGACCCCTAGTTCCAAAATATTTATGTGCATCCTGGTCTCTGGTGGTGTCCAAGTGCCTTGTGTCATGAAGTCTCTCATGTGGGTGCCCCCGCCCACGAGAGATGAGTCCATTACGATTGTCAGAGTGGGAGAAGATCAGAGGAAGGTCATCCCCAAGCAAAATCGTCGAGGGATAGCCACCATTGTAGTTTACAGATTACTTCTGGTGGGATGCTGAGCCAGGTGTGCATAGGATTGTGCACAGGAGTGTGCATGGGGAAGTAGACTCTTTGTAACCATAGTTGTAGACAGAGCAAGTTCAGCTGAGGAAAGGGTGCCATGTATGTGCAGGCCACCATGTGCCCCAAGAGAAAAAGGCAGATCATGTCCAAAATCCAAGGGTTGGAAAGTCACTGAAGTGATCAGCTCTCACATTGTCTGGAATCTGTCCCATGGCAGATAAGTTCGGGCAGATGTCGTGTATATGTTAGCTCCTATGAACTCCAGGGATTGTGTAAGGCAAAAAGTTAATTTTTCAAACGCTGATGTTGAATTCCAGGGGAAAAGGCATAGAAGGAGCTGGGACGCTGAGCCCCCGGGCCTCTTCTTTGGACCTTGCTGCTATCAGCCAGTCGTCTAGATATGGAAAAACGAGGATCCTGTGACATCAGAGATGAGCTGACGCCACAAAGAAAACTTTTGTGAACACTCATGGGGCAATGGTAAGTCCAAATGGGAGAACTCAGTATTGAAGATGTTGAGGTTCCACCTTGAACCTCAGGAACCTTCTGAGAGTGAGTGTATATAGATATGGCAGTAGGCGTCTTGCATATCAAAAGCCATAAACCACATTCCTTTTTCTATAGAGGGAATGATTGCTCCAAGTGTGATCATAGAATATCAGGGTTGAAAGGGACCTCAGGAGGTCATCTAGTCCATCCCCCTGCTCAAAGCAGGACCAATCCCTAACTAAATCCCCAAATCCCTAAATGGACCCCTCAAGGACAGAACTCACAATCTTGGGTTTAGCAGGCCAATTCTCAAACCACTGAGCTCTCTCTCCCCCTGGAATCTTGGTTTGGAAACTGAACAGTTGAAGCATGAGAGATCCAAGATCAGTCTCCATCCTCCATTCTTTTTGGGTACTAGGAAGTAGCTCGAATAGAACTCTGTGCCCTGCAATGGTTCCAGGATGGGCACCATAGCTCCCCTCCACAAAAGCAAGTCCATCTCTAGTTGGAGGATGTCATTGTGTAAGTGCTCCATGTGTGGACCACAGTGGAGTGTATGATGGGGGCATCGCTGTAAATTCTATGAGATAGCTGCTGTGAATAACATCTAGGACTTACTTGTCCATTGTTAAGACTTTCTATGCTGGCATAAAGAATTTGAGGCAGCCCTCAAAGGGGGTAGCCAGTAGGAGCACTGATGTACAGAATGGTTAATGGCTCTTTAATGACACTCAGACACCATTTATGTGACGATTGTGTGCGCTGCATGGATGACTAAGCAGTCGACGTAGGCAGGCGGGTTCTGTGGACCTTAGGGCATTTTTGAGGATGTTCATAGGTACATGGGTGGCATAGCTGTAGGGCCTTGTAATGTTGTTATTGGAGCAGGCGGTAAAACTTTCTCTTAGGTGCTGGTATGTAGATGCCCAGAGAGCTTAATGTGTCTCTAGAATCCTTTAAGGAGTGTAAGAATCATCTATGTTCTGGTTGAAAAGGTGTTATTTGTCGAATGGAAGGTCATCTATAGTGTTTTGCACCTCCCTGGAGAAGTCTGAGGAGTGTAACCAGGATTCCCTCTTAAGGACAATCCCAATTGCCAATACATGGCCTGATGGATCTGCTGAATCCACTATGACCAGTAGCATGGACCTGACGAGTAATATGACTTCCTTCAAAACCACCTGGAATTGGTTGCAATCTTGCGGTAGTAGTTTGTCAGTGATCTCAGCCCCTCATCCATAGTTGATAAAGTCATATCTGGCCATCAGGGCTAAGTAGTTGGAAATACAGAATTGGAGTCCTGCCAAGGAGAAGACCTTCCTACCCATTAAATCTAGTCTTTTGCCCTCTGGGGTGGGGCAGAGGTATTGTTGCTTGGATCACTCTGATGCTGCCTAGATGACCTGTGAGTTGGATAGAGAATGAGAGAATAAAACTCTGACTCCTTGCGGAGACATAGTGCCTCTTTTCAGCCCCTTTCAGAGTGTGTGCACAGGTTCTCCAATACATCTGTTAATTTATAAGGGGCCACAGGATTCTTTGCTGCTTTTATAGATCCAGACCAACACGGCTACCCCTCTGATATTTGATCAATAGGGCCACTCTCACAAGTACTGATGTGTGCAAGATGTGAAATAGCTGGAGTTGACTGGTGGGGAATTGTCTCAGGGCCCCTGGAACAATGCGATAGTCATGCTTCTGGAACGGGAGCAGTGGACTGTGTCAGACATTCGTATAATCCAGTACCCAGATCTGGGTACTGGGGAGGATGGGGGAGAGGAGGGACCATGCAGAAGCGAGAAATAACTGGAGACACCAGCAGCCTGCTGCACTCTATCACTTTGGGCAAAACCATGAGGTAATATAATTAATGCCAGTCAACACGGGTTTATGGAAAACAGATCTTGTCGTACAAACTTGATTTTTTTTTTAACAATACAAGTTTGGTTGATAAAGGTAGTAGTGTTGATTTAATATACTTGGGCTTCTGTACAACACTTCACTTGGTACCACAAAATATTTTGATTAAGAAACTAGATTGATATAAAATCAACATGGTGCATATTAACTGGATTAAATGCTGGCTAACTGATAGATCTCAAACTGTAATTGTAAACTGGAATAATCATCAAGCTGGTGTGTTTGTAAAGGGATCTGGTGGGAATCAGCCTATGCTATTTAACATTTTTGTCAATAACTTGGAAGAAAACAAAAATTACTTATCAAGCTTGCAGATGACAAAGACTGGGCTGTAGTAAATAATTAAGAGGACAGAACATTGATATAGAGCCATCTGGATCACTTAGTAAGCTGGACGCAAGAAAACATGTTTCACTACGGTCAAAGTAAGGTCATATATCTAAGAATCACATATGTGGTCCATTCATACAGCATGGTGGGGCTCTAAGCTGAGAAGCAGTGATTCTGAAAAACACTTTGTGGCCATTGTTGATAATCAACTGAACATGAGCTCCCAATGTGATGTTATGGCCAAAAGGGTTAATGCAATCTGTGGACGTATAAACAGGGAATACGTAGGGGGAGCTGACAAGTTATATTACCTCTGTATGTGGCAATAGTGTGAGCGCTACTGGAATATTGTGTCAAGTTCTGGTGTCCACAATTCAAGGATGCTGAAAATCTGAAGAAAAGAGCCACAAGAATGAATAAAGGATTGGAAAACATGCCATATAGTTAAGGCTATGATTTTCATGGGTATTTTTTAGTAAAAGTCATGGACAGGTCACCAGCAACAAACAAAAACTCATGGCCCGTGACCTGTCCATAATTTATATATAAATACCCCTGAATAAATCAGGGGTGGAGGAGGGCATGCCACAAAGGGCTGCTGCTGCGGGGGGACCGGGGCGGGGAAAGACAAGGGTCCACTGGGGGGGGCAGTGGCGGGTCCAGTGGCAGTGGTTGCTCCAGCTACCCCGGGACCACTTGTGCAGCAGCTGGTGTAGCTGGCCCTGGGGCCACCCCAGCACAACCGGTGCAGCTGGCTGTGGGTCCGACCAAGAATCTGGATGCAAAGCCGTTCCAGCAGCAGCCAGTGTGGCTGTCCCCAGGGCCACTCGAGCAGCTGGCCCTGAAGCCCTGCGCAGCCCAGGATGAAGCCACACAGGCCACTGCAGAAGTCACAGAGGTTGTGGAAAGTCACAGAATCCGTGATGTTCCATGACCTCTGTAACAGACACTGAGCCCCACATATAGTGAAAGACTCTAGGAGCTCAATCTGTTTAGAACAACAAAGAAAAGAGGAAGGGGTGAATTAATCACAGTCTGCAATGAAAATGGGGAATAAAAGTTTGATGAGAACGCTCTTCAGTCTAGTGAAGGTATAACAAGAGCTTATTGCTGGAGCTTGAAGCTTGACAAACTAAAAATAAGGTGTATATTTTTAACAATTACAGTAATTAATCATTGGAACAACATACCTGAGCTTTGGTCATCATGCAAAATTATCAAATCAAGACTGGATGATTTTTAAAAAACATCTCATTCAAATAGGAATTAATTCAGGGAAATCCCATAGTCTGTGTTATGCAGGAGGACAGGATAGATTATCACAATAGTCCCCTCTGGATTCATAATGCATACATCTATATTTTCTTTTTAACATAGGAAAAATCTCCAGTGTAATAATGGAGATTTAAAGCATACCAAAATTAAGAAAAAAGTATATCTCAATTGAATCAGTGTTAATTACTACAGGATTCATGACACAAGTGTTCATAATACATAAATAAATACAGCCAAAGCTTATTCGGATTCATGAAATTAGGAGACAAAAGGGTAACAACAAGGAGTTTAAGCATAAAAATACAAACACTTTTTCATGTTGTGGAAAAGTGTTACATCACTGGCTGAAAGACTGTCCAAAACGTATACCTGATAAAAGCCACTTTTCTAAACAAATAAGGCAATAAGGGAATAGTCATATCTGCTAACAAAAAAATCTGCATGCTGCGCAACACTGTACATGAAGTCAGGTATGCAAAAATCAGTTATTAAAATGTCTAGAGGCAAAAGAATATCATTAATGATACCTGATACTTTTCATCACTGAAATGCTCTATCAGAGGAAATATACTGAGATTAGTCATCAGCAGAATCTTCAATTTTATTAACTCTTTAAAAAGATGATTAACAAGGTGGGTGAGGTAATATCTTTTATTGGACCAACTTCCAATAAAAGAGACATGACCTCACCCACTTTGTCTTTCTAATATCCTGGGACCAACACAGCTACACACCACTGTATACTTTAAAAAGAGAGCTGAAAAAATATTCATTTACACAACAACAATGTTGTAGTAATATTTCAAACTTCTGCATTTTCCATCTGAGGACCTGACCCTACTTGACTTTTGGGTGGAGGTGTGTGTTGGGGGGGGGGGGTATTTTTTGGAGACGGGTGTTGAGGGAAGCTGGGGAGATTTTTTTTTTTAAAACGAATACCTGGTACCACAATCTCTGACACAATCATTAAAAGGTAGGAACAATAATCCATTAAAAGGCTGGAACCCAGAAGTAAGGGATCTGGTTCTACTAATGATTATAAGCAATGAAGAGACCATGGGTCTACCCAGGGACCTAATAAAACCAGGGAATGATAGGAAGGTTGTGGGTGTATAATAAGGTTGTAGATGGAACCTCAAATTTCAGTGAAAAAAATAGATCATTTTAGGTTTGTTTTCCAGATCTATCTGAAAGTTTTCTCCATAGTGAAGGTGTTCCAAACTTTGGTCACATTTTAAACATACACAGTATAATTAATACCACAATGTTTCATTCCAACTACTACAACATTTGATAATGACTTTTTTTTAACAAATCAAAGTGCACACACATGCCTGCACACAGGCACTATTCATCTGAAGCAAAACATACCTGTGTTCGAAGAATTTCACCTTTTGACAACTGCATATCACCGGTCAGCTCTTTCACAGTGATGCCTAGCGGCTCCAGACGCTTGCTGAAGTAATTTGTCATTTCAGCTGCCAAAGCCTTCATAGGAGCAACATACACAATCTGCAGCAAAAGGACACTAGCTTGATAAGTGAGCAAACTGCACAATGTCATTTGTTTCATGGCAACCAATAAAAATCACAATTTATTGTGAAACATGATTCTAGGCACTTACAGTGAAAAATCTTAATAGTGATATATGAAAAGTAGTTCTTTGTTAGATAAGTGTGCCGCTGTTTAGAGGACAATGGATTATGTTTATACAGCCTCATTACTTTGAGAATTGGTTCTGCATCAAAGCTAAATGTATTTTCATAGCTTTTCACATTGGTAATAAGATTTTCAGAACACAAATAGGAACTAGTTTAATAGTAATGAAGTAAATCACCAGCATTTTCTATGAGACCTGGAGAAGTATAATACCCTTGAAAACTTCTTGATTTCATATAATGTGTATAAATGTACAATGGGTTTTATCTTTTGAGTTAAAAAAGCTGGTTTGGGTTCATTGAATTCTTACCTTAAACTCATCCTTTTTGATAACTCCTTGCTGAACATGCTGGCGAATTTCATGCAGGACAGTTAGCATGGCAATGTTAGTTTTCCCAGCTCCAGTGGGTGCACAGATCAGCATGTTCTCATTTGTATTGTAGGCAGTCTCAAAAACTATTGATTGGATTCGGTTTAGTTTTTTCATGCCTTTAAATACAAGTTGCCCAATCTGAAAGAAAAAAGTATTGCAATGAAAATACAAGGACAGCAAAAATAGAGGGATAATTTTTGGATCTTCTTAGAAATTAGTCACAAGCAGGGCCGGCTCCAGGGGCTTTGCCCCTCCAAGCAGCCAAAAAAAAAAAAAAAAAAAGCCGCGATTGCGATCTGCGGCAATTCAGTGGGACGTCCTTCGCTCCGAGCGGGAGTGAGGGACCCTCCATCGAATTGCTGCCAAATCCCTGAAAGTGCCACCCCACTCCCGACTTGCTGCCCCAAGCACCTGCTTGATAAGCTGGTGCCTGGAGCCGGCCCTGGTCACAAGCCTTTGATCCCAAAAGGTTACGTCTACCATGCTGGAAACTTCACATTTCTTATGTATTCTTTTAAAATATTAACGTAAGTTACTTTTAACTACACCACTGTTATGTTTTTCACTTTTACTAAAAACACACTGACCAAACTTCATTAATAGTTAATGAATATTAGCATAAAAACAGTATTAATAGATTATATGACTTATGAATTTTAAGCATGACATAATTATTAGTGAGAAAATGTACGCCTTTATAGTGCTTTATACATTAGGAGAGATGTACTAAGTTTAAATTCTAAAGCCATCCTAAAAGCATAAAAAGGAAACAATACCCTCCTCCTCCTCTGATGCGAGGGCAGAGAGACCACCTTTAGGGCATTATCAGGCCACCACCTATGTATAGCATAGCTAAACAAAAAGTCCAAAATATAGACTAACATATTACAATAAAAAACAAAACAATATTAAGGTTACAAAGTCAATCACACAAAAATTAGGAAATGCCAGAATCAAGGTTGTCTTACTGCCTTATGTTGGGCATCTTTAGCGTATGCAATATAATTAGGGCCCTTCATTTTTGGTTTTTATTTTATTTAATTTTTCCCAGGAATTTACTGGTGTTTATTACTACAACCACAAAAGCAGGTGAAAATTGGTGGAAAAAACTATTATTTTTCTGGGTCAATAATCAGGGTTTATTTTGTTGGATGGAAGGACAAAGGAAAAAAGTATTCAGTAGATTAATGCTTGATGAATGGGATTCTATGTGGTTTGCTGCAGAACTAAACACAAAATGCCACTCTGAGTTTAAGAAAACAATCTCTCTCTAATCCCCAAATAAAACTTTTCATTTGAATAAGAGCAGTTTACCGTTTAGACTTAGAACTATTAGCCTATAAATATTTACATTTAATAACTGGGCCACACCATTTACAGCATATACACTCACTTCATCCTTTCTCCTGTTTCGTTTTTTAAAAGCTTTCAAATACATCCTTGTGTTCTGAAAAGTATTCTGACAGATTTTTGTTTTTTCCATTGTGTCAGATATTTAAACCATTCTCTAACAACTTGAAATATGTACATAGTGGGTGTCATGGTATCTTTCCCCAATCTGAACCTTAGAGTCCATAAGTTGGGGTACCAGCATGAATTCCCCTAAGCTTAATTACCAGCTTAGATCTGATAGCTGCCACCAATCAGGACTTGGAGTGCCTGATACACTCTGGTCCCCCCAAAACCTTCCCTAGGGACCCCCAAGACCCAGCCCCCCTGGATCTTAACACAAGGAAACTAAACTCTTTCCCTCACCAGTGCCTCTCCTAGGCTTTCCCTCCCTGGGTTACCCTGGAAGATCACTGTGATTCAAACTCCTTGAATCACAACACAGAGAAATCAGTTTGTTCCCCCCCACTTCTCTTCCCCTCCAGGTGTTCCCTCCCTGGGATCCTGGAGAGAGAGACAGATTCAAGCTCCATGAATCTAAAACAAAGGGATTCCACCCTTCTCCCCTCCCTTCTCCTTCCCTGTTAAGTACAGACTCAATTCCCTTGAGCCTCAACAAGGGGAAAAAAATCAGACAGGTCTTAAAAACAAAACTTTTATTAAAAAGAAAGAAAAAGTAAAAGGTGTCTCTGTAATTTAGATGGTAAAAGTTACAGGGTCTGTCAGCTTATAGAAACTGGAGAAAAAGCCTCCTCCAGCAGAAATACAATTTAAAATACTTCCAACCAAATACACATTAGAACTCTACCAGCCAGATACACATTTGCAAATAAAGAAAACCAATTAAAAAGACTAAACCACCTTTCTACTTGCACTTACTACTTGAATAGAAAATTAGAGCCTGTAGTATGTCCGGTCACTCTCAGATCCCAGAGAGAACGCAGACAAAGAACAAAGAACACACACACACAAGCTTCCCTCCACCCAGAGTTGAAAGCATCTTGTCTCCTGATTGGTCCTCTGGTCAGCTGTTGTTTGTTAACCCTTTACAGGTGAAAGAGACATTAACCCGTAGCTATCTGTTTATGACAGTGGGAGTGAGATTCGTCAGTACATTAAGATGCGCATGGACTTCAAAGCTTGGCATGTGAGCCTGTTTGTTTATTGTATCTTCTAGACTAATACATAGCTTTACTTCAACAGACAGCTCTGTGTATACACTCAGACTAATGTATTATCACAGAACATATCATGAAAGCTCATACTTTCCTAATAAAACAAATTATTTTTTATATATTGAATGATACAAAAGTAGGTAAAAATCAGAAAAATATGAATAATATTTTTTGTAAAATCTGAGTGTTTGTTTTTTTGGATTTTTTTTTCTTTTTTTTGGTTTGGTTTTTTGTTTTTGGTAAAAATCAGACAGTACTATTACTTTTCCCACAACAGCCAGTGTCATGCAGTGGAGACTGTTGTCTGTGGGTATATATACACTGCACACTAAACCCAGGCTCTGACTCAGGTTTGAGCCCAAGACACCTTTCTGCTCATATACAAATCAGTTTGACTTGGGTGAGCAAACTCAGGTCCTAGGACCCTGCTGTGACTCTGGTCCAAGCCCTGTCATTTTGCAGCGTGGATGCAGTTCAAGCCACAGATCTGAGTCAGAAAGTCTGTGTAATCACTATGGACATGTAAGCACGGCTATGAGACCAAGGTCCAGCAACTGCAAGCCCAGGTTTATGATGCAGTGTGGATGTTTAAATAATGATTTGGAAATACTGAGTTCACAGGCCCAGGTCCCTACAGATGCAGGTTTCACATGCAATATGGACATACTCTGTAGGACCCCTGCTTCATATGTGGCAGAAGTTGGAGGGTGCCTAGTCAATGACGCAGAGTATTGCAGGAAGAGAAAGGATGATCTCCTAAGAATGGCCATACTGGCTCACACCGATAATCCATCTAGCCCAGTAGCCTGTCTTCCAGCAGTGAGCAATGCCAGGTGCTTAAGAGGAAATGAACAGAAAAAGTAATCAACTGATCCATCCCTCGTCGCCTATTCCCAATTTCTAGCAAACAGAGGTTAGGGACACTTCAGAGCATGGTTTTGCATCCCTGTCCATCCTGGCTAATAGCCATTAATGGACTTTTCCTCCATTAATTTATTTAGTTCTTTTTTAAACTGTTATAGTCTTGGACTTCACAATACCCTCTGGCAAGAGTTCCAGAGGTTGACTGCGCATTGTGTGAAGAAATACTTCCCTTTGTTTGTTTTAAACCTGCTGCATATTAATTTCATTTGGTGACCCCTCATTCTTGTGTTATGAGAAGGAGCACTTAATACTTCCTTGTTTACTTTCTCTACAACAGTCATGATTTTATAGATTTCTATCATATCCCCCTTTAGTTGTCTCTTTGCCAAGCTGAAAAGTCCCAATCTTATTAATCTCTCCTCATACTGAAGCTGTTCCATACCCCTAAATCATTTTTTTCTGGTCCCTTTCGGGACCTTTTCCAATTCCAATACATCCTTTTTGAGATGGGACAACCAGATCTGCAGGCAGTATTCAAGATGTGGGCATATCCAAGATTTATATAGAGGCAATATGATATTTTCCCTATTACCTATTCCTTTCTTAATGATACCCAGCATTCTGATAACCTTTTTAACTGCCACTGGACATTGAGTAAAGCAGTTCCTCGGCTGAGTGGGAAAGTAGGCTCAGCTGTGGCCATGCCCCAATGAGGGCTCAGCTGGCCCTTATAAGAAGGCAGTGGGCCAGGAGCAAAAACAGACACACTCTCTAGCCTGTTGAAAGAGAGGGACCTGGCTACTGGGAACATACCAAGGTAGATGAGCTGAAGCAGGGTTGGGGGAAGGCCCAGGGAGCTGGGGAGCTCTGCCCTGGAAATTCCCAGGCTGTGGCCTAGTGAAAAGCCAAATAGGTACTAGAGTTGCAAGGGGAAGCCCAAAGGGGTAGGCAGAAGCAGCAGGTCCAAAATCCTTTGCCTGTGATGAGTGGCATTTGTACTGCAGTCTGCCCCAGTGAATGGCAGCTAGATGGAGACTGGGCAGTAGCCAAAGACTGAGGCGACGTGGGGATAGCGGGTGGGGATTCCCTGGGGAGGGGAGACCCAGATACTGAGAAGTGTACTGCCAGGGGACTGCACCCCAGCATGCAAGGGGCACCGGTTCTGGGAGGGACTTGGGGGCCAGGAAAAGCAGGACACCGGCCTGCAGAGGGTGCTCAGACAGCTGGAGAGCTAATTCCCCAGGACGCCAGCAGGAGGTGCCGCAGGAGTGAGTCCTGCACAGTTACATCACCTCACTGTTTACTCCTTTTTCCACATCATTTATGAATATGTTGAACAGTACTGGCCCAAGTATAGATCTAAGTTCCCTCTAAGCTGCACAGCCATGCAGCAGACTATCACGGGCCACGCAAGCAGGGAGAGGTGCCTCTCCCCTGGTCCCAGCCTCGGCGCTGTCGCAGCAAGAGAGAGCTGGAGGGAGTCCTCTATCCCTGCTGCAGCCCAGGGACAGCCTGCACCCCAAACTCATCATCTCCAGCCAGAGCTCTCACCCCCACACAGCTTTGACCCAGCTCTGAGTCCCGTCCTGCACCCAAACCCCTCATCCCCAGCTGCACCCCAGAGACCAACCCCCCAGCCAGAGCCCTCACCCTCCCACACTCCAATCCTCTGTCCTAGCCCTGAGCCCCCTCCCGCACTCTGAACCCCTCGCCCCACCATGGGCCATACATCACCTCCACATAGCAAAATTCATTCCACACATGGTTGTAAAAAAATTAGAGGGAACAGTGGTACAGACTCCTTGGGGACACCATTATTTACATCTCTCCATTCTGAAAACTGACCATTTATTCTTACCCTTTGTTTCCTATCTTTTAACCAGTTATCAATCCATGAGAACACCTTCCCTCTTATCCCATGACAGCTTACTTTGCTTAAGAGCCTTTGTCAAAGGCTTTCTGAAAATCTAAGTACACTATATCCACTGGATCATACTTGTCCACATGCTTGTTGACCCCCTCAAATAATTTTCTAGATTTGTGAGGCATAATTTCCCTTTACAAAAGCCATGTTGACTCTTCCCCAACAAATCATGTTACACTACCTGTCTGATAATTTTGTTCTTTACTGTAGTTTAAGCCAGTTTGCCTGGTGCTGAAGTTAGGTTTACAGACTAGTAATTGCCAGGATCACCTCAGGAGCCTTTTTCTAAAAATTGGTGTCACGTTCGCTATCCTCCAGTCATCTGGTACAGAAGCTGATTTAAATGATATGTTTCATACCACAGTTAGTAGTTCTGCAATTTCACATTTGAGTTCCTTCAAAATTCTTGTGTGAATACCATCTGGTTTTGGTGACTTATTACTGTTGAGTTTATCAATTTATTCCAAAACCACCAGATTGTCACCTAAAAATAATGGCTCAAGTTTGGAAATCTTCCTCAGATCCTCAGCCATAAACACTAATGCAGAAAATTCATTTACATTCAGGAGTGTTCCTCTGGCATCTCCATTGTCCAGTAGTCCCACTGATTGTTTAGCAAGCTTCCTGCTTCTGATATAATTAAAAAAAAAACTGCTAATACTTTTTGAGTCTTCAGCTAGTTGTTCTGCATATTCTTTTTTGGCCTTCCTAATTATATTTTTACACTTCATTTGCCAGAGTTTATGCTCCTTTCTATTTTCCTCACTAGGATTTAACTTCCACTTTTTAAAGAATGCCTTTTTGTGTCTCTCAACTTCTTTTACTTTGTTGTTTAGACACGGTGGCACTTGTTTGGTTTGTCACTATGTTTTTCTAATTTGGGGTATACATTTAAGTTTAGCCTCTGTTACGGTGTCTTTAAAAACTCTCCATGCAGCCTGCAGGGATTTCACTTTTGGCACTGTACCTTTTAATTTCTGTTTAACTAATTCCTTATTTTTGTGTAGTCGCCCTTTCTGAAATTAAATGCTACCATGGTGGGCTGCCGTGATGTCTCCCCTCCACATCCCAGGGATGTTAAATCTAATTATATTATGGTCACTATTACCAAGTGGTTCAGCTATATTCACCTATAGGACCAGACCCTGCATTCCACTTAGGACTAAATCAAGAATTGCCTCTCCTCTAGTGGGTTCTAGGACTAGCTGCTACAAGAAGCAGTCATTTAAGGTGTCAACAAACTTTACTTCTGCATATCATCCTGAGGTAAAATGGGGATAGTTGAAATCCCCCTTATTACTGACTTTTTTATTTGTGCAGCCTCTCTAATCTCCCTAAGCATTTCAGAGTCACTATTGTCATCCTGATCAGGTGGTCAGTAATATATCCCTACTCCTATATTCTTATTATTCAAGCATACTACCTATCATAACCTTATTCCCAGATCTGGACCTTAGCGTCCAAAATATGGGGGTTAGCATGAAAACCTCCAAGCTTAGTTACCAGCTTGGACCTGGTACTTGCTGCCACCACCCAAAAAATTAGAGTGTTTTGGGGCACTCTGGTCCCCCTGAAGAACCTTCCCTGGGGACCCTAAGACCCAAATCCCCTTGAGTCTCACAACAAAGGGAAATAATCCTTTTTCCCTTCCCCCCTCCAGGTACTCCTGGAGAGATACCCAGACACAAGCTCTGTGAAACTACACAGAGTGACTTCCCCTCTCTGTTCCCAGTTCTAGAACAAAAAGTACTTTCCTCTTCACCCAGAGGGAATGCAAAATCAGGCTAGCCAATTCAACACACACACAGATCTCCCCGATCTCTTCCTCCCACCGATTCCCTGGTGAGTACAGACTCAATTTCCCTGAAGTAAAGAAAAACTCCAACAGGTCTTAAAAAAAGTTTTATATAAAAAGAAAGAAAAATACATACAAACGTGCTCTCTGTATTAAGATGATACAACACAGGGTCAATTGCTTAAAAGAATATTGAATAAACAGCCTTATTCAAAAAGAAGACAAATCAAAGCACTCCAGCACTTATATTCATGCAAATACCAAAGAAAAGAAAATCATAGAACTTACTATCTGATCTCTTTGTCCTTATACTTAGAAACAAAAGATTAGAAAGCAGAACTACTTCTCCAAAGCTCAGAGACAGCAGGCAGAGAGAAAACAAAGACCCCAGACACACAATTCCCTCCACCCAAAGTTGAAAAAATCCGGTTTCCTGATTGGTTCTCTGGTCAGGTGTTTCAGGTGAAAGAGACATTAACCCTTAGCTATCTGTTTATGACACTACCCATAGAGATTTACTACCCATAAAGATTCTATGGTACAGTTTGGTTCATTTAAGATTTTTACTTCATTTGAGTCTACACTTCCTTTCACATATAGTGCCACTCCCCCTGCCCTGTCCTTCCGATATATTTTCTATCCAGGTATTACTATGTCCCATTGAATAGCCTCAATCCACTAAATTTCTGTAATGCTTATTATATCAATATCCTCATTTAAAATCAAGGCACTCAAGTTCACCCATTATTTAGACATATACAAATATTAGAAGCTCTTTAAAAAATTGTCACTTTTTAGCTGTCTTCCATTACGTGATGTAATTGAATGGGACTCTTTTTCATTTGACTGTTTCTCATCAGATCTTACCTGTATTTTATCATCTTCCAGTCTCTCCTCCTTATTAGGACATAGAGAATCTCCATTAATAGAGCCTCTCCTAAGGGATGTCTCTGTCCAAATCATGTGCTCCTCCACACCTGTTGGCTTTCGCCCAGCCTTTTTGTGAAAAAAGTATTTGTCCATGGCAATTTGTCTCATGTTTTTTTCTGTGAGAAGGTAGAGATTATCTGGTTTCACTTACACAGTTATTGTGGCATTTGATGAACTGGACAAGGTACACCAATGCTGCATGTGTAGGACCAAGGAATCTTGAAAGGTATGTTGTGAGGGGTATACGTCATTGTAGTAGTGAGATATATCTGCAGGTTTTGCATCTGTTCTGGCAGAGTACAGTACTACTTTGAGTTGGTGTGTCATGGTTTGTGGGCAGCTTGCTTCTGATGAAGAGCTTGGAGAGGTTGGGGGCAGGGGCACAGTTTGAAAGGCAGACAAGAAAGATTTCTTTCAGGATGTGAAATATAGATTATAATTGTTTGATACCCCATTGGGTTCCTGTGTGGGGTGATAGATGACACATAAGGATGTGAGGTCAGTGATTCTCCCCATCCTCCCCCTGTATTAAAGCTGGTTCTCTCAGGGTATTTGGGTGGCCCATTCCATGATACAATCTACTTCTTTGGTGGAGTGTCCTTGTTTGGTGAAGGCAGTTTAAATGTTTTAAGATGTATACCCTGGACTTCCTCCTGAAAATATATTCTGTAGTATATGAATGCCTGATTAATCGAAAGGGCAATGTGGCCTTTTTCATCACAATAAGCCCTAAATATTTAAGCAATAAAGCTATTGTAAATGAAAATCACATGGGACAAAAGCTTCATATAAAATATGCTTTTATAAATGTACTGATTATGGAACAAGAACACAAATTAATTAGCTAAGAATTTGTGTATGAAAATTTAGTTTTCCCTTGTGCACAATAGTAGCAGTGCAACGCAAATTCAGTCTGTACTTTTGTGTACAGCATTTGAATTCAAGCTTCTATATATATCCCAAGTGTATCTGAATGTCTGTTATAGTTCACTGAATCTTGTGATTCAGAAAAATGTTTATTTCTGCCTTGATCTATTTTAAATTATTTCCAGAACTTTTCAGGAGGTCTCCTTATATCTTTAAGTTGTTGTGTTTCAACACTTTGCTAGTAATATACTTTTATAGGTTATTCTGTCTGCAAAACTGTAGATGGAAAGCCATTTGTTTCCCCATCAACTGCCGTATGTACATTTACTTGGTGTCTCTTCATTTTCATCAAGGGGGCTGTAATAAAGTGTTAATGAGCTCCCTACAGAGGCAATGATTGCACAGCCATCGCAGGATTTGATCAATGTATTTTATAGTCTTTATCTTGAGTTTCCAGTTTGTGCACTGTTTAATTTTAGGAATTCTTCAAACACCTTTGAAAATGGTTGTATTTTTTTCTTTGTTTCTTGAAGTTCCATTTAATTAGATTTTTCATACTGTGCAAACTGTTTGCAGGTCATATTGAAGAAACTACTGGAGAACACCACACAAATACTAAAGCTGAATAAAACACTCAAGTAACTTACAGTATTTTACCAGAATGTTTTTTTAAAAAGGCAGAAGTAATATAACAATTCAGGTGGAGACAGCCTTTAGTATGGTGAAAAAAGGAATATGGCCTTGATTAAGAGAAGAAATTAAGCATGTATTTAAGTGCAATAGTACACTTATCAGCAGGACCATTCACATGCTTATGTTAAGTATATACTTACTATGTTGCTGAATCAGGGCCTGTAAGACTATATTAAGTCAGAATCTGTTAACCATTCAGGACACAACGGGAAGGTTTATCTTTTTTTTCCCCTGGCATTCGGGGAGGGATTTGTGTCTCTTCTGTGGAAGGTGTATTACTCAGTTGCCTTTACTTAACAGGATAAGTAGGCCAATTCTTTATATTCATGTATTTTATTGTGAAATATATAAGGGTTCCCCAATGGCATGTAGTTGGTGCTTATTTATAGGTTTATAAATCCAAAAACAAAAATAATATATTAATGCAAGACATATGGTTCCCTTAAATAGGCATATGACCATTATCACTACTGTAGGGAAATACTAAAACACCTTTAATAGGAATTTGCTAGCACACACAAGGGAAAATAACTGACACATATGAAAAATGAGGTTTATATTTAGCAACCTTAAGAGGTATATGGGAAAAAATAGACTGGTTTCAAATAAGTTGGACATGAGAATGTTTAGAAGGTAAACCATTGGCAAATGAGTCTAACAGAACACTAGTCATTTGGGCGCATGTGTGACCCAGCATATCTATTAGGGGGGTTGGCCTTGTAAGACTGGTAGCTGTAGACCCAGGTACATGACTGGAAGCAGGCATGTGACTGACAGGAAACAAGATGTAAAGCTTCCTGTCTCTGAGGCTGGGACCAGCAGAAACAAAGAGATCATGGATTAGGAGTGAGCTTTTGCGCATCTCTCCACAGATAGCAGGAGAATGGCTGTCTGTGAAAGAACTAAAGGTCCAGAATGCGACCAGCAGAGCAAGTGCAGAGGGAGCTGGGGCACAAGCCCAGAAGACAGATCAGCAGGAGGTCTTGCTAAACAGAGCAGTCAAAGTCTTACATGAGGATGACTGGGGGAATATCAAAAAGGAGCCAGATATAGAGGCAAAAGGAGGTATACTTTTTATTTAATGATATTAATAAACCAGATACTAGACTTTATTTTGAAACACTATTTGTGTTGAGAGAGAGAGAACTGGAAGGGTACAGTAGGAAGGAGTGGAGGGGGAATCTGAGGGATTAGTGTAGTTGATGAAGGTCTGGGAACACCCAGCATACAATAGTATTTTTTACTGTAGATCATAGAGTCTCCAAATTGACTAACTCTTTAAAAAATTATGCTTGAACAAAATGTAGGAGAACTGCACCGAAATAAGCTTGATTTTTTTTTTTAACTACAAGAATGGATAAAAGAGCATGAATATTTAGAAAAAGTTAATGTGGTTTGGCTCTAATAAGTGACTAAAATACTATTGTGGAGTTCCAAGCTTACTGTGTCAATGATTTCTATATAAAATTGGCCGTTTATTAGGTTTTTATTGCCAGCTCTACAAACTTAAACTCGTCTAAAAGTCAAACAGGGTTCTTCTCTGATGGCAAATCATCTGCAGCAAAAAATTCTGTGAGACAGAAATTCTGTTATCAGCTACACCTATGCAACCCATTTGTGCTCAATGGGTTTGCAAAGACACATACGGGCAAAATTTGGCTTTTGACTGAAGGTGCATGAGAAGAAACTGGGTCCAGCTGTGTTGTGTCTGCAATTTTATATAGATACAGAGTGGTAAAAAAAAGTATTGCCACTGAATCCGACATAATTTACTCTCAATGCATACAGGGAGCAGATCTTTGCTGTAAGAAGGGACCATTTTAAAATAGTCATTATCCATAATATAAAAGACCACTGTGATTTCTAATTTCTCTCCACAGCCAAGAGACAGCCATCTTCAAGATGGGCTTGAAATCAGCTGCAGAGTGGGATTCTCTAGCTATCTCTCACTTCAATTTTGAACCCAGTCAGCTCCCACTAGTATAGGACATTTAGGACTTCTATGTATCCAGTCAGTATACCTGACCGGACATGGTCAGTCGCACACTACATTAGGCATACAGCAGGAGCGCCTCATAACATGAAGTCTGAGGTTCTCGTATTCACAGAGTTTAAGGCCAGATGAGTTCATTAGATCATCTAGTCTGACCTCCTGTATATCCCAGTTAACCCTATATTCGGCCCAATAACTTGTGTTTAACTAAAGCACAACTTATGTTTGGCTAAAGCATATCCTTCAGAAATGTAGCTGGCCTTGACTAAAAGATGCCAAGAAAGGGGAATTTCATCACTTCCCTTGACAGTCTATCATCTACACTGTTAAAAAAAAAAAAAAAAAAAAAAAAAAAAAAAAAGTTTCTAATTTGAGTGTGCCTGGCTTCCACTTCCAGCCATTGGTCTTTGTTATGCCTTTTGCTTTGTTACATTACAGAGCCCTTTAGTACACAATATTCTCTCCCCGCAAAGGTACTCGTATACTGTAATAAAAATCACCTCTCAATCTTCTTTCTGATAGACTTAAGGATCTCTGTCTGTTTAGTGTATCACTGTAAGGCATTTTCTCCAGACCTGAAATAATTTTTATGGCTTTTTTTCTGCATCCTCTTGAATTTTTCAATATCTGTTTTAAAATGTGGGCACCAGAACTTGATGAACTATTCCAATATCATTCTCAAGAATGCGATATAAAAGGTAAAAACACCTTCCTGTTTATACATCCAAGGAACACATTAGCCCTTTTTGCCACAATGTCATACTGAAAGTTTAAATGGAGTTGCCTGTCCACTGTGACCCTTGCACCCTTTTACGAATCACTGCTTTCCAGGTTACAGATTAGGTAAAGACAGTTAGGATAGTCATTTCACTACAAAAGATGTTCACTTAGTTGCTTTGATGCTAATTTATAAACGACAAATCAGAAATTGCTAAGTGTGAAAATCTTATTCAATTCAATAATCTAAGGTGAAATTTATAGGGATGCACAACCATCTGAACAACGGGGCTGCATATGGGAAAAGTCTGCAGTGACTGAGAGAAATCCATCCTCCAGTGAGTGATCAAGTTACAGGGAGGAAAAACATCTATACTACCAGTCAGTATTTATGCCTACCAATTGCATTAAAAGCCACAGTTCCTCAGCACCTGCCATGCAGGAGGTTTTAGGCACTGGATCCATCAGCCTCCTGTGCCTCCCTTCTTGCAGGACTACTGGATCCACATAAGCATAGTTCCAATAGACATCCACAGCTTCTTTCATGCAGGCCTCTGAGGTCTGTGCACAGACCCCTTCCTGCCCAGAACAGAACACCACTGCTACAATCATTAGCAGCAGAGGGTCTTGCGGACATTCTCCATGTTTGCTAAATTTTACACCTAGTGCATAAATACCATAGTTAACAGAAACCAGTTGTCACAGAGTCAACTCTAATATCACAAAATTTCACTAGATGGCTCAGTATGCTTCTAAGTCTGCTTAAACATATTATGCTAGTACTTTAGCAGCAGCTCAGTTTTAATGCTTCCATGCACAGAGTTAAGATAGCATGTCTTCGCATACCCATATGAAGCAACAATGGCAGATCAAATTTCTTCACTTTCTCCCTTGCTTTACTACTCTCCCAGAGCCAATGATTTGAGTACTAGTTTTCTGAAATGTGTGAGTACTTTGATTTATTCGTAGCACACATTCAACATCTCTAATTTAAAAATAGGTATTTGACATTCATCAATTTCATTTCTCTGGACGGATTTCACTCAATACTAGACTCAGATTATTTCTTATTATTTTAAATGAAAAATTTAGTCATTGTGTCTTAATTGTACAGCATACAATAATCTAATTGAGATAAATGTCCTACAGTGCTCACATCTGTTATTTTAATATAACAAATTAAAGAGTTTATTACTCATTCATCATAATAGTGTTTAAAAACTGGACACTCCAGCAGGAGTGCCGGAACCTTCCCTGCCTTGCCTCTTCCCCCAACTCTGCCCCACCTCCATCCACTCCTCTGCCCCTCTACCACCCTTTGGTGGCAGCTTCTCCCCTTGCACCCAGGTCTAGAGGAACTGGCCTGTGGAGCTGGGTCTGGGAGCTGCAGCTGCCCGATGAAAGTAGAACACAGTGCTGGCTGAGTAGGGGCTGGTACATGTGCTGACCCGGCACCTCCCCCACTCATAACAACAGACTTGAGGTGTCCTGTCAGTAGATCTGACTGGACATTGTCAGGTCCCCTTTTCGACTGGACTTTCCTGTAAAAAAAACAGGTGCCTAGCCACCCTACATCACTAATGTTTTCTATTTAGCTCAGATGACAAATTTAAACATGCAGCTTTTACCCTGCTAATTGGTTTGATTTGAATATATGCCATAACCAATGGACCTTTTACATGTTACAAGACACATCCTGTATTCACTTGTGTTACCACACTTTGAGGTAGGAAATAATTAATCTTATCGATATAGTATGACTTAGCTATGTAGTCTTACAGCAAGTCTATGAACCTCAGCCAGATCTGGATATTTCTCAGCCATGTAATTCAGTAATCTCTGTTCTATGTTGTCCTCCCCCCATTGATTTATCCAAGAAAGTAAACTAGGTTAAATAGGAATTTTCAGTCAGTGCTCTACCTGGACTCCACTTTTCCACATATAAAATTGGACATGTACCTGAGACTCACACATGCTCCGCGCAAGTGCTCAAACTTGCTAAACAAAAATCTAATACTTGAACAGTCACAGGTTTTAGATTAAAGAGTGCAGACAAACATTAATACAGACATGTTACACCTACAAAGGGCACAGGCATGTACGGGCTCATGCACTATTCAGAATATGCAAGTAGAGATAAGTCTTGGAAAAAAAAAATCTATCCTCTGATGTTTTATCAGAAATGATAATACATACATATATTTCTGATAAAGCAGTGTGTGCGCATGTGTTAGGATTGCCAACCCTCCTAGAATCAGGCTCTATCTCCTGGAGGCTACTGAAGCCAAACAGGGAGATTTTACATTGATAAAAGTCCAAGGGCGCAGCAGGGCTAAGGCAGGCTCCCTACCTGCCCTGGTTCCGCGCTGCTCCCGGAAGCGGCCAGCATGTCCCTGCGCCCCCCTGGGGAGGGACAGGGGGTCTCTGTGCACTGCCCCCACCCCAGCTCCAATGCTGCAGCTTCCATTGGCCAGGAACTGCAGCCAATGGGAGATGCGGGGGCAATGTCTGTGAGCACAGTCAGTGTCTGCGGGCAGCATGTGGAACCCCCAACCTCCTTCCTCCAAGGGCCGCAGGGACATGCCAGTCACTCAAGGTAAGTGCCTCCTGGCCGGAGCCTATACCTCTCACCCCCACCCCCAGCCTTGAGCCCCCTCCTGCACCCATACTCCTTTCCCAAGCCTGCATTCCACATCTCCTCCTGCACCTCAACCCTCTGCCCCAGGCTCAGCCCGGAGCCCCCTCCAACATTCCAAACCCCTCGGCCCCAGCCCAGAGCCCACACCCTCTCCCGCTGTCCCAGCCAGTGAAAATGAGTGAGAGTGTGGGAGAGCAAGCAACAGAAGTAGGGAGGATGGAGTGAACGGGGAAGGACCTCAGAGAAGGGGCAAAGCAAGGACTTGGGGAGAGAGAGAAAAAGAGAGAGAGAGAGAGATCCCAGATCAGAATGATTGCCGGGGGGAATTACTCACACCATTTTGGAATTGGGATATTTTTCAAGCCACTTGCATCAGTTCCTAGTCCAAGCAGCAATTTTACACTAATTAGTTATAAACACTTAAGCATTAGGTTATGCAATATATGTTAGTTTATTTTTTTAATTTGCTTTTTAACCATTATGAATCATTAGCAACATTAGCATACTGGCAAGAGTTCAAATAAAAAGTGTTTAAGAAAAAAGCCAGGCTGCAAAGAAGATTCACTAAAGTCAATCATTTCTCAATAAATACTGCCAATCAAATCAGCTTGCTGGTTATTCCTGCCTCTCCATCATCCTATCTGATGTCCTAGCCATCACTAAAGTTTCTCAGCCTGCTAAAGTCTTGGTTGAAGCAAGCTCTGGATCAGCTCTGTATGTACTCCTCTCAGGATAACTTGACCTAGAATAGCCCTATTTGGGAATGGTTAGTTACTAAGTTTGCAATCTGCCCCTCCCCCCAAAAAACCCTCCAATTCTCACAATTTGAAGTGGCCCACAGGCAAATCTATAAACTTCTTAAAAAAACTGCAGAGCACCGTTGAGTGGCACTGCACAGCTTTTAGCAACAACAAAAAATGCCACTATGTACTGATATTTTCAGTTACTAAGGACAGCTTACATATTTACTGAAATAACTGTTCCAGAATATTTTTTCCTGGAATATTTATTTTTCTATAGACCCCTATGTGGACACTCCTATTCCAGAAAAATAGTGTTTATATGGAGTTTCACTGAAATAACCACTGAAAAATAATTATTCCAGAATAGCTATTTCTGTAAATTTCCAAGTGTAGCTAAGCCTTAAAGCATTTTGGCTGAAATGTCTCATGCTTGGTCTCAGTCCAGAATTATTTTTTTAAATAAAAGTAAACCAAAAATATTAAATATTCTTTAGTTATTTGAAGCCAAACAATAAAGTGCGTTTATAAAGGATTAAGAATCTTTCCCAATGCCTTTCTGAATTGTTCCCATGGTATTAACTCAAAAGTAGATTTGATTGATAATTTCATACATGGCAGGTACAGTACTTGGTGTGCTGAATAAAGAATATTTGCTTTCTCCTTGAAAAAAATTCAGATGTAATTCTATTATGGAATTTAAAAAACAGCATCCAAGGCATTTACATTACATTGTCATGAACCTTTGAAAGATCACAATTGCATATATTTAGGGCTCTACCAAATTCAGTCTATTTTCATCAATTTCATGGTCATAGGATTTTAAAAAATAATAAATTTCATGATTTCAGCTATTTAAATCTGAAAGTTCAGGGTGTTATAACTGTAGGAGTCCTGACCCAAAAAGGAGTTTGAGGGGGGGGTGGGGTCACGAGGTTATTGTAGGGAGGGGTGCGGTATTGCTTTCCTCACACTTGTGCTGCTGCTGGCAGCAGCGCTGCCTTCAGAGCTGGGCAGCTGGAGAGTGGTGGTGGCTACAGGCTGGAACCCCAGCTCTGAAGCTAGCATTGCCACCAGCAGTAGTGCAGATGTAAGAATGATATGGTATGGGATTGTCACCCTTACTTCTGCACCACTGCCTGCAGAGTTGGGCCCTCAGTCAGCAGCCACCACTATCTGGCCGCCCAGCTCTTAAGATCGCAGCGCATAAATAAGGCTGGCATAGCATAATATTGCCACCCTTACTTCTGCGCTGCTGCTCGCAGGAGCTGCCTTCAGACTTGGGCACCCGGCCAACCGCCACTACTCTCCAGCTGCCCAGCTCTGAAGGCAGCTCAGAAGTAAGGGTGGCAATACCGCAACCCCCCCTAAAGTAACCTTCTGACCCCCCTGCAACTTTCTTTTGGCTCAGGACCTGCAATTAGAGAAACGCTGGTCTCCTCCTATGAAATCTGTATAGTATAGCATAAAAGCGCACAAAGGACCAGATTTCAGTCTGTGACACATTGTTCATGGCCGTGAATTTGGAAGGGCCCTACATATATTCAAATAAAATTATTCTAAGAACTTTAAGATCACCTATCAACTAAGCATTAAATAGGAAAGCTACATATTCTTCCAAATAGTTTGGCAAAATTACTCTACTCATACCCCAAACCCTTTTCAGTTAATAATAATTCTTAACCCTACCTAAGATGCATTTTGAGAAAGGGAAGTAAAGAAACCAGCACATTTTGGATACTACCAAAGTCAAATTATTAGGATACAATTTTAAAGCAAACAGTATAAAACAAAGAGAATATTGTATAAGTGACATTAAAATGAAGACGTTATAGCAGTAAGTAGTATAGTATAGAAGTAACAGTAGGAAACAATGGGACATTTATAAAGAAATCACTAGAAAGGAACAGTGTATACTCCATGTGTTTTCCCAACCTGCTCTAAGGTTTAGAAATGTTAGGTCTTACAGAGAAAGAAGAAAAGATGATAAAAGTAGTAGAAAATAATATACTGAGGAGAATGACAGAACGTGCATGGCAGAAAATAAAGGGAAAATGAACTTGGGACTAGGGTTTGCAGAGAAAAGGACTGGAATTCAAAGACCTCTGAGCTGGAAGGAGTGACAAAGAATCGTGGCCACCTCCAAGTCAGTATAAACAGGAAAAGGAGTTGAGAAGTAAAGTGAAATCATTAGAAAGGAAGTGTGTGTGTATATGAGAGAAAGACATCTGTTAGAACTTGCAAAAGTAGTTTTGCAACTGCAATGACGTCTTTAAAAAGAAGTGTTAATTATTAAATATTTCCATAACAAATATTTCCATTCCATGACATTAAAATTTCAGTTTTCAAAGAAGCAGGGGATCTTGAGGCAAACAGTCCCCTGTACCATTTAAAAAAGTTTCTCCGTATTAGCCAAGCTAAATATATCCTTTCTAATCTTTAGCCATACTGAAGTCCAGAGTTACTATCTTATATTTTTCTATAATCACGCAAATCTAATTCCTTCAGAGTCTCCCTTTCATCCTTTCAAGAATTGTATCATTTCAATTGATTGTCTGAACAAGAATAACCCAACATGAATCCTAAAATTACAAGTAAAATATGGAAAAGAATAAAGCACTTAAATGAGAATTACTTAACTGATAATACTGTCTTAAGGAAAACCACCAGCATAGTAGGGAAAAAAATTACAGCTATACAAACAAATGTATCGTGAAGTAATTTTACCTTTATCATCTTGTTTTGGGTGAGAGAGTATATTATTTGAATTGCATTTTCTATAGATATATATGCCGCAAACTTCATCTTAAAAAAAAAATCTATTTTAAAACTTTTATATGCATTTTAACCAATAGATAGTTCCTTTAAGCAAAGGAACGAAACTGAAGGATGACTGAATCCGTTACCTCTACAGACCACTTCTCTCAGATCCGACTGAGGAATACACTAAGAAACTGCACCATCTACTCAGAACACTCCCTACACTAACACCGGAACAAATCAACATACCCTTAGAGCCCCGACCAGGGTTATTCTATCTTCTACCCAAGATCCACAAACCCGGAAATTCTGGACACCCCATTATTACGGGCATTGGCACTCTCACTGTCTGGATATGTGGACTCTCTACTCAGACCCTATGCCACCAGCACTCTCAGCTATCTCCGTGACATCACTAATTTCCTGAGGAAACTACAATGCATTGGTGACCTTCCAGAAAACACCATCCTAGCCACCATGGATGTAGAGGCTCCCTACACAAACATCCCACACACAGATGGAATACAAGCTGTCAGGAACAGTTTCTCTGATGATGCCACAGCACAACTGGTTGCTGAGCTCTGTGCCTTTATCCTCATACACAACTATTTCAAATTTGATGACAATATATATCTCCAGATCAGTGGCACCGCTATGGGCACCCGCATGGCCCCACAATATGCAATATTTTTATGGCCGACCTGGAACAATGCTTCCTCAGCTCTCGTCCACTCACACCCGTTCTCTACCTATGCTACATTGATGACATCATCATCTGGATCCATGGGAAGGAGACTCTGGAAAAATTCCACCATGATTTCAACAGCTTCCACCTCACCATCAACCGCAGCCTGGACCAATCTACATGGGAGGTCCACTTCCTAGACACCACGGTGCAAATAAGTGATGGTCACATTAACACCACCCTATACCGAAAACCTACCGACAGCTATGCCTACCTTCATGCCTCCAGCTTCCATCCCGGGCACACCACACAATCCATTGTCTACAGCCAAGCACTGAGGTACAACCACATCTTCTCTAACCCCTCAGACAGAGACTAACACCTACAAAATCTCCACCAAGCGTTCTCAAAACTACAATGTCCACATGAGGAAATAAGGAAATAGATCAACAGAGCCAGATGTGTACCCAGAAGCCTCCTACTGCAAGACAAACCCAAGAAAGAAACCAAACAGGACTCCACTGGCCATCACATACAGTCCCCAGCTAAAACCCCTCCAACGCATCATCAGGGATCTACAACCCATCCTGGACAATGACCCCACACTTTCACAGGCCTTGGGTGGCAGGCCAGTCCTCACCCACAAACAACCTGCCAACCCGAAGCATATTCTCACCAGTAACTGCACACTGCACCATAGTAATTCTAGCTCAGGAACCAATCCATGCAACAAACCTCGATGCCAACTCTGTCCACATATCTGCACTAGTGACACCATCACAGGACCTAACTAGATCAGCCACACTATCACCGGTTCATTCACCTGCACGTCCACCAATGTAATATACGCCATCATATGCCAGCAATGCCCCTCTGCTATGTACATCAGCCAAACTGGACAGTCGCTACGGAAAAGGATAAATGGACACAAATCAGATATCAGGAATGGCAATATACAAAAACCTGTAGGAGAACACTTCAACCTCCCTGGCCACACAATAGCAGATCTTAAGGTGGCCATCCTGTGGCAAAAAAACTTCAGGATCAGACTTCAAAGAGAAACTGCTGAGCTTCAATTCATCTGCAAATTTGACACCATCAGCTCAGGATTAAACAAAGACTGTGAATGGCTTGCCAACTACAAAACCAGTTTCTCCTCCCTTGGTTTTCACACCTCAACTGCTAGAACAGGGCCTCATCATCCCTGACTGAACTAACCTCGTTATCTCTAGCTTGCTTCTTGCTTACACACACACACACACACACACACACACACACACACACACACACATATATATATATATATACACACACACACACACACACACACACACACACACCTCTGCCCCTGGAAATTTCCACTACATGCATCCAGCGAAGTGAGTATTCACCCACGAAAGCTCATGCTCCAAAACGTCTGTTAGTCTATAAGGTGCCACAGGATTCTTTGCTGCTTTTACAGATCAGACTAACACAGCTACCCCTCTGATCCGTTACTTCTGGTATTAAAATCCCATCACTGAGTTTCTGACAGGCTTTAAGGGACTAGGCTTGTGAGGACTGTCAGGATACATACTGATATAGAAATTATAACAATAGATGTCAATTACAAATTAAGAATGGCATGACACTGGCAGACCAGGTCATGCTAGAGTATATTCAGGTCAATTCACTTGTGAATTAGTATAGATCAAAGCGATTGTTAAATGTTTAAGTGTAATTGGTGCTTAAACTTCACAAAACTAATGGGATATTACAGGCATTGTTTTCTCTTATGTATATCCTGTTATGATACAGTAGCAAACCAACAGTTACACACTGTGAACACCCCTATAACTAAATATCTCAGACATCAAAGAAGCCTTGTGGAATGCTAATGAAGCACTTTATCAGAAAAAGTGCTAATTCCAAAGCACATGGCTATGTGTGGTGACCAGAGGTCAAAGACTCAAAGTGCTTCCTCAGTCATAATCAAAGGAAAAGCCCATGTTGGTAGAGACTGTCAGCTTGTTTTCTGTGAGAAGCTATAAGAAAGGATTGAAAGAAAGATTCTTCATATCTTTCTGTTCAGAGCAAAATTATCTGTGTGGACTAAGGCCAGAATAGAGTAGTTGACCTTGCAAAGGAGCACCCAGCCAAGCTGGTACTGGAGTAGGATACTAACAAGTGTATCCACTAAAAACTCAGGAATATTTCTTACTTCCAGGTAATATTTCACAGGCATTAACCTCAAAATATGCACTGTATACTTCATTTAGAGTTTGATGCAATAGTTACAAGAAAAAAAAAACACCATCTACAAAGAGCATTTTAACAGAAATTGTGGCCTTTACAAATGAAAAGATGAAGGTCCTTACAGTAGATCAGCATATTGAAGGATAATCTATGCTCCCATTAGAAAACAAAAAAAAGTTATCAGAAATTATAATCAATCTGCCCCCCAAGAAAGAGCCAAGATTTTATTTCATTTTGGACCACTGCTTTTACATACTGATTAACAACGTCCTAACCAGCTTCTCAGTACTCACGATTGCCAAAATTCTGAAGTACTCAGTTTGCTAAGCAATTAAGCAGTTCTCAGAGCAGTGAAAAATCCTGAGTGGCCCATATAATGTGTGTTTTTCCACAAAGAGGAACATTATACTACAATAGAGCCACTCAGAGGGAATTAAAAAATAAATTACAATGAAATGTACTTGTATATTGCACCTCTTTTCCCTACCCTTTGCCTTTCCTCTCTCTCTCTCTCTCTCTCTCCAAACAAGCTTTTCCAGACAGGAGCCATGACTTCTTTTGGGTTTGTATAGAGTATAGCACTTTGTTTCCAATAGCCCCCCCTCTGCAAACAGAGGAAAAGGATCAAAAGTAATACATCAATATAAGAGACAAAAACATTAGGGCTGATGCTTGCTCCCCAAAAAAGGGGTAGGAAGGAAGTTAACTGGGCAGCAAGGGCTTCTAGCAAGTATTCAGGAGAGTTCTGTCATCCAATGAGATGCATATTGGCACATCATCTATAAATGATATTGGACAAAAACTTGGCTCTGTTGAAGTCAGTGAATGTTTTAATATTGACTTCAGTGAGGCCAAGATTTCATCCCTCATATTTAAATATACTTATTTAAAGCGTGACAAAGTTCCTCCTCTATCTTGGTGGGTCCTGCACTTATTGGCAGATTTGTTTGCCTCAGAGATTCACCATGTGGGTCAGGAGACAGCCCAGAGACCTTCCCCTCTGCTAGAGCCCACAGTCCAGGTCAATTCCTCCAGTGTCTGATCAGGAGTTGGGAGGTTTGGGGGGAACGCGGGCCTGCCCCCTACTTCAGGCTCCAGCCCAGGACCCTGTGGATTGCAGCTATCTAGAGTGCCTCCCGGAACAGCTGTGCGACAGCTACAACTCCCTGGGCTACTTCCTCATGGCCTCCTCACAACATCTTCTTTATCCTCACCATAGACCTTTCTCCTGGTGTCTGATAATGCTTGTACTCTTTAATCCTCCAGCAATACACCTTCCCACTCCCAGCTCCTCGCATGCACACTACAAACTGAAGTGAAGTCCTTTTTAAACTCAGGTGCCCTGATTAGCCAGTCTGTCCTAACTGATTCTAGCAATTCCTCCTCAATTGCCTCCAGGTGTCCTAATTAGCTTGCCTGCCTTAATTGGTTCCAGCAAGTTCCTGCTTGTTCTGGAACTGCCCCTTTTACCTTACCCAGGGAAAAGGGATCTACTTAATCTGGGACTAATAGATCTGCCTTCAAATACTCTCCTGTATCCATCTGGCCTGACCCTGTCACAAAAGCTAAATATAGTTATATGTATATATTTCAGTTTCTTGCTTTTATTATGATTTAGACATTCTAACATAGTAACACATCTACTGCTCTTAACTTATATAATTTTCTTTCTGAACTGTTTTACCTTTTATCTGCTTTTTATAATATTAACGTATTATTAAACAGTATTCTCTATTATAATCTATAATATTCAAGAAGTGATGCATGGCCATAAGTTTGATGGGAGATATGTCCTGGGAGCTTAGAGAGTCTCATCCCCTGAACGAATAAAAGGACATATTGTTAAACCAAGGACAGTGGGCTCGGCCTTCATGATACTAGCTACACTGAGGCAGCAGATTTCAGAGTGAAATGCTGGGTTTGTCACTGTTTCCCAGTAATTTGATTTGTAGCAACAGGATAACAAAGCATTTCAAAAAAAGAGTATTTTAAAATAAATTAATTGTTTGTACAATGTGCCACTGCATCACATAGGCTTTGGCATCTAATTTGACATACTAGGCAACGTTCTTATCTCAGCAGCATCAATGTGGATCTAGAATAACTCCATTGATCTCAGTGGAATTACTTCAGATGCACATCAATGCAATAGAGATCAGCATATTGCCTGTTGTTATGACTTCTTGTACTCTGTGGCATAGCCCCCTAATTTATGTAAGAAAATTACACTGAATTACATAGCTAACAAGTTTGTGAGGAGCAAAAGCATGGCAGTTGAAGCAGCTTCTAACAGTTAACTTCAAAAGTTAGAATTTAATCAAGGTGCATAGGGCTTAACTAAAAAAGTTCACATTTCATTCAAGTCACACCACTGGGAGAGGAGAAAGTACAGAATTTGTGAATTCCTATTTGGAAACAATTTTAATGTCATGCAAGGCTAGGAGAGTGGCAGAGAGAGATGACTGCTCCTGGGAAGGTGAAATGGAAAAATAAAGCAGAAGGTTGAGATATGGGTTTCGCACTTCCCAGGCAAGGCAGCAATAACAACAAAAGACTAGGGAGGAAGGGAAAATGCTGGCTCTTATGCAATTACTTGTTTGCTAAGAAGTGGAGAAATGCCACACCACTTGATCCACTGAAAAACAAGGGAAGAGGAAATAGACAAAAATCTGTGGTGGTGGAATTTGAAAATGTAATTTGAAAGATACTGTATAGAAATGTCAAGTACTTTATTGTATAAAATAGATACCACAGAACATACAACTATAAATAATTTGCTTTATTTTTTGCTTTCATGGGTTTATAGATGTCCCATTCTAGTTTAATTCCAAATTGGATGAAAGGATAGGTAAATCCTGTAATATTCATGAAACTCACTGATTAATCATTTCAATCAGATGAATATAGACAGTTCATTTTTGATTATTAGTTTAACAAGTTTTCAATATATAGAAGAAAGCAAAATTACTGATAACATGCCATTCTCTTTCAGCCTAGATACTACATGATTCTCTGTCTTCTAGAATTTAGACCTCCTACTGTTCACAGTTACCATGTGATTTGGGAATTAATGAAGACCATAAATCTCACGTAGATAGAAATTCCTTTTAGCCAATCACATCTCTTTAGTTTCTTTATCTCAAATAATTTTTACAAAATTTAAAACTGCCTGATGATTTCTAAATTAATCCCTTGGCTCTCGCAATCAAAACAAGTCCCATTTTTATCACTGGAATGAACAAGAAATCTCAGCATCACAAAGGGAAAGTATTAGTTAAAGACAATCCCTTAAATTAAGGCATTACATGATTAATGTCAAATAAGATTTGCTAATAAGATTGAAGCTTTTAAAGGCAGTAGTGCGCAAGCCTTAGCGTATGCTCTGCCCTCATCTAAAATCTCTCATCTGCATGGAAATTAAACTTTAAAAAAACATATTTGGCCAAATTATTTTATATCCTTGAGTAGAATTTTAATTAGAATTTAAACTTACATCAATCTACATTTCTACTTAAATTGAAGATTGAACACTCCGATGGACGAAATTCTCCTTTCAAATGATTGCACAGGGTTATCATTAAAATCAACCCAGCATGCCCTACAGAATTTGGCTGTTTTCTTCATTCCACAATTGGTACTAACAACTACAGAACCTCACACTTTCACTGTGAAACCTTGACTGGTGGCTGTTGTACTTCTGAGTCATGCCAGGATGCAACAAAAGCGAATTAGCAACTCTCCAGCTATTCAGTTGCCCAAAGCTAAGATGTCAGTTTCTGTTATTCTGTCTGACAGCAGCTAAGATTTATGTTACAAATCAATCCTAGTCTCTAATACCACTCGTTTTACTTCATTTTTAGGAATCAGGGTGTGTGGAGAGCACAGGTTCTCTTCACACTATTCATATAATTGCAATATTAATTATTAAAACAATGGGGACACTGTTTTAAGTTTTACAATGATGTCCTGATTAAAGCATCATGGAACTTACTACTTTCCAGGATGCCTAAAATTATCGTAGCTGTTTTTTCCCCCAACACAGGACATTACAGACCCTGATGTTCGGCATATGCTAGAAGACCAACTCTGCATTTAGATAACATGAAACAAACTTTTTCTCAAAGCATACAAAATAAGGATTTCAGGAGAGCATCTCCTTTTCAAAAATATTTTACTTACAGTTCTCCTTTTATCAATACCAATAAACAACAGCCTCAAACAAAGTCACCTAGTTATTGCTAGATTTATTTATGGCACCTGTTAAAATATTAGAATGAATAAGGCTGTGTAAAAAACCACAAGGTGCTGTAAACCAGAGGCTTGCACCCCCTTAGGCCAAAAATGTATATACTTCAGTGGCAGAATATGTATACCTGAAGCTCTTTGGAATCTTTCTTGGTGAAAGGTTGTGTTATACATTTATGTGAAATATAATTAACTGTTACTATCAAGCCAACAGATTTCCCCTGATTTGTTCATATATCTACAATAGCAGCAATGCTCTTTTTCTAAATTTACATTGAATCACAACGGTGACTCAGTACTGTGGGCCTGAAATATCTTCATTTTTTTTTTCTTTAAAAGAGAATTTTGAATTAAACTGGTGCTCTCTTTCTTTAAGTTGCAATAGGGCTAAACTTTAGGTTAATTCTGTAAGTTGTTTTAATACTATAACTAAATACCCACAACTTTTGAACTTGTATTTGTTTTGAAAAACTTAGTTAATCCAACCCTGTTTTATGGACCCCAGCTAATGCCATGAATTCTAACAGCTCATGTATGAGTCATGGTTAAAGCTATCAACAACAATCTCTTTGAAAATCTCTCACTCTCTGAAGAATAATAATTTTCAAAGTACACATTTAATATGCATTTTATCCCATGACATGATATAAAACACCTCTTCAAGCTTGGTGTTACAAATTCTATTTAACAAAAAGGGGGAAGAACTAACAGACTACTTTAAAGTTAATTATAGCTGACAGTAGCAATAACGTTAACTCATCTAGTAAAAATGAGACATCTGCAAATGGAAAGAATGTTCCTAAAGAAATAAACACTGATGTCATGATCTTCCGAATTTTTTTGACTCAATTTACTTTCTTCTCTTTTATTTCATTTCATGTTGCTGCTAACCACAATGAAAGCGATTTTTGAGGGTAGATGTAAAATGTATTTAACTATATTTTACTAAAGACAGCAAGCATGATCAATCCATTTTTCTAAGAGAAAATGCATAATTTTATGTTCAACTAGATGCTCACCTAAATCCCCAACCACGTGCTATTACACAACTACATTGCTTCTTCTTTCAATCAGCCTCATAGTACAGACACTAATCAAGATTTCTAAAATATCTTCTATTGTTCACATGAGTATTTTTCCTCAAGACTTTAAATAGTTTTCTTTCCCTCCTAAGCATATTCCTTAGTTACATACATTCATACACAAGGCATGGAATGCTTTCAAGGTCAAGTGTGCAGTGACGTTGGAACAGTTACATACTGGTAAATGAAGATTTTGACTAGCTGTTTCCAGTTAGCAAGTACAAAATACACATGCATTTTTTAAAAAAAAAAAAAAAGCTGCTAAATCTTATCTGTGCCTGTGGAAGTATGGAAAGAGCAAAATGGTGTGTTAACAGCTACAAGACTGCTTTAGAAGCAGTGTAAGCTTTAGGATTACCCACAAAATACCCGTCATAGTGCACAGTAAGACATTAAAACTAGCAGATTACTCCTGCGGGAATTCTGTGCCACTGTGCACACGCAGAATTCATGTGTCCCACAGATTTTTTTTTTTCCTCCACAGGAAATATTATGCTGGAGAGGCTCTGCAGTTATGTCTTTTGCTCACTAAGGCATATGAGGCAATCGACTCATCGTCCATAGCAATCATCAGACAACAGGGAGACAGCAGAGGCTGCATTCTTCACAGCACCCTGCCGGTGGGGCCAGGTGAGGAAGCACAGGATGTGTGTTGGGGGGGGACAGACAGAGTAGGGCACATAGGACTGCTGGGGGAGTCAAAGACTGGAGTTCAGAAGGATTAGTGGGGGGCAGACTGGAGCTGCTCCGCCCACTGCCAGTCTGGGGTCCTGGCCACTGGTCCTGCTCAGACCTCTGCCAGCCCGGGGTTCTGGCTACCAGCCCCTTGCCAGCTGGGGTCCCAGCCACAGGCCCTGCTCAGCCTGCTGTTGGCCTAGGTGAATGGAACGCCAGGCCAGCAGTGGGCTGAGTGGACCAGCGCCGTAAGATAAGCATTTTAATTTAATTTTAAATTAAGCTTCTTAAACATTTTGAAAACCTTGTTTACTTTACATATAACAACAATAGTTTAGTTATATAATATATAGACTTATACAGAGAGACCTTCTAAAAAACACTAAAATGCATCACTGGCACACACAAACCTTAAATTAAAAAGTGAATGAAGGAAGACTTGGCACACCAATTCTGAAAGGTTGCTGACTCCCACAATAGACAGTCTGTTTAGGCACAAAATCACTTCGGGGAAGAAATCTACAAGAGGTTCCCCTGATATAGTGCTTGGGATGCATTACAGGATCTGATTTGGATATGGATAGAGACCTCCTTAATGTTTTTAATGAAATAAATAATACTAGGAATTGTGTGATTATGAGAGACTAACTTTCCAGATATAGACTGGAGGACAAGTGCTACTATTAATAGTAGAGCCTGGATTTTCCTGGACATGATAGCTGACTAGAGTGACCAGATCAGAAGAAGAAAATATTGGGACACATGAGGGGAAGGGAGGTTGCCAGCGGAGCCAAAAAAAAAAAAAAAAAAAGGAAAAAGAAAAAGAAAAAGAAAAAGAAAACCAGAGTGCCGACGCGGAGTGCAAAATATCAGACAAACATTGGTCAGGACATGGGACAAAGACCTAAATATCGGGATGTCTGGTCACCCTATAGCTGACAGACAGAGGTGATGCCATTTTAGAATTGGACTTGATGACTAGTGAGCACATCAAAGAAGAACTGGTTGTAGAGAACAACCTTGGTTTGAGTAATCATGAGTAAGGCTGCATGTCTATTGGATTCCGTGACTTTCCATGAGCTCCATGATTTCTGCAGTGGCTGGCTCAGGGGGCTGGAGTGGGGCCGGCGCTTACCTCAGGGGGAGAGGGGCTCCCCAGCTCCTGACACCAGCATGTCCCTGCAGCTCCTAGGTGGACGTTTCAGGGGCCTCCATCCACTGCTTGTGCCCGAAGGCACCACCCCCGCAGTTCCCATTAGCTGCAGTTGTGGCAGCAGCAGTGCGGGGAGCCCCCCTGACCATCGCTCCCCCTAGGAGCTGCAGGGACATACAAGGAGGGAGCCTGACAGCACCAACACTCTCCCACCCCACCCCAGCACCAGCAGAGTCCTGAGCTGTGTACTGCCACCCACCCCCAGCACCAACAGGGGTCCTGGGTCACGTGCTGCCACCACTGCCACCACCACCAGCCCCCCTAGCCCTCAGTACAGGTAATGGGCTGCATGCCACCCACCTTCCCCCCTGCACCAGCGAGGGGCCCGGGCTCCCCACTGCTGCCTGCCTCCCCCCAACACCAGTGAGGGGTCCAGACCACCAACTCCCAGCACCATGGGGCTCCCAGATTGCCCCACCAGAGCACCCACGGGTCCCCGCCACAAGTTTTAGTTAGAGGTATATAGTAAAAGTCATAGACGGGTCATGTGTCAGGAATTTTTGTTTACTGCCCGTGACTTGTCCATGGACTTGTATTAAAAATACCCATGAGTAAAACGTAGCCTTAATCATGAGTTAATTCAGTTTAAACTAAATGGAAGGATAAAAAAATAGATCTGCAACAATGGTCCTGGATTTTCAAAGAGCTAACTTTAATAAATTAAGGGAATTAGGGCTCGTCTACATTACCCGCTGGATCGACAGGCAGCAATCGATCCAGCGGGGGTCTATTTAAATCAACCGTCGAGCACTCTCCAGTCGACTCCACCAGGGCGAGAGGCGCAGGCAGAGTCAACAGGAAACCGTCAGCCATTGACTTACCACAGCAAAGACACCGCTGTAAGTACGTCTACTTCAGCTATGTTATTCAGCTATGTTATTCACATAGCTGAAGTTGCGTAACTTAGATCGATCTCCCCGCCCCCCACCTAGTGTAGACCAGGCCTTAGTTAGAGAAGTGGACTGGACTGAATAGCTCAAGATTCTGAATGTAGAGGAGGCTTGGAATTACTTTAAGTCCAAGTGCAGAAGCTATTTAAAGTCTGCATCCCAAGCAAGGGGAAAAAATAAATAGGGAAGGGTTGCAGACTAAGCTGGATGAGCAAGCATCTCAAACAGGTGATTAACAGAAAACAAAGCCTATGAATTCAAGATGGTAGGGATCAGCAAGGAAAGCTACCTCTTGGAGGTCAGAAAGTGTAGGGATAAAGTAAGACCTGCCAAAAGCCAAGCAGAGTTGGACCTTCCAAAGGGAATTAGAACCAGGAGTAAAAGGTTCTATAGCCATATAAATAAGAAGAAAAGAAGGAAAGAAGTGAGGCACCATTAAGCACTGAGGATGGAAATTAAAGCTTATCTAAAGCATGGCCCAACACCTAAACAAATACTTTGCCTCAGTTACTATTGAGTCTAATGAAGAGCTTAAGGGTAGTGGGAAAGGTGGCTAATGGCAATGAGGATATGGAGGTAGAAATTACTACATCCAAGGTGGAAGTCAAACTCAAACAATGAGATTAAATCAAGGGGCCCGGATAATCTCCATCCAAGAATATTAAAGCCCAGAAGCAATGATTTGTAATGAATCTGTACTGTATGACTGGAGAATTGCTAATATAGTTCCTATTTCTAAGAAATAGAAAAAAGGTGATCCAGGAAACTACAAGTCTGTTAGTTTGACCTCAATTATATGCAAGGTGTTGGATCAAATTTTGAAAGAGCAAGTAGCTAAGGACAGAGGTGAATGGTAATTGGGATAAAATACAACATGATTTCACAAAAGGTAGATTGTGCCAGACCAACCTGTCCTCTTTGAAAAGATAAAAGATTTTTTTAGACAGAGAAAATGCAGTAGATCTGATCTACCTGGATTTCAGTAAGGCATATGATATAGTTCCACATGGAAAGTTATTAGTTAAATTGTAGAAGATGGGGATTAATATGAGAACTAAAAAGTAGATAAGGAACTGATAAAAGGGGTGACTACAACAGGTCATATTGAAAGGCGAATTGTCAGGCTGAAGGCAGGTTACTAATGGAGTTCCTCGGGGATCTATCTTGGGACCAATTTTATTTAACATTTTTAGTACTGACCTTGGCACAAAAAGTGAGAGTGTACTAATAAAATTTGCAGATGACACAAAAGTTGAATGGTATAACCAATATGGAGGAGGACCAGATTATCACACAAGATGATCTGAATGACCTTGTAAACTGGAGTAATAGAAATGGGATGGAATTTAACAGTGAAAAGTGCAAGGTCATGCATTTAGGGACTAGCAACAAGAATTTCTGTTGTAAGTTGGGGACTTATCAGTTGGAAGCAACAGAGGAGGAGAACGACTTGAGTGTATTGGTTGATCACAGGATGACTATGAGCCATCAATGTGATGCAGCCATGAAAAAGACTAATGCAGTCCTAGGATGCATCAGGTGAGGTATTTCCAGTAGAGACAGAGAAGTATTAGTATCATTATACAGGGCACTTTTGAGACCTCATGAATACTGAAGATTGTGTGCAATTCTGGGCTCCCATGTTTAACAAAGATGAATTCAACCTGGAACAGGTGCAGAGAAGGCTACACTAGGATGATCGGAGGAATGGAAATCTACTTTATGAGAGGAGACTCAATGAGTTTGGTTTGTGTAGCCTAAACAAATGAAGGGTGAGGGGACATATGATTGCTCTCTCTAAATACATCAGATGGGAGGGAGATGAGTTAAGTTAAGGGCCAATGTGGACACAAGAACAAATGGATATAAACTGGCCATCAACAAGTTTAGGATTGAAATTAGATGAAGGTTTCTAACTACCAGAGGAGTGAAGATCTGAAACAGCCTTCCAAGGGGAGCACTGGGGGCAAAAACCTAACTGGCTTCAAGACTGAGCTTGATAAATTTATGGAGGGGTGGTACGGAGGGACTGGTGTGATAGCATGTGGCCCATCGGCAACTGCCAGTACCAAAAATCCCCAACTGCTGGGATGGGACAGTAGATGGAGAGGACTCTTAATTCTTTCCCAGGTATCTGCCTGGTCTTGCCCACATGCTGAGGATCTATCTGATCACCATATTTGGAGTCTGGAAGGAGTTTTCCCCCCAGGTCAAACTGGCAATGACCCTGTGGGTTTTTCACCTTCCTCTGCAGCATTGGGTCACTTGCACATTTAAACTAGTATAAATGGTGAACTCTCTGTATCTTGAAGTCTTTAAGCCATGATTCGAGGACTTCAGTAACTCTGCCAGAGGTTAGGGGTCTATTTCAGGAGTGGATGAAGTTCTGTGGCCTTCAGTGTGCAGAAGGTCAGACTACACTGTCATGATGATCCTTTCTGACCTTGAAGTCTATGTGCAAGTGGAAACCAGCTCCACTAGCAAGAGCATATTACTCCGCGGAAAGAAACAGTAAGAAACATTTCTCAATGAACTGAACCAACCAGTTATGTGGTATCCTGCCATTAGAACAACAGGATCTATTACATATTGGCTGTGTCTTGCAGTTTCTCGGTAAAGGTCACTACCCATAATGCACTTGAGGCTTTTGAGTGCCCTCTAGATTTTCTCTGTCACATGCAGTTACAGAGAATTCACCATTTACATTAGTTTAAACCTGCAAGTGACCCCATGCTGCAGAGGAAGGCGAAAAAAACCCAGCGTCTTTGCCAGTTTGACCTGGGGGGAAAACTCCTTCCAGAATCCAGATCCTTTTTATTACAGGATTAATATTCAGTCTGTTGTGGTCACCAAGGCTTTTGCCATCACAACTTCTTAAGGCTTATAAAAATACTCCAAAGGTATGCTGAGTTATTTTGAATCTTATCACGTGAATATATTGCCATTTTGCACAAAATATATATTTTTTTCTTCAGTATTTAATATCCCTTATTCTTTTTACAAGCATGTGAGCCATCAAGGAACCAAAATCCTTTTGGCAGGTAAAAATAGGTAGTTTGTTAAATTATTTCTTGCTACAGGCAGATGCATCTCCTCCCACAGGGGCTCAGCAGGTGTGTTTCAGCAGCTGGTGCCCTTTGGTGGTTTGCTGTTCGTAAGTGTTCCCATCAGACTGTCAACCACTTCATAAGCAAAGCACAATATAGCAGACCCACTTAGTAGCTGTTCGGAAAGAGAAGCACAGCTAATATTTTCCATCATGAGAGATGTGTGTAATTTCACCTAGCTTTAACATTAAAAGTTTTGTTCTTTTATTTTCATATTTAAATCTTGCATTACAAGGCCAGTAGTTACCAACAAGCTCGCAAACTTTAAAAACATGTGAATTTCATATTGCAACTCGCACTGAAAAAGGTTTTCTAGAAATCTGTGAAATGTGTAATTCTCAGCCACACAATACATATGCTTTCAATGAGACTAAAATATATATATATAGAATGCAAGATACAGTAACAAATATGGTTTTACATGACTTATTCACTGGTCATCTCTTTAGAGCATATAGTTTTCTAATGGCATGATGAAATGTTGGCAACATATTAAAATATTTCTCCGGTACTACAATAATTATTCTTGTCTTTACATGTTCACAATCTGTGCCATACGTAAGGGATAAAAACAGTCCCACAAACCTGAATTAATAATAGTGTTCAGTAAGTTTCAATTAATAGCAAAGCTGGAGCAAATATATTGTTAAAGAACGTTTAAGTATAATAGGTCCTTTCCTTAAATTTGGGTTTTGTTCTATTACTGTAACTACATTGCTCAGCACTACACATCAGCAAATGTTTTGATTAATATGAACACTTGTTTTAATATACTTGAGGAAACAAAGTGTTGATACAATAAAGAACATAGCTATTAATTTTGCAGACACACCCCACCTCCCAAGGTCTCCAGAATATCCTTCAGACAGCTGTATAGGGAGCTCAAAGAGTATGCCAAACACATTAGCCTATGCTGGAAACCCACATGGTTACCCTATACAACCAAACATGCTTTTCTCAGAATGCTCAAAGGCTGATGCCTGTAAAAAAGACAAAGGTCTTGGATGTGTTCATGGGTCCACTGAATTCTTGTTAGCATTTTAATTAACTCATTTATGGAGCACTTCAGTGCCATACAATACAGAACACTTTGAAACTCAAAAGCTCAGCCAAGGAGAAGCACAGAAAACCCAAGGAACCACAAAGCAAAACATCTCAGAAACAAACAGGTTCAAATTCTATACTAACATATACAAACAGGTAAGATTTGAGCAGGAGTAGGAGCTGGGTTTAAAAGAAGGAAAAGTGATTTCAAACCAAACAAAACAGATGAAATTTCCAGTATTCCATAGAGAGAGCTAGCAAAGAACTGTGGCACAATTCTCTCACAATATCCACAACAAATGGATCTTTACCAAAAGAATGTACCCTCCAGTTGGTTCTAAGAGAACCTAATGAAACAGTGCAATTTCTTCTGTCTAGTTTCAAAGCAAGCTTACAATCCTATTGCTAAACCCCTTAAAAGGTAGATCTATGATGGTAGTTCTGACAGAATCCTAAATAGCAGAGGGAAATCAGTATCAGTGATTGTTAAAGCCATTTAGACGGTCCTTTGACAGGGACTAGGTCATGTCCGTTGTGATCTGAGAATATGGATACTACTGGGCTGCATGCTCTCTTCATCAGTATTCCCTGTAAACCTAAGTTAACTCCAAAATGGCAATTTTGTGTTATATCCTACCCTTTAGACCCAAAAAAAAGGACATGTTCTTTAGCCAGCCTTCTCAAGTAGGAGCAGTTTGTTTTCAAACAAGTCAGAATCATAACTCAGTCTTCAAAATCATTCTGACAATATAGGCTGCATCTCTGCAGCATGGTGTGGGGGAGAGGGGGGAATGCTTGATCAAACAACTGCCAACATATGTTGGCAGTTCAGCAATGAAAACTCTACCCCCACTATGTATAATCTGTTCAGTCCCATTTTTTCTTAACTTCTTTTTGTCAGTCTCCTCAAATATATCAAGGCTGTTCCAAGCCAGAAAAGCTAGAAGTCTGGAATAATCTCCATTGCCAATTTTACCTTTTCCTCTTCATTTCTTTGCCTGTATCACCATCTCTAGGATGCATAACACTTTCCTTCCTTAGGAACCGCTCAGCTACCCCTTTCGAATCTCACACGAAAATCTTCATTACTTCATCTCTTTATTAATTCATACAAATACTTGCCTTACCCCATTCACAAAATCTTTCCTTCTCTCTTAAATGTATATGCATTTAAATTACAAGTTTTCTGCTCCAGTCCAAGCTGTACTGCTTTTGCCATATTTTTATGAGTTCCTGTACCTACCTTTTTTTCCTCTTTCTAAACTATTTCAATATATTTTCTATTAAAAACACTACAGAGATAACTTGAATTAATATCTGTTTCTCAGTTTTGGGAAACTACAAAATTAATAGCCATAGAACGTTGTTGAGCAAAAGGCCTCTAACTTTCCCAAAATGAAGAATATTTATGGGAGAAAATTTCTTATATGCAAAGAAGTGCACTGGCAGTTCATCTAGAAAAAGATTGTTGTGAATTGTAAATATACTGTATTATATTTAAATTATACACTCCATTGTTTCTTTCAATAATGAAAAAATACTTTTTCAGTTTGAGAGAAAAAATTAAAGTTTTTAATTGCTTTGGTTCATAAGCGAAAGTAGCACAAAGTTCTTGCTACTCAATGATAAGTATTTTTTACTTGACTGCTTGAGAAAAACATTTATTCATATTGATGATACCATTATAAGTGATGAGCTGAGAATTTAGGAAAGACACAAATAGGTGAGGTGCATGTTAATAAAAATAGGTCATTGCTCAATGAATGGGTACCTATAATATCTTATCTGCAAAAGAAAACAACTGCAAACACTGATGAGAGGGCAAATATAACGTGTGTTGTATTATGTACTGCTAATGAAGTGATGTAAACCCCTGATGTAATATTTCCTAAGGACCATGTGCCCAGGGTTAAGAGCCTTGAATGACCAGTCTTCTAAAGGGACAATGAACAGAGGATTACCAGCCACCCCCCAAAAAATAAAATAATTAACTGAGATGATATTGTACCATAATATCTTTATTATCTTTGTTTAACAATAAGGCACAACCTGTATTTGAATTTACCTTCTCTAATGCTGTGTGAAGGTCATAACTTTATCATGATCAAAGCACTGACAGAGTCTTTTTTACATATATCACGACAGACCCAGGATTTTAATAATTACTTTAGCAGCTGGCACAAAAGTTATAGTTTTCATGAATAATTATAGTTCATGAAAATAGTAAGTAAAATAGGCCAAAGGTAGTAAGATTATCAAAATTGTCCTCAGACAATTAAAAAAAAAAAAAAAAAACTTGACGGGAAAATCCAGAAATCTCCAGCATACTTCGTCTCTACGAGAGAAAATTCTTTCTGTCCCCTAAAAATTAAAGAGCAATAAGCCTATTCAAATTATAAATTGGCAGCTCGTGCCTTCTGTAGTATTGCTGAACGTATGAATTCAGCAATCATGATCCAGTAATACACATTCCCATCTCTCCCCACTTTGAAGTATAGATAGTTTAATGACCTGAATTTTTCATTCACAGGTTGTATAGAACAGTAACAGATCTATTTGGTATGATATTTGTAGAGGCATTTTCATGAAAATTTTGTAGCTAATGCAGAAAACACTAATAATTTTACTCTAAAAGTCCTGTTCTGAGAAAATATATCACTTCATATCTACAGTATGTGCTTGCATGCAAAACCTCATCAGTACAGACTCTTATCCTGTATGCAAAAATCCAAATGCACAAAATTGAACTAGATAATATTTGCATAGGATTTTATCTTTCAGGGAAAAAAAAAGTTTTAAATATGGCATTAGTATTAAAAATGAGGAATAAAAACAAAATACCCTTCCGATCACATATATTACAAAGAAATTGAAATAAACAGAAATAGCCTGGTTATATGAAAGTAGTAGTTGATAATACAAACAAGCAACTACTCAACCCTAAAGTTAGTGGTTACAACTAATGGGATGACCACAGAGGTTGGATTAGCAGATATGCCTACTAAAATGAACATGACTGCAAAAGTACATAAAAAAATGTAATGTTTCAGCTACATGGCCTAAGTGTGTTTATTCACACAACTATATTGTGGTTTTAAATCAAAAAGATAAATTACAATATTGCATGAGGATACATCAGTGAAAAGAAAGTCTATTAAATCTACATTTCATAAAACATAGGTGCAAAAAACATTCTATATAAATCGCAATTTTAATATTCCCAACAGTGGACATCAATAAACATGAAAAATACATATGCATAAATGTATTCTATTTTCAGAAAGAAAAAATATTAGAATGTTGTTGCTATCACACATTTTTCAAAGTTCAGAAATTAGAAGGATGCATTGTAGGTCAAAAACACAAATGCTAGAAAACACAGAGTTAGGGTTCTCACTTCATTTTATGTTTTGCTGTCCTACCCTGATTGTCCTCCAGTTATTGGTAGAATGCCACTACCAGCCACTTCAAAGGAATTTTAATATTGCTTATTGAGTTGTAGAAGAATGTATGGTTATGTAAAGTCTAAATTCGTCAGGAAACAGCCATATGCTTTTGAGTTTATACAATTTCTAGTGCATGGTAGGTGCTACCAGAAACATGAAATAAATAATATTTATTAACTATAATGTACTCAGGTTATATCATCATACAGTATAATACCATACTATGTGAAGTACAGGAAGAAACCACATCCCATATTGCAAAGCGGGGGATTATCTGTGACCTACATGGTCAAGATCTATGCAGGAAAAATTCCTAACTAACTTGCATATGGAGTCTCCAAAAAGTATCAGCAAAATAGATCTGGATATCCAGCATAGTGATGTGGTAAGGGATAGCGTGTGTTTGTATGGAAAAAAAGGAGGAGCAATATGGTATGAACAACAAACTTCTCGCACTGGAACAGTGGAGGGTTTGAACACCAACCTCTAATTAGTGGGTAGCTCTATAATTTGCATGCCACTATGTAGGTATGTGCCTGGAATAGCAGAGGTTCTGTTACTTATGAAATTTAGGCTATGATCCTGCAAACCTGTAAGTACATGTGTAGGACTACACAAGTAATTACTGAAGTTATGCATGTGTGTGTTTAGTTGGAAGTAATCATAGGGAGCAGAATGTACTTTTGAGTTGGAAATCACGCAGAGTATTTCTACATTTTTTGATGTTTTGGTTTTTTGAGCTTCAATTTTCAAGTTTCCTAACTTTCAAAGCTATTTCCATTATGAATTTCTTGACTTTCAAACTGTTTTTGTTACAACTACAATATTCCAGTAATGCTCTTCTAACTCTGATATCCATTTATCCATTTAACTCTGTTAACTTTTGTTTGTTTTGTAATTAGCATTGCACCGGTGTAATAAACCAGTGGTCCATCTAGCCCAGTATCCTATCTTCCAACAGGCTGGTATCAGATGCTTCCGAGGGAGTGAACAGACATTATCCAGTGATAAATCACCTGTCCTCCAGTCCCAGTTTCTGGCAAAAACATGTTTAAGGACGGCCGAAGCATAGGGTTGTGTTCCTCACCATCTTAGGTAATTGCCATTGATGGACCTGTCCTTCATGGTTGGCACATAAGAGTGAATTGCAATTACTGGTACAAGAGTCTAAGCTGCTGGTAATGCATCTCAAGTCCAACATATTTTTCCAATTTTAGACTATTAATTTGATACTTGGTAAACTTTTTTTTAAAAGTTTATACTATATTTTTTACTGAATAGATGATGGTAAGACCGCCAAAAATAAAAATAATTCAAAAACTAATCAATGCAGCCGAACTGTCAAATATTAGTTGAAAAAGTACAAATGAAATACACCACCATATCAACAGTGGAATAAATAGCTAAACATTCTTAAGGATAAAGTGAGAAGTATAATTTATACATTAATGCCTCTACCTTCACTCACCCTTGCTTACTTGGTAAAATTATAAAAGCAATAGAGCTTTACAGCAAGAAAAGAGGTGTATTGATTTTGTAATAATTCCTAAGCATTATGCAACAAAAAAAAATCTATTTTTTATTTGGACCAGTAAGTACTCTAAGTAAAGGAAATGGAAATAGCATGAAACAAAGAAATAAATCCTATCCTGAGCTTCCACTTTAGGTGAAACACTAGAGCCATTTATCAGCAATAGTGATTTGTTAGATAGAACTACTTCTTCTCCTTACATAATTTTCATTAACTTAAAGATACATTTGTTGAAGAGTTGCCAAAAAGGGGGGGGAGGAGGAAGCAACACTTTTACTGTAAGTACACAACTATATTTAAGCAATGTTCAGTCTGTATAGCAAGCAAACAAAAGTAATCAGACTCATTTTAACCTGTCCTGTTAGAACAGTGTTCCACAGTTAGCTAATATGCCATATATGGTAAGTTTGCAGTGTTATTAGAGAGATAACGGCGGTGACACAATATCTTTTACTGGAGCAAATACTGTTACTGAAAGAGAAAAAAAAATCTTCTCTTTCACCAACAGAAGTTGGTCTTAAAAGATACTACCTGACCTACCTTGTCTTTAATATATGGAAAGTAACATTATGGTCTAACCTCAGACTAATGAATGCAGTTTACAATGAGACAAGTTAGGGAGGCTATTGGCAGCCAGTAAAGGATGGAGTTTGTGCTTCGCCCCAACCAGGCCACAGGTTACGTGACACTGTGGAAAATCCAAAAGGAAGAGAAAACAGAGGGAGCAGGGAGAGTAATGTAAGCAATGTGCCCGAATAAAGAGAGGAGGGTCTGTCCTCAACCCAAACAGGCTGTACACTGCCAACACAAAATTGGAAGAACATAGTAAGGTTCTAAGAATGTCTGTGGGAGCAAAGAAAAGCCACAATTCAGTGACAAGCAGGTAGGATGGAGAAAAGTAATCTCCATTAAGAGACAGCTGAAAAACTGGGCTCAAAGCCAAAACCAGAGCAGATGCACCAATGAAGCTGAGATTCCAGGGCAACAGAAAGGGAAGAAGGGGCCAACACAACCAGAGCCGCGAGATGAAAAAAGTACCAGCTGCTTTAAGTGTCCAGACACAACAGGAATAAAAATGATTTTAGGAACAAGTAATTTTTTCAATAAAAATTGACTTAATATTTCCTGTGCTCCCTGCTAGAAGTTTTATCTTTTCATAAATCAGCAGAGCCAAAATGGATAGGCTACTTCAAGCAGTTTCCTATTGGGGGTGGGGGTACAGCCCCTAGAGTCCAGGTATAATGTCAACAGGACCCTCGGCTCCAGTGCCTACTGCTGGCAATCTCCTATGGCTCAGCCCTCCAGTCAAGTCACAAAGTTCAAACCCCTTCTGAGGTATCATGACCCAGAGTAAATGAATCTGCATAATTTTCCTGTTTCCTTGGGCTACTGAAGTCTTCTCTTTGTAAAACCTTGTCTCAGGGCTTCCCTGGCAGGAGCCTGTGCTCCCATTATATCTGTCTGTTACTTTAATTCTGGGCTTCTCTCAGCCAGAGAGACCTGTCTCCTCTGCAGTTTCTCCCACAACTTAGCACTTCCAGTCTACATATTATGGCTTAGATCTGCCAGAAGCCAATTAGCTACTCACCTCCAGATGCAGAGCATTCACTAGCCTTGCAGATGATGGGGTTAAACCTGTTCGCAAAGCTGCATCAAGGACAGTCAGTAAGAATGAGTATCACATAAATGTGTGTACACCATGGGAGATGGCTTTCCTGTGTGACCTTAGTCCCCCAATGTCTTTCTGCCTCAATTCCTTACCTGTAAAATGGGAATGATAAGCAATTCCCTACCTCACAGAGGTGTTGTTAAGATAAATACACTGAAGATTGTAAGGTGTTCAGATAACAGAATAATAGGGGGCCTAACAGACAGATGAGGCAGGTGATATATTGACAACATCTGGTTACATTTCATATCAGAAGAATGCATATGAAACAGTAACGTAACTACACTGCAGAACCTGAGCAACCCCCAAAATATGAAAGGGAGCAGTGTAAATTTCAATGCAATAAAGTTGAACCTCCCGCCATGTGGTCTTGATTCAGAGAGGAGCCAGCCAGAAAATTCAATCTGTAGAGCAGAAGCAGCCAGAGCAAGGACCCTCAATCATTCAGAGAACTTTCTACAATTTTGACTGGACTTTCTCTGCTCTGTTCTGATTGGCCGTTTTCTCCAACCCTCTCCCTCCCTTTTCCTCATCCCAGTTTCATTCCACCCCTTCCCCTTTTTCCTTTTGTTTTGTTTATCCTCTAGTCTAAATCAACTATCAAATAAAACAGTGGAACTAACATAATGTTTGCTGCCAGCACACTGTTCATTCTGCTGTGTCTGTCAGCCATTTAGACTTTAAACTCTTTGGGGCCCTAACCAAAAATCCTATCAAACAGATTTCTTCTGAAGCATGCCACCCAGGTCACCAAATTCAGGCAATTCCAGACTAGCACATTCCAGAGTCCCAGAGAACACTCTGCCTCCCTGCCAGCCACCCATTAGTTTACAACAAGGAGATCCAGCTCCCCATCAGCTGTAGTAGTGCAGCTTAGGGAGTGTGGTGATGCCTCTGGCAGGCCAGTCCCAGCCCATTTAGACTTTACAGGTTATCCCCAACATCTTAAACTCCAGCTAGCAATCCACCTTGTCTGGTTGCAGCAGTGCTGATCATCAAGTTCCACCTCCTCTGTCGCTACCATTGTAGGAAGGAGTCGCTTACAGAAGATTATAACTGAAGCTCAGTAGTAGATTCAACAGGAAATTTCACACATCAGCACATAAATTTCAGTCCTTTCACACCAGGCAAACACACCAAATCAATGACTCAAAGCCTCAGAGATCATGGAACTTGGGACAAATGAAAGTTTGCTCATTGACTGGATTGGAATTGGTGTTTCCCAGCCAAATACGGATAACATTCTGTGTTTAGAAACATCCAGCCAAAAGCTGGTAGATTGCTGGTAATTAAGTCAGGAAAGCTTTACTTCCACAGACCTAGGGCCCTAGCTAGTATATTACAAAAGTAGCTAGAGACAGACACATGGTCGCAGAGGGAATCATCCCAGTAATGTAGGAAAAAGCTCTAACTTCCCCTCCCTTATCCAAAAACAGAGATTTTGTCAGGACCTTTGCTGCCTGGCCATGCAATTGCCAAAGCTCAATTCTCTTACATGCTGGATTTCATGGAAAATTGAGAAATATAAAGGCTGTAAAAACCATACTTAACTGAACGATCTCTTTGGGATTTGGGCAGTAACATTTCTAGTATTTACAGTATGATAGACAGTCTATGCCTGTGTATTTTTCTAGCCAACTTCTTTCTTTCTTGTCCCTTTAACCAGAGAGAAACTCCCTTAAAACTATAGCTAATTCAGAGGTTAAAAAATAATAAAGTAAATCTGAATATTTTGAATGGTTGCTAGGAGGATATGGAAAAAAGAAAACATTTTTTTCTACAGAAAGGTGTTTGAGTTTGGTTTTGTTATTTAAAATTTGATTTTTATTTATTTAAGGAAAAACTGATTTCTAACATAAAAAATCTCCATTTGTCACAGTATTAATATACAAAATCCAGGACTTTCTATTTTCATGCACATATGCATGAACACCATTCATTTATTTATTAGCGAGAGAGAGACTGACTGATCCTGCACCACTAAGGGTATGTCTACATCTACAATTTTGCAGCGCTGGTAGTTACAGCTGTATTAGTACAGCTGTATAGGGCCAGCGCTGCAGAGTGGCCACACTTACAGCAACCAGCGCTGCAAGTGGTGTTAGATGTGGCCACACTGCAGCGCTGTTGGGCGGCTTCAAGGGGGGTTCGGGGAACGCGAGAGCAAACCGGGGAAGGAGACCAGCTTCGCCGCGGTTTGCTCTCGCGTTCCCCGAACCCCCCTGCAAACCGCAGGGAAGGAGACCTGCTTGCTCGGGGATTCGGGGAACGCGAGAGCAAACCGCAGGGAAGGAGACCTGCTTGCTCGGGGATTCGGGGAATGCGAGAGCAAACCGCAGGGAAGGAGACCTGCTTGCACGGGGGTTCGGGGAACGCGAGAGCAAACCGGGGAAGGAGACCAGCTTCGCCACGGTTTGCTCTCGCGTTCCCCGAACCTCCCTGCAAACCGCAGGGAAGGAGACCTGCTTGCTCGGGGATTCGGGGAACGCGAGAGCAAACCGCAGGGAAGGAGACCTGCTTGCTCGGGGGTTCGGGGAACGCGAGAGCAAACCGGAGAAGGAGACCTGCTTGATTACCAGAGGCTTCCTCAGGTATGCTGGGATACCTGCTTATTCCACGGAGGTCAAGAAAAGCGCTGGTAAGTGTCTACACTTGATCACCAGCGCTGGATCACCAGCGCTGGATCCTCTACACCCGAGACAAAAAGGGAGTACGGCCAGCGCTGCAAACAGGGAGTTGCAGCGCTCGTGATGCCCTGCAGATGTGTACACCTCCTAAGTTGCAGCGTTTTAACCCCCTCACCAGCGCTGCAACTTTGTGATGTAGACAAGCCCTAAGATAAATGGAGTTTTGCTATTCGCTTCAATAGGAGCAGGTATGTCACCATAATGAGTGAAAAGCACACGGACACTTAAGGATAACAAGTCTTGGGGTTTTTTGTCTGTTTATTTGTTCGTTCTTTTTGGGGGGGAGGCGGGTTCACTCCAATGTACACCATAGAAAGACTGTATAGTTATCTTCTATGGGGTAAGAGGAGAAGAGTATTAATCTAGTGCTCTTACTCAGAACATTTCAGAAATATCTTAAGATAATCACACGCACACATACACACACCACTACCTCTTTTAAAGAGAAGCCTGCTAAAATTAGAATCTAACCAAATTCTTTTGTAATCTCGGCTGATAATACTTACTGCCATATTTATCAAGTGTCTGACAGCATAAATGGAGAGAAAACTGAGCTACTGCAGCCATAAAATGTGACATTTTTAATATCAGTATTCAGCATAAAACTTCTTCCAGTGAAAAATTTTATCCAAAGCACAAAGCTAAGTCCTTTCTGCAAATCTGTAATCCTCCAATAGAAGTTCTAAAATTCAGAGAGAAGTTCATAATATTTCAGATAAATTAGCTCAACCAAAATTAACTAATGAAAACTGTTTCCAGATTTCAAAACATATAATACATTCAAAATAAATGAGCCCTGAAATTATTCAATTATGCAAATATTTCAGAGCATTTAATTTTTCCTTTAATTGGTGTGTATCTTCGGGTAATTTGTATTTTCAAGTATACATTAAAATTCTACCTTATATATAAAAAAGGAACTAATTTAAGTTTCCATGTACATGCTTTCTCATTTATTCCAAAATATATCAAACAAAGCTTTTTAACTACAATAAATTTTATAATAAGTTTTTAAAAAAATCCTCTAGTGTCCAATTTCAAAAGCAATCAAGTAATTTGTGAATAGTCATCCCCTTTTATCAAACTTCCATAGCATTGCTTGCCAGCTTTTAGCAGATTTTCCATGACCCTTAATCTACCGATAGTTAAATAGCACCTCACTCTATGAGATGCCCCACTCTACTGAGTAAGGATGTGAGTATTTGCCCCTTTATACCATTTCAGAAATACACTTTTAGTCCTAGAATAAGACTGGTTAAAGAATCTTTTCTCCAGCTAAAGTGCTTTAGCCTCAAAAATACCACTAAAGAATTCATCTTGTCTAGGTTATCATCCATTATTGTAATACCTAACAGACTTACTAGGACAGGGATCTAGCCACTGTACACATACATAAAGCAATTCCAATCTTACAGTCTAAAAAAGATATAAATGAGAGAGGATTGAGTGAGAAGAGGGAGGATGGATTTAACAATAACAGGAATTTTTAGCAGAGATCGCTGCATGCACAAATCATAAACATAGTAAACTAATCGTTCACAACCTCTCCAGCCATCATCAGATGGCAGTGTTCTGTATGCATTGTGGCAGATTTAAATGCGACATATTTGATTAATTTGATTTAAAATATACTTTAAGATACACTTGCCTATTCCATGATGTATTTACAAAACATTAGAAGTACAACCTATGACAATAAAAAAAGGAAAAGCCAAAAGGCCACAATATCCCACTTTTCCAATATATACTTTGACGTGTTTGTCCACTGAGAAGAGTGATATACTAGATCTTTTTTCTTTCTTTTTTTTTTGGGGGGGGGGGCGGGGGAGTGTTGGGTTCCCACATCTGTTACACTGGAGTGTGCCCTGAAACAATTTCTTTCCTTGCCAAGAGAAAAATCAGACTGTTTCTAAATTCGCACTCAAGATCATTTTCTCTCCTTTTTCCTCAGGTTTATGAGATTTATCAGCACTAGGATTCAGAGAAGCAGATATATTTGGTTTACTTAAGTGTTTCTCCTTGTTACCTTTCTTTAAGCAGCCAGAAATTACCCACGACTCCAAGATATTTTTCTTGAATGGTGACAGCTAATTTAGAATCCATCATTTTTTATGAATAGTTGGGAATTACGTTTTACAATGTGCATTACTTTGCACTTATCAACACTGAATTTCATCTGCCATTTTGTTGCCCAGTAACAAAGTTTTGAGAGATCTCTTGGTGATTCTTCACAATCCGCTTTGGACTTAACTATCTTGAGTAGTTTTGCATCATCTGCAAATTTTGCCACCTCACTGTAATAATAGGGGGCCTAACAGACAGATGAGGCAGGTGATATATTGATAACATTTGGTTACATTTCATATCAGAAGAATGCATATGAAACAGTAACGTAACTACACTGCAGAACCTGAGCAACCCCCAAAATATGAAAGGGAGCAGTGTAAATTTCAATGCAATAAAGTTGAACCTCACGCCATGTGGCCAGGAGGGCTTTGGCTTCCTCGACCACGGGATGCTATTCGAGGAAGGACTGCTAGGCACAGATGGCGTTCACCTTTCGAAGAGGGGAAAGGCCTTATTTGCGCACAGACTGGCTAACCTAGTAAGGAGGGCTTTAAACTAGGTTCGACGGGGACAGGTGAGCAAACCCCACAGGTAAGTGGGGAACAAGACCTGGGAGATGGGTTGGAAACAGGAGGGAGCACGGGCTATAATGGCAGTGAGGAAGGAGGGTCAGGGCAAACCTGGGAGGCAATATCAAACCAGTATCTTAGACGCCTATATACAAATGCAAGAAGTATGGGTAATAAGCAGGAAGAACTGGAAGTGCTAATAAATAAATACAACTATGACATTGTTGGCATTACTGAAATTTGGTGGGATAATACACACGACTGGAATGTTGGTGTGGATGGGTATAGTTTGCTCAGGAAGGATAGACAGGGGAAAAAGGGAGGAGGTGTTGCCTTATATATTAAAAATGTACACACTTGGACTGAGGTGGAGATGGACATAGGAGACGGAAGTGTGGAGAGTCTCTGGGTTAGGCGAAAAGGGGTAAAAAACACGGGTGATGTTGTACTGGGAGTCTACTACAGGCCACCTAATCAGGTGGAAGCGGTGGATGAGGCTTTTTTCAAACAACTAAAAAAATCATTCGAAGCCCAAGATTTGGTGGTGATGGAGGACTTCAACTATCCAGATATATGTTGGGAAAATAACACTGCGGGGCACAGACTCTCCAATAATTTCCTGGACTGCATTGCAGACAACTTTTTATTTCAGAAAGTTGAAAAAGCTACTAGGGGGGAAGCTGTTCTAGACTTGATTTTAACCAATAGGGAGGAACTTGTTGAGAATTTGAAAGTAGAAGGAAGCTTGGGTGAAAGTGATTATGAAATCATAGAGTTTGCAATTCTAAGGAAGGGTAGATGGGAGTACAGCAGAACAGAGACAATGGATTTCAGGAAGGCAGATTTTGGTAAGCTCAGAGAGCTGATAGGTAAGGTCCCATGGGAAGCAAGACTGAGGGGAAAAACAACTGAGGAGAGTTGGCAGTTTTTCAAAGGAACACTATTAAGGGCCCAAAAGCAAGCTATTCCGATGGTTAGGAAAGATAGAAAATGTGGCAAAAGACCACCTTGGCTTAACCACGAGATCTTGCGTGACCTACAAAATAAAAAGGCGTCATATAAAAAATGGAAACTAGGTCAGATAACAAAGGATGAATCTAGGCAAATAACACAGGAATGCAGAGGCAAGATTAGAAAGGCAAAGGCACAAAATGAGCTCAAACTAGCTATGGGAATAAAGGGAAACAAGAAGACTTTTTACATTAGAAGCAAGAGGAAGACCAAGGACAGGGTAGGTGCACTGCTCAGTGAGGAGGGGGAAACAGTAACAGGAGACTTGAAAATGGCAGAGATGCTTAATGACTTCTTTGTTTTGGTCTTCACTGAGAAGTCTGAAGGAATGTCTAATATAGTGAATGCTTATGGGAAGAGGGTAGGTTTAGAAGGTAAAATAAAAAAAGAGCAAGTAAAAAATCACTTAGAAAAGTTAGATGCCTGCAAGTCACCAGGGCCTGATGAAATGCATCCTAGAATACTCAAGGAGTTAATAGAAGCGGTATCTGAGCCTCTAGCTATTATCTTTGGGAAATCATGGGAGACGGGGGATATTCCAGAAGACTGGAAGGGGGAAAATATAGTGCCCATCTATAAAAAGGGAAATAAAAACAACCCAGGAAACTACAGACCAGTTAGTTTAACTTCTGTGCCACGGAAGATAATGGAGCAGGTAATTAAAGAAATCATCTGCAAACACTTGGAAGGTGGTAAGGTGATAGGGAATAGCCAGCATGGATTTGTAAAGAACAAATCATGTCAAACTAATCTGATAGCGTTCTTTGATAGGATAACGAGCCTTGTGGATAAGGGAGAAGCGGTGGATGTGATATACCTAGACTTTAGTAAGGCATTTGATACGGTCTCGAATGATATTCTTATAGATAAACTAGGAAAGTACAATTTAGATGGGGCTACTATAAGGTGGGTGCATAACTGGCTGGATAACCGTACTCAGAGAGTAGTTGTTAATGGCTCCCAATCCTGCTGGAAAGGTATAAAAAGTGGGGTTCCGCAGGGGTCTGTTTTGGGACCGGTTCTGTTCAATATCTTCATCAACGATTTAGATGTTGGCATAGAAAGTATGCTTATTAAGTTTGCGGACAATACCAAACTGGGAGGGAGTGCAATTGCTTTGGAGGACAGGGTCAAAATTCAAAATGATCTGGACAAATTGGAGGAATGGTCTGAAGTAAACAGGATGAAGTTCAATAAAGATAAATGCAAAGTGCTCCACTTAGGAAGGAACAATCAGTTTCACACATACAGAATGGGAAGAGACTGTCTAGGAAGGAGTATGGCAGAAAGAGATCTAGGGGTCATAGTAGACCACAAACTTAATATGAGTCAACAGTGTGATACTGTTGCAAAAAAAGCAAACGTGATTCTGGGATGCATTAACAGGTGTGTTGTAAACAAGACACGAGAAGTCATTCTTCCGCATTACTCTGCGCTGGTCAGGCCTCAGCTGGAGTATTGTGTCCAGTTCTGGGCACCGCATTTCAAGAAAGATGTGGAGAAATTGGAGAGGGTCCAGAGAAGAGCAACGAGAATGATTAAAGGTCTTGAGAACATGACCTATGAAGGAAGGCTGAAGGAATTGGGTTTGTTTAGTTTGGAAACGAGAAGACTGAGAGGGGACATGATAGCAGTTTTCAGGTATCTAAAAGGGTGTCATCAGGAGGAGGGAGAAAACTTGTTCACCTTAGCCTCCAATGATAGAACAAGAAGCAATGGGCTTAAACTGCAGCAAGGGAGATTTAGGTTGGACATTACGAAAAAGTTCCCAACTGTCAGGGTAGTTAAACACTGGAATAGATTGCCTAGGGAAGTTGTGGAATCTCCATCTCTGGAGATATTTAAGAGTAGGTTAGATAAATGTCTATTAGGGATGGTCTAGACAGTATTTGGTCCTGCCATGAGGGCAGGGGACTGGACTCAATGACCTCTCGAGGTCCCTTCCAGTCCTAGAGTCTATGAATCTATGAATCTCTTTTTCCAGATCATTTATCAACATGTTGAACCGCACTGGTCCCAGTACAGACCCCTCGGGAACACCACTATTTATCTCGCTCCATTCTGAAAACTGACCATTTAATTCCTATCCTTTTGTTTCCTGTCTCTTAACTTATTTCTGATCCACCAGTGGATCTTCCCTCTTACTGCATTACTGCTTACATTGCTTAGGAGCCTTTGGTGAGGGATCTTGTCAAAAGCTTTCTGAAAGTCCACGTACATTATAGCCACTGGATCACTCTCGTCCACGTACTTGTTGACCCCCTCAAAGAATTTTAATAGATTGGTGAGGCATGATTTTCTTTTACAAAAGCCATGTTGACTCTTCCCCAATAAATCACGTTCATCTCTGTGTCTGATAATTCTGTTCTTTACAATAGTTTCAACCAATTTGCCTGGTACTGAAGTTAGGCTTACTGGCCTGTAACTGCCATGATCACCTCTGAGGCCTTTTTAAAAGTTGGGGACAGATTAGCTATCTTCCAGTCAGATACAGAAGCTGATTTAAGTGACGAGTTACACATCACACTCAGTAGTTCTGCAATTTCATATCTGAGTTCCTTCAGAACTCTCAAATGAATACCATCTGGTCCTGGTGACCTATTACTGTTTTATTTATAAATTTGTTCCAAAACCTCCTCTATCAGTATCTCACTCTGGGACAGTTCCTCAGATTTGTCACCTAAAAAGAATGTTTCAAGTGTGCAAATCTCTCTCTCAGCTTCTACAGTGAGGACTGATGCAAAGAATTCATTTAGCTTCTCTGCAATGGCCTTATCTTCCTTGAGTGCTCATTCAGCACTTCAATCATCCAGTGGCCCCACCGACTGTTTGGCAGGCTTCCTGCTTCTGATGTACTTAAAAAAAAAACAAAACTGTTCTCTTCAAAATTAGTTTCTCTTCAAAATTCTTTTTTGGCTTACCTAATTATACTTTTACATTTGACTTTCTAGAGTTTATGATCCTTTCTATTTTCCTCAATAGGATTTACGGATGCTTTTTTGCCTCTAACCACTTGTTTTACTTTCTTGTTTAGCCATGGTGGCATTTTTTGGTCCTCTTATTATGTTTATCGTAATTCACCATGCCCTCAGCTAGCAGTGGGCATAATGCTGCATGCTCCATTAGCTCAATTATGTTATCCTTTTTATAACTGTAGCACTTTATTTCCGAAGGATATATATAATATGCCACTTCAGTAACTTTTCTAATTGTATTTCCAATAGTGCACATACTCTACCAATTGATATGGAAAGGTAAATTTTTTTGGCATCCTATTAACAAAGATCTTTTTAGTTATATTTTCAATTGTGAAATGTCATGTTAGTTCTGAGTAATTACAGTATTACACCTCTACCTTGATACAACGCTGTCCTCGGGAGCCAAAAAATCTTACCGCGTTATAGGTGAAACCGTGTTATATCGAACTTGCTTTGATTCACCAGAGTGCACAGCCCCTACCCCCAGAGCACTGCTTTACCGCATTATATCCAAATTCATGTTATATCGGGTGGCGTTACATCGAGGTAGAGGTGTATGTATAAACTTCACAGAACTGTTCCATGTGGCACCTCCCCCCCATATCCTTTAAGTGGGGTATTGGGGGAGGGGGGAAGGACGAGACATGAATGAAAGATAAGCAGTAAATCTAGATCCCATAGTAACTGAATAAACCATAGTTATTTTGAATTTTGAAGGTATTGTCACTGAGATTCCAGAGCAGTCTTCCACTGTTTATGAGAAACATCTCACAACACCCTTGTGACTCAATTTTTTTTATTTTTTTTTGAACTAATATGCATCCTGATGCAAAGAGAAGCTAAGTGATTGTCCCACAGTCACACAGGACCGTGAGCGTACATTTCAATAGGACTTTAACCCACTCAGGAGCATTGTTAATGTTATCATTGACAGTACAAGCGACAGCCACATTTTAATTGACTCAGTAAGCAACTATATTGTACTACTGACTCAGCAGTTTTGCTTTGTTTTTTAGCATGGAATGACAGCTCTAAATTACTGACTGAGCCCTGTGCTTTCACCACAGAGTAGTACTTCCCTGCAATATTAACATTTAAATACAACCTACTAAATAAAACTTTAAAAGGATCACAGATCATTGCAAAATTCAGTAGCAATGTATCTTCAAACAAGTAATTATAAAAAAATGAGAAAGTGTTTTACTCACCTCATCTAAGTCTTTGATATAAACTATTTTTTCCTCAATGCCAATAGGCATTGGTTCACTATGAGGAATCTTTACTTCTTCATACATTTTGTTGTTTTCTCTCTGGATCGCCTCCGGTAGAAGCATCTGTAACAATTGAAAAAAAAAAAAGTTACTGGAAGAAAGAAAAAAAATGGCATTAAAATATGCTAGAAATAATTGAGTGACCAATGATCTATCTCATCGTCACATATACAAATTTAACAACTAATGTGACTGAACTTAAAGTTAAATTAATCCCTATATGTTTATTAATTGTACAGGTGGCAACAGAATCAAAAAATGGAGGGGAGGGGAAAGACAGGCATTTTACTATCCAGAGGTTGGTTCATAAAACCAAGAGGAATTAGACAATACTTGTTTCCTATTAAAAATGATAGGTCAAATTAAATTTAAGGAGAAAGTTATTAAAATCCTGGATTTTCAGGAAGTATAAATTTCGTTAGAATCAATTCAACAGCTTTTGAAAAACAACCGAGGAAGAAAAAATATATATTTAATGACTTAAGTCTCCATGGAAGTGAAAACCATCCCATTAGAAGAAAGATTATTGCCTAAGTAAAAATAAAATATTTGAAAATACTCAACCATCTGCAGAAGCAAAATTTGGTACAGTGCTTCAATTAGTAGTAAAACCTCTGAGGGAACAAAAGAAACTCAGCTGCATATTATTTACTAGGATAGATGCATTGTTCAGAAAAGGTCAGATACCAAAGGTGTACCTTTGCACCTCCAATGAATGCTGATGTTCTCATAGCTTCAGCCTGGGAATCATAAACATGTGGGTAATGAATTTTTTCAAAGTCCATCTCTCTCTGCCTGCCTAGGACCGGCACACTTCGAGCATTCAGAAGGGATTGTTCTCTGCAAGGAGAAAAATAACTTAAGTAATTCTGCCAATCACAGGCCTACGTTGCCAAAAAAACAAACACAGTATGTTAATATCATAGTAACAGAACGTTCTTATTGATGTTTTTGTTCTTCTCACTCCCAGGTACATAATGTGTATCAGAATTTATGGTTCTCCATATTTAAATTTCCAGCTGCTGTTTTTCTCAACACCAAATGCAATGCCTTATTTGCCTGCATTCCCTCCCCAAACTCCGCTTTTACACGACAGCATGGAAAACAATACCCATTAATTGGGAGGGGAGAGGGAGTATTGATACATTTGGTATAGATTTCATAAATCTTAAGCTAGTGGCGTGTGCATAGCACTCGGGAAGGTGGCTTACCTCCCTACTCTACATCTCTAACCCATGTGGATGAGACCAAGAAGATTCTAATTAAGCAGATGACTGCTTTCTTATCCCAGAAAATTAGGTTTTCATACAAAAAAATTCTAGACTTGTAATAAAACGTGACTTGAAGTCAGAATCATCTAATCACCAAAGGTGAACTAAAAGAAAATAAATGATTATGATACATTAAAGCTGCAATTACAGCACAAGCATTTTTCAACTTTTGGCATTTAATACCTTTGCATCCGCAGCTCCTTGGGATCAAAGCATATTAATCCTTCTCCAGAATTTTCTCCATCTTCACCAGCTCGTTTTTCTCGTCTGGCAATTCGTTTTTCTTCCCGACGACATTGTTTCATTAACAGCTTTTCTTGTTCAGACTGAATTGTGACTTGACAACCATAATTGGGTTTAGTGTTGTCACCTGCAAGCTTTTTACACCGTTCTGCAACATGGAAACAGATATGGCTCTCTGTGAACATTAGAGACTGACTTATGTTTCTAAATGATTTTAAAAGGTTTTTTTTATTTTTTCAAAATATAACACAAATTGTGACAGCTTACTAATGCCTAAAACTATTTAGCATATTTAGATTGTAAATGTGCTAGATTCTTTCACAACACATGGGAAGACACAGCCCATGCCCCAGAGAGAAAACAATTTAAACGTTATCATTAGGAAAACATTATGCTTCACTTCAAACCTTCAACTACAGAATTCTTCATTCAACAGCACTTGGGGCTGAAGGTGAACGGGTGTGCAGGGTTGGAAATTAGTCCCTTGTTACTCTAAGACATATACCCATGCCATCGCAGGAATCAAGAGCCACAAAATTGCTACTAACTCCTCCCCCACAACCCAGTGTCAGAGGTGGGCAGAATGGGATGGAAACTGGTTGGCATCTTTTTCTGACCCTCCCCAAGGGACAGCCAATGTACCTGCACTAGATAATGGATGCTCTACTATGTTACAGACCCAACATAATGTATTACATCCCTAATCAGTCTGCGTCTGCGAACACAGGGGTTGGGTAATTCTGGCTCTGCAGAAGATTATTCAGCTTCAAAAACTAAACCCAGGAGTTAAATTCTGATCGCTGGGCTAAAAGTTTTGCAGCACATACCTTCCACCTACGCTGACATCAAAAAGACCAAGCCCCTACTTCTCTCAATATCTATATTGGACAAAGTCTGAATGTTATGATTCATTAAAGAAAAACTGCCAAGATGCACGCACACATATTAATCACCTCTCAATCTCTTACCGTTGTAATCCTCATCGTTCCTGTATCTATTGCCATCCCTCATTGTATTAATTCAGACTGAACTCCTCAGGGCAGAGACCTGTTACTTGACTTATGTATAAAGCACCATGCACATGTTGGTAGTGTGCAAATAAATTATATCAGACATTCTACTCTAAAACATGCTCAAATACACCCCTTACAACACATTAGAAAGAAGGCAGCTAGCTGTGTATAGCCATAAAGGGAAGGCTCCTTAAAGTATTCTTACATAGTTCACATACATACACTAAGGAAAATGGTGATACTTCCAACATAGCTATTAGGTTTTATAGATCAGCGGTAGGTAGAAAACTAGTGATGTTCGTAGCAGAGATGTCTGGGACTTATTTTATGATATAAACAAGCCAGAGTTTTCAAATCCAGGTGCCTACAGTTAGGCTTCTGAATACACATTTAGGCATGTGGGCCATGATTTTCAAAGTGAGAGCCTACATTTCAGGTTCCTAAGTCTACATTTAAGCACCTAAATAAATGGCCTGATTTCAAAGACTGTAGAATAGATAAATTAACAGCTCTCTTCGAAGAGAATGGAGACTGTTAAGTGGTCATCACTTTTGAAAAATCAACCTATTTAAACGTCTAAATATGGCCTTGGTTTCTTAACTGTAGGCTCTCACTTTTGAAAATATTGGCCCTGCTGTAAATGAAAGCTGCCAAAACACTTGCAGCTTACATTGACTTCAATAAGATTTACAACTGCTCACCACTTCTGAAAAACATTCAGACCACTTTATTTAGATACATAAATATCAGTTTAAGAGAAGATGGTTACCTTTTCCATAACTGGTGTTCTTCGAGATGTGTTGCTTATGTCTATTCCACAATAGTATGTGTGCTTGCCATGTGCACCGGTGCCAGACGTTTTTCCCCTAGCAGCACCCGTGGGAGGAGAGTGCCCCTGCGACCCCTGGAGTGGTGCCTCCCTGGCACGTTATAAGGGGAGCTGCACACTCCCCCCGCCTCAGTTCCTTCTTGCCAGACAACTCCGGCAAGGGCAAGGAGGGTGGAATATGGAATAGACATGAACAACACATCTCAAAGAACATCAGTTATGGAAAAGGTAACTGTCTTTTCATCTTACAGTGATTGCTCATGTGTTTCCAGAATAGGTGATTCTAAGCTAATCTGCTGGAGGTGGGTAGGAGTGCACACGTTCCCACGGCGGAGGACAGCCCTGCCGAACCTTGCATCATCCCTGGTCTGGGGGACGATCGCATAGTTCAAGGTGAACGTGTGAACCGAAGACCACATGGCAACCCTACAAATGTCCTGAATGGGGACGTGGGTCATGAAGGCAGCCGACAAGGCCTGCACCCGATTCGAGTGTGCCCTCACAATGGGTGGCAGGGGGACATCCACCAGCTCGTAACAGGAACAGATGCACAAAATGATCCAATTGGAAAGCCATTGAGTGGAAATCAGCTGGCCCCTCGCGTGCTCAGCCAACGCAAACAAACAGTTGTAAGGACTTTCTGAACAGCTGAGTCTGCTTGAGGTAGAAAGCCAGAGCCCACCGCATATTGAGCTTGTGGAGACGGCACTCCTCACTAGACGGGTGAGGCTTGGGGCAGATGACCAGTAGAAAAACATCCTGACCCATGTGGTAGGTGGAGGCCACCTTCGGGAGGAATACAGGGTGTGGGCGGAGCTAGACCTTGTCCTTATGAAAGGCCGTGTACAGCAGCACGGAGGTCAGGGCCCCTTCCTCCACTAGCGCCTTGAACTCCTTCCTATCGCGCTCCTGGAGGGAGTTCTTAAACTTAGGCACGGAGTTCCCCAGATTGAATTCGTACCTGCCCAGGAGAGCCTCACGGCTCGCCACTTGTAACTCAAAGCTCGAAAATTAATAAATTTTCCTTCCGAAAGAGTCCAGTCTCTGACAGTCTTTGTTCTTTGGGGTCAAGGATGGCTGACTCTGCCGTTCCCTGTGGTTGACCGACTCAACCACCAGGGAGTTGGGCGCCAGGTGGTTATACAAGTACACATGCCCCTTAGTGGGTACAAAGTACTTGTGTTCCGCCTTTTTAGAGATGGGGGACCAACAAGGCCAGTGTTTGCCACAGGGCATTTGAAATCTTAGCCATCCCTTCGTGGAGAGGCAAGGTTACCCTACCCGGTGCCGATGGGGACAGTACATTACACATCAAGTCCAACGGCTCCTCCATCTCCTCTGCCTGGAAGTGTAGGCTTGCTGCCACCCTCTTTAAGAGTCCTTTGTGGGCCCTGAAGTCCTCCTGCAGGATGCACAGGGGCAAGGCTGTAATTGCCTCCTCCAGGCGGAGCAAAGAGGCCGGTGCAGTGCTCTGGATGTTGTCCGGCACTGGAGGGTCCACCACCTGGTTAAACTCTGGGCACAGTGCCGAGCACATACATCCCACCAACTCCCTTCTCGGGGTCTGGAGAGGGAGGCCGATGGCGCTTCCAAAGCTCCAGCCACTGAGCGAGCTCCCACCGGAGGCCATGGTGCCCACTGGTACCATTGGGCTGGCCGTGACACTCGTTGCCACTGCACCTGCTTTGGCACCAGCAGGGCTGGCTGTCCAGATTGTCTGGCCTGGCGCATCAAAGGACTGCTACGAATGGAGACCAGGCTGGCGTAAGATCTGCTGCTGTCTCTGGACCGAGAGGAGTGGCAGTGCCGGGATCTACGACGGCCACGGGACCACAATCTCAATCTGGAGGACCGGTACCAATAGTAATAGCTACTCCGTGAATGGCCTTGATGTCTTGGCGGAGACTTGGAGCAGGAGTCCGAGTGGAAACAGCGTCGATGACCATGCCACGAACGACTGCGGTACCCATTCGGAGATAAGAACCGACAGCGACGCCTGCCACTGTCCTGTAGATAATTGCTCCTTGAGGATGAACAGTGTCACAAGTCCCGGATGGATGGGACCCAGCCAGACAATCCGGTCGTCATCAAGGGTGATCCACCTGGACTTTGCCCCGAGCGGTTGCTGGGCGATGATCGGCGTCGGAAACGTTCCCTCGATCGAGATCAGTCCCAGGCTGGAGGTAACTGTGGAGATCCCAGCAGCGGCTTGCTTCTGGAGCGTGGGGCCAACATCGGCAGCGCTCCGGGCACCAGCATGGACACAACATCCCAGGCCTGTCCCAAAGAGGCTAGATTACTCCGCTCAACTTGAGTCAGAGGCCTGGGGCGGGGGGGGGGTCAAGGACTGCCCAACGTGGGCCTAGCCTCTGTCCCAGACTTCCCTCAGTGATGCTGTGAAGAGGGAGTTTTCCTGGCCTTTTTGGTGTGCCCCATGGATAGGGAGCGGTGTCGGCTGGTCGATGGCACCAGAGGGTCGTCACATACCGAGGCTGTCGTGCCGGGTACCAGTTCAGAGCAGTGGATTGGGATCAGTGCCGACTCCATCAGGATGGCCTGGAGCCTAATGTCTCTTTTGGCCCGAGGCTTAAATATCTTTCAAATCTTGCTCCTTTCGCAGATATAGGTTTCTCCCAAGCAGCGCAAACAGTCTGTGTGTGGGTCACTACTTGGCACAGAAAGCCTACAAGAGCTGCACGACTTAAACCCTGGAGTGTGGGGCATGCCCCAGCCCAGGTTCACTGACTAACTAAACAGCTAACTAATTACAAGTATTAACGCTGAACGAACAAACAGTTCTGGGACAAGCTACAGTGAAGCTGGAGCAGAGCAGTTCCAACGCACCTTCACCGGCAGCAAGAAGGAACTGAGGGTGGGGGGAGCGCGCAGCTTCCCTTATACCACACCTGGGATGACACCAGGTTTGACAGAGCTGTCCTCCATCATGGGAACTTGTGAACTGCTACCCACTTCCAACAGATATAGCTTAGAATCACCTATTCTGGAATACACATGAGCAATCACTCTAAGAGGAAAAGACAATTACCGTTTCCATAACTGGTGTTCTTTGAGATGTGTTGTTCATGTCTATTCCACATCCCACCCTCCTTGCCGTCTGTCGGAGTTGTCTGGCAAGAAGGAACTGAGGGTGGTGGGGAGCATGCTGCTCCCCTTATACCGCACCATGGAGGCACCACTCCAGGGGTCACATGGGCTCTCCCCCGCTATGGGTGCTGCTAGGGGAAAAACTTCCAGCACCAGTGCATGTGGCAAGCACGCACAACTATTGTGAAATACACATAAGCAATCATTCAAAGAACAACCTAACTTTAGACACCCAGGTCTGAAAATGTTGGCCACAATCTATAAAACCACCTCACTCTTATAAATTAGGTTAATATTATCATCCCCATTTAACAAATAGGGAAACTGATGCATAGAAAGGTGATGTGTTGTGTCCAAAGTCAAACAGCTGGTCAGTGGCAGAGCCAGGAATACAACCCAGGTCTCCTAGTTCAGTGTTTCTCAATCACTTGTTTTGATTTTAAACCCACTAGCCTCGTTCTGGATTGGCTCATGAATATTCATGAGTTCATTTGGAGACAATATGGTGTTGTGCCTCAAAATAATTCAAGATGCCATGGCAGAGAAAAGGTTGGGAACCATTTTCCTAGGTCACAATCCAGTGCAATATCCACTATACTATTCTGACAGAAACATCAGACGTGCAGTTAAAATATATTCTCATCTTGATTTAACACTGTTATTCTTCTGTGAAGAAATGTTTTAAATCAACAAATTCAATCAACAGTAATTATTTGGTATACCTGGACTGGAAATATATCTATACATGTTAGGCGTTTAGTGATCTAGAGACTGCTTTTTCTAATATAGTAGTATAAATTCTGATTGACAAAAAATTTATACTGCTGTATTAAAAAAGCAATGTTCTACTAGAGTTTTCATTTAAAATGTAACTTTGGAAAATGAGGTAAGTTAGGTCTGAAATTTATTACATACAATTACGATTCCTCATATCTCATATTTGCATCCAACAATTTTTCCAATTTACAATGGACTCCTCAAATGTTAAATTCCGCAATTATATAACTGTAGCCAACCTTTGAAAAACAGCATTTTGGTAAACTGGGTATGGGGCTAGGAATTCATCTGAGACTGAAATTCAAAGGATGCATTTGAAAAGCCCAAAACAGTCCACTCTTCACTGTCACGTTCCATTGCCGTACATTGTATTCATACTACACATAGCTGTGTTTCCATAGCAGATAAAGGAATTCTAATGTATACTGCAGACAAAAAAAAATTAGTTTCCGAACACGATTGTGATGCCATATTTGTCCAGAGTGGCTCTCTACACTGAACAATGTTTAAAATTCTGTTATTTAATAACACATTTAAAACTGTAGACTACCCTTTTGGGCCCTTCTCACATGCTCCACCTATTGCCGTTCTTCTCCCAGGGAAGATCTAGAAGGTCCAGTCTGCAGATGCCTTCTCCCAGCCCAGGTTGACAGACTCAGACTTCCAGGGCTTGCACTACAATGCTAAAAATAGCTGTGTAGACAGCATAATGAAATTGAGGCTCAGGCTGAACCTTGGATTCAGAACCCACTCACCTCCCCAAGCTTCAGAGCCTGAGCTCCAGCCCGAGCTGCAAAACCTACATAGCTATTTTTAGTGCAATAAGGTGAGTCCTGCAAGCCCGAGTCACTCAGTCCAGACTGAGGGGCTTGCTGTCACAGGCTGTGCACACGTACCCTACGTGCTGCTCACCGTATTGCCAAAAAATTCCTTTGTATTTGCAATTAGTGTATTGTGAGACAATTAAATTAATTGGCACAACATTATTTTCTACACACAGGCTCCAATCTAACTAGCAATCTAAAGACTGAACGTTGAGGAAAAATACAGTATTCCCTGACCATTTGAAAGTCCACACAGGTTACCAACTCTACAAGGCTGGCCTACGTTGTGACATAAATCCACTCACCACCGCTCTGCAGTCTACTACTGTCAGCCATAAGTTTTACGGGCTAGCAAAACTTTCTATTTAGGGTTTGTAAAACTGAAGATCACAAGCAATTTACTGCTGGATAATTTAATTGTGATGATCACATTCATGGGTTTCCCATTCTAAAAAGAGGAGTGAAAACACCTTCTCCAACGATTAGACCACCTTGCCAAATCCTTCAGTTTAAATTTCTTGGCAGCTCCTGCCATACTGGGATCTCTGGATGGACACTTTGGGCACATGTTTATTAATATAATCTGCAGTACAGTCAAAAAAGTACTGCTTCTTACTGTTGTAACCGACTCGGTAACAAGTGAACAAATAGGTAGTGTGCAAGAAGCCCATGCATGAGCAGCTTCTCTCTCACCAATCTAACCATCAGCTGCTCCTGGTGGCCTGACAGAGCTGCTGCATGTAGATTTTGCAGGACAGTTAGTAGTTTGTACAGTTTACATAATGCCTACAGGGCCTTGGAAAAACAGTGTTTTCTTGGCAAACTGCTCTACTTCTTTTTCCAACTGAGGTATCTTTTCCTGCTCCCAAGCCTTTAACCAGCAGATCATTAGGTGGGTTCTCAACTGAGCAGCACAGTCATTAACTTTATATTGTTGTGGGACCTGAAGGCCTCAAGCAGGTTAGGCCCTCAATCTGCTACACACTGTGCGGACATATACAAAATGAATGTTTCCATTCTATGTAGTTTCCAATTTAAAAAATAAGATAGACATAACCTGAGAGTGAGAAACAAGTGGGAAGATGGGGGGAAATGGTAACAAAAACAATAAGATGTTTTAGGACAGCATAGCAGTGTGCACAGTTCTTAGCCAATTAGTAGCCGCAATCAAAACGTGTCACCTGCTTAGCCGATACCAGATGGCAATTATCTGTACTCATTGCAATAGAGATGAAAGGTGAGGAAGGATTTGAAGGAAGATAAATAAGGTGGCAGCTTGGAACCTCCATACAGTTGGGGAATTTCTAGAGGAGCCAGCTGGCTCAGTCTCTCGCTTCTCTGTCATTTCTAGCATAGTTGTCCCATGATAGTTTGGATGGAGTCAGTGTCATAGCCTGGATTATTGTCTTTTCAGAGTGCTTCACACATTTTTTCCTTACTACTTTCTTTTTTTTTTTAAGTTTGTAACACTGATTTAAAATTAATTATTTATAATGCAAGGCAATGTACTTTATAAAAACAAATCCTTTTATGCCACCTTGACCTTTCTTCACCCCTCATTCTTTTAAAAGATGGCTATAATGCAAAGGTGCTACTCTCCTGTGACTTGTATTTGAGCAATAGGAGCATGCGGTGAAAGCAAAACAGTAAGCTACATGAACAATAACCAAACATGGATTCAGCTGCATGAAAATCTGGTGAAGGAGCAACACAATGTCTATGGTAAAAAATGAGCATTGGAGAGTAAAAAAAAAAAAAAAAAAAAGAAAATTATTTTTTTAAATTCAGACTTAGGAGCAATTAAATCATGATCCCTTCTTCAATTATGCATATAATGACAACTTTTTAATAGAATAAAGAAATCTTGTTTGATCTATCTAATCAGGCAGCTTTTCAAAAAACTCTGGCTTTTATTGGTTTTGAAAAAAAATTCAATAGTTTCTTACCTTGTAGAGACTGCAGCTTGTAATCATTTGGCCAGGACAGAGATCTCTCCACAATAATAGACCTATTCTGTAGGAGTTTCTCTATGAGTTCAAAGCCCTCAGGGCCTAACAGCTCGAATAACTAGGGAAAAATAGAAAACAAAAAGATCATGCCCCTAAAACATTTTCCTCCAAAATAGTACTAGAGTTTATAAACTAAGGGTCTATAATAATTTTGTCCTGGGTAATAATGTATTTGTTGGAGATTTAAACAAAAGTCATTCTGTCCAAAACAGGTCACACCTAGTATTCATCCAGTGCCTTTACTTCTATCAATTTTACAACAGAAAACCCTCACATTTTATGATGAGTGGCAATAAAAAAACCAAGAGGGGAGAGAGGATTAGGAACTGTCCTGGACACAAAATTGCCCTACCTTTCCAGGGATAAATAGAGCCAATTTAAAATTCACAGGTGAAAGAGGACACCTGATTCAAGAAACACTAAGGGCTAGACCCTGCCACACTTGCACTAAGAAGTATCTTACATCACAGTTTGTCCAATTTTCTTCAATGGGACAACGTGGAGCATTGTATTACTCTATGTGAGATAGGGTGGCAGATCTGGCCCTGATAGCGAATTAATGGTTAACCCAACAGAGTTAAAAAAATTAAATTCTGACACTCTCATCTACAGTACTTCTCTTAGTTTGTTCTTCTGATGCAATGATTTGGGGCAGCAACCTTCAATCCCTCAATTTGGTGGGGACCACACCCATGCACTATCTTAGGTGGGGTTAAAGATTGAAAGACTTTTTAATCCATTTTTTATACAGGGTAAATTCACCAATATATCTCATCACCTGAGACTACACATCTCAATTAGACACATGTGGATGGCCCATGCCTGTTGACTCAAGCTGGTGGGACTTGGGCTAAGGGGCTGTTTAATTGCAGACATTTGGGCTCGAGCTGCAGCCTGAGCTCTGGGACCCTTCCACCTCACAGGGTCCTAGAACCCTGGCTCCAGCCCAAGCCCAAGCCCAAATGTCTACATGCAAATAAGAAGCCCCTTAGCCAAGCCCTGCAAGCTTGAGTCAGCTGGCATGGGCCTGCCATGGGTTTTTAATCTTAATATTGATATACTCCAAACGAGTGGGTAAACTGAACACCAGAAAGGCTCAAAACACCCTTGCGTCATGTACCCAGTCTCATGTCTGAGCATTGGCTTGGGGGACAGGAGCTGCAGGGATTACCTATGAAGATTTTCCTACTTGCAAGATACGAACATCACTCTCCATACAGGACAGAGACATTTTCTTGTACATTTCTTCCATTACAATCATTAAGGTGGCTGCAGCCCTACAAGTCAGCAGAGTATGCCAATTATGCCTCAGAAACAGCATTAGAACTAAAGTTAAAGAAAATTTTATTTATGTAAAGTAAAATTGGCCAATTGTGAAAAAAAATTATCAGTCAAGTATGGAGTAAAGCTTAGAACCCTTTTTTTTTTTTTTTTTTTTGCTGAAGTAGGGGTCAGCCACCATTGTACTGTATTGTTTCCCTATGTGACATGACCTAGTTTACTGCACACAGCTTCAGTTCAATTCCTAACTACAAAAGGTTCACCCAATGTAGATTTGTGGAGCTATGCTGAAAGGGAAAAAAAACATCACCACAGACTAATACTTTCTACTTTAAATAATGAATTATTAAAAAAATATAAAATCTTAATCTTTTAAGCCATCAAACCATAACACATTTTCCTGCCTATATCTAATTTCAGCACACCTACTCGCAACATTTTTTAAATCTTTCATCAACTTTTTAAAATTGCCAATACTTTTTCCACAACAGTTATGCTGTAAAATTAGATTCTGTCTGCTTAAATTTCCTAGTCCCTAAAATAAATCACAATGTTCATTTTAAGTAGGGGCTATCACCTTCCCAACCCCATAAATTCCCCCCAACTTTCCTACACATTTTCTTAACAATAGCTACATAATTAAATGTGGCCTATTCATATTTAATTTGTGTATTAAATATCTCAGGAAAGATAAGAATGAAATTCAAACACAAATTATACTAAACATATTACTCAGTATACATTTTTCCCTATTTTGGGTCCCAAAAGTCATAGCTGGGTGTCCTCTACTCAACTATGAACTACCTTGTTTGTTGATACCATGCTGGACCAACAAGCAAGGTGGGAGACAAGTGTCTAATTTCAAAGGACCTAAATGGGGAGGAAGAGGAAAATATATGTTTAGAATAATTCACAATAAATACTGAATAACAGTTTTATTCTTTTATATCAGCTGCTAGTCAGTAACCATCTCAGTTTTGAAAAACAGCCCTCTGGCAGCTGGGTAAAAATAATAAGAACCCATCTCCTTCCCAAACTAGTAGGGAATGGAGGTGAAGTGTGTCTTCCACACATCCCTTGCTCCATATTTTATATACATGGCTACCTTGATATAACACCACATGATATAACACGAATTTGGATATAACGCAGTAAAGCAGTGCTCACGGGAGTGGGATTGCGCACTCCAGTGGATCAAAGCAAGTTCAATATAACACGGTTTCACCTATAACGTGGTAAGATTTTTTGGCTCCAAAGGGCAGCGTTATATCGAGGTAGAGGTGTGTGTGTGTGTGTGTGTGTGTGTATAAAGAGTCGAAGATACTGAGATGGTCCTAGTACCTCACTGTTTCTATTATTGCTTGGTGCCTTGGTTGTGTACTAACTTTTTGGACTTTGCTTTAATAGTAAAATAAATTATTTGTGAAGAATTTCTTGGCTAACTTGTTTAAGCTTTTGGGGGAGATCGTTAGAGAACAAGGACGGTGAAGATTCTAAATAAGGAGCCACACTCAAAATGCAATGAAAATAATTACTGATGAAGCCTTTTTAAGTGATTCACAAACGTAATGTTGAATTTGGAGTAAAAAAATCTCTTGGAAAACAATGTCTGAAGAAGACACAAAAGAGAGTGACATTTTGAGGTCATGGTGCTCTCTATCTCCCCCACTCGCAAAATAAAACTTAGCTATGAAACACACACACACACACTTATGATACTGAAACATACAGATGAATTTTAGAAGTGGCAAGATTTAGAGCTCTTTTAACTATAATTTAATCATTTATAATTCTGGATGGTGAATGAGTTTAGATGACGTATCATTTAGGCAAAGGCCTCAGCCTAACTTTGCTTGGCATGAGTGATGTTTTGCCAGTTCCTTCCTCTTACACAGATTTCCTTAAACAATTCTATTGCTGACAGAACAAAGGTGATATGTTGTGTTAGAAAACTTTGAGTAAAAGGAAGAGATAAATGGTATAATAAAATACAATCAGTAATGCTAAAATGCCTTTAAATAAGAAAAATTAAGGGCAAGGTGACATGAAAACATAATGACACAAAAATGACACATGGACAGCAAATACTGTGTAAATTGAAGCTTAAGTATGTTCATTGCACACGTTATGCAACAAATGCTGAATGCTGATTGGAGACAGGTTAATAACTATGTAATGTGGAAGGGCATAGGAATCCACATAAGGGGAGGTGGCAAACTGGAGAACTACTGGACCAAAAACTGAAAAAAGGAAGGATCAGAGGCAGAGATGACCATCATAAAGAACAGAACTTTCTTATACCTTGGAATGCAGTAACTTGGGCCTCTACCTATTCTGTCTCATCTGTTTATCATCTGTCACAAATGTATGTTCTGACACTAAGTAACAATTTCGTCTTAATTTTTTATAAAAAAAGGTGCAAATTAAGCCTAAATTGAGTGGACTTACGACTCCTTTTCCTCCTTACGCTTCCAAAAAGATCGTAATGGCAGGTTCCTCCTGCCTGGAAACAGGGAGTGTCCCAGTCTCCACTGAAAGAAAGGGGTAGTCTGGTCAAGAAAGGGAGTGATTTTTAATAATTCTTAATAAATCTTCTATTGTGCATGTTGATCTCAATGATATCTTTAATGCAATATGGAAAAACCTGGACACATTTCTTGGGCCTGATCGAAAGCCCACTCAAGTTAGACTCTTTCCATTTACTTCAATGACATTTGGTTCAGACCCAGAAAGCACCACAGCAGACAGCAAAAAATATGAGGCATTGCATATAAGACATAGTGACCAAAACAGAGACATTGAGGAGAAACATAGGGGTTTTGCTGCATTACAAAAGTCAATACCAAATAGAACTTACAGAAAAGAGAATACATAATTTATGACTTACTACCAGGGCTGTCAAGCGATTAAAAATAATTAATTGTGATTAATCGCACTGTTAAACAAGAACAGAATACCATTTATTTAAATATTTTTGGATGTTTTCTACATTTTCAAATATACTAATTTCAATTACAACACAGAATACAAGGCATACAATGCTCACTTTATATTTATTTTTTATTACAAATATTTGCACTGTAAAAAAACCCAAAAGAAATCATGTATTTCAATTCACTTAATACAAGTACTGTAGTTCAATCTCTTTACAATGAAAGTTGAGCTTACAGATGTAGAATTACATACAAAAAATAACTGCATTCAAAAACAAAACAACGTAAAACTTGTAGGTTTAAAGTCCACTCAGTCCTACTTCAGCCAATCGCTCAGAAAAACAAGTTTGGTTACAATCTGCAGCAGATAGTGCTGCCCATGCCCTGTTTACAATGTCACCTGATGTAGTAAGAGGAGGCCCTGAGATATAAACCTTGGTATCAGAGGCCTTGTATGAGGCCTAAGGCCTGAACTAAAGTAATGGTTAAGACTTTGCTAACATAAAACAAAGTTAAACTGTGAGCCAGAGGCAGGCCCTGCTCATAGAAGCTGGCAAGGAAAGGGCTGATGCTGCAGAAAAAAAAAAAACCCACATACCTAAAAGGTACCGGACACCAGATATCAGAACATTCGCATACTTGCACATTCCACACAGATAACAAGGAACAGGCTGACCCTTTCCAATAACAGGGCCAAAAGGGTAATATGATGGATAGAGTTGTACATATGCCAGCGGACAGCTTGCTTACTTACCCGATTAGCGGTCGGGGTCACCAGTGTTGTTAGATGCTACGGGTGTAGTGCTCTGCTCTCTTCAGTGTTGATATTACTCGGCTGCGTGTGTGTTCCCTCTGTGTGCTGTCCCAGCTCTGCGCAGATAGCTGACACAGCAGATCCCGAGAAAACCCCCAATGACCACAGAGTCTAGTAAGGTACGAAGGCACGTCAGCCAGGTTTATTGTCAAACGAAGCACAATAATAGTTCCCCCTAGATTTTTACTCTACAGGGCATACTACTAATATGTGCCCCCTGGCAATGGACTCAGCTCAGTCAGTGACAGGACTTTTCACTGCCCCCTCAGCTGGACAAAGACACCACCCCAGGGATGCATTCTTATTCTTATACACAGGTACAAACAAGTTACACATCACTCCTGACGTATTGAGGTGCAACCCTTCTACTTAGCAAGGTACAACTCCTCTATGTAGTAAGGTGCTGCCTTTCACCTTGTACATGTTGGTTCAAACAAAACAACTCTATCCATCATATTACCCTTTTGGCCCTGTTATTGGAATGGGTCAACCTGTTCCTTATTATCTGTGTGGAATGTGCAAGTATGCGAATGTTCTGATATCTGGTTGTTGTAGCCAGTATCACAAGATACTTACATGCCAGATGCACTAAAGATTCATATGTCCCTTCATGCTTCAACCACCGTTCCAGAAGATATGTATCCATGCTGATGATGGATTCTGCTTGGTAATGATCCAAAGCAGAGCTGACAGATGCATGTTCATTTTCACCATCATGAGTCAGATACCACCAGCATAAGGTTGATTTTCTTTTCTGGCGGTTCAGGTTCTGTAGTTCCCGCATTAGACTGTTGGTCTTTTAAGACATCTGAAAGCATGCTCCACACCTCATCCCTCTCAGATTTTGGAGGGCACTTCAGATTCTTAAACCTTGGGTCAAGTGTTGTATCTATACTTACTCTAGAAATACCACATTGGTACCTTCTTAACATTTTTTCAAACCTGCTATGAAAAACTGTTCTTAAAACAAACATGCTGGGTCATCATCCGAGACTGCTATAACATGAAATATATGGCAGATTGTGGGTAAAACAGAACAGGAGACATACAATTCTCCCCCAAGGAGTTCAGTCACAAATTTAATTAATGCATTTTTTTTAATGATCATCATCAGCATGGAAGCATGGAATGGTGGCCGAAGCATGAAGGAACAGACGACGGGGACAGGTGAGCAAACCCCACAGGTAAGTGAGGAACAAGACCTGGGAGATGGGTCGGAAACAGGAGGGAGCACGGGCTATAATGGCAGTGAGGAAGGAGGGTCAGGGCAAACCTGGGAGGCAAGATCAAACCAGTATCTTAGATGACTGTATACAAATGCAAGAAGTATGGGTAATAAGCAGGAAGAACTGGAAGTGCTAATAAATAAATACAACTATGACATTGTTGGCATTACCGAAATTTGGTGGGATAATACACATGACTGGAATGTTGGTGTGGATGGGTATAGTTTGCTCAGGAAGGATAGACAGGGGAAAAAGGGAGGAGGTGTTGCCTTATATATTAAAAATGTACACACTTGGACTGAGGTGGAGATGGACATAGGAGATGGAAGTGTTGAGAGTCTCTGGGTTAGGCTAAAAGGGGTAAAAAACACGGGTGATGTCGTGCTGGGAGTCTACTACAGGCCACCTAATCAGGTGGAAGAGATGGATGAGGCTTTTTTTAAACAACTAACAAAATCATCCAAAGCCCAAGATTTGGTGGTGATGGGGGACTTCAACTATCCAGATATATGTTGGGAAAATAACACCGCAGGGCACAGACTATCCAATAAGTTCCTGGACTGCATTGCAGACAACTTTTTATTTCAGAAAGTTGAAAAAGCTACTGGGGGGGAAGCTGTTCTAGACTTGATTTTAACCAATAGGGAGGAACTCGTTGAGAATTTGAAAGTAGAAGGAAGCTTGGATGAAAGTGATCATGAAATCACAGAGTATGCAATTCTAAGGAAGGATAGAAGGGAGTACAGCAAAAGAGAGACAACGGATTTCAGGTAGGCGGATTTTGGTAAGCTCAGAGAGCTGATAGGTAAGGTCCCATGGGGGGACTGAGGGGAAAAACAACTGAGGAGAGTTGGCAGTTTTTTAAAGGGACGCTATTAAGGGCCCAGAAGCAAACTATTCCGATGGTTAAGAAAGATAGAAAATGTGGCAAAAGACCACCGTGGCTTAACCACGAGATCTTGCGTGACCTACAAAATAAAAAGGCATCATATAAAAAATGGAAACTAGGTCAGAGTACAAAGGACGAATATAGGCAAATAACACAGGAATGCAGAGGCAAGATTAGAAAGGCAAAGGCACAAAATGAGCTCAAACTAGCTATGGGAATAAAGGGAAACAAGAAGACTTTTTATCAATACATTAGAAGCAAGAGGAAGACCAAGGACAGGGTAGGCCCACTGCTCGGTGAGGAGGGGGAAACTGTAATGGGAGACTTGGAAATGACAGAGATGCTTAATGACTTCCTTGTTTCGGTCTATACTGAGAAGTCTGAAGGAATGTCTAATATAGTGAATGCTTACGGGAAGAGGGTAGGTTTAGAAGATAAAATAAAAAAAGAGCAAGTATAAAATCACTTAGAAAAGTTAGATGCCTGCAAGTCACCAGGGCCTGATGAAATGCATCCTAGAATACTCAAGGAGTTAATAGAGGAGGTATCTGAGCCTCTAGCTATTATCTTTCGGAAATCATGGGAGACGGGGGAGATTCCAGAAGACTGGAAAAGGGCAAATATAGTGCCCATCTATAAAAAGGGAAATAAAAACAACCCAGGAAACTACAGACCAGTTAGTTTAACTTCTGTGCCAGGGAAGATAATGGAGCAAGTAATTAAACAAAATCATCTGCAAACACTTGGAAGGCGGTAGGGTGATAGGGAATAGCCAGCATGGATTTGTAAAGAACAAATCATGTCAAACTAATCTGATGGCATTCTTTGATAGGATAATGAGCCTTGTGGATAAGGGAGAAGCGGTGGATGTGATATACCTAGACTTTAGTAAGGCATTTGATACTGTCTCACATGATATTCTTATAGATAAACTAGGAAAGTACAATTTAGATGGGGCTACTATAAGGTGGGTGCATAACTGGCTGGATAACCATACTCAGAGAGTAGTTATTAATGGCTCCCAATCCTGCTGGAAAGGTATAACAAGTGGGGCTCCGCAGGGGTCTGTTTTGGGACTGGCTCTGTTCAATATCTTCATCAACGATTTAGATGTTGGCATAGAAAGTACGCTTATTAAGGTTGCATATGATACCAAACTGGGAGGGATTGCAACTGCTTTGGAGGACACGGTCAAAATTCAAAATGATCTGGACAAATTGGAGAAATGGTCTGAGGTAAACAGGATGAAGTTCAATAAAGATAAATGCAAAGTGCTCCACTTAGGAAGGAACAATCAGTTTCACACATACAGAATGGGAAGAGACTGTCTAGGAAGGAGTATGGCAGAAAGAGATCTAGGGGTCATAGTGGACCACAAGCTTAATATGAGTCAACAGTGTGACACTGTTGCAAAAAAAGCAAATGTGATTCTGGGATGCATTAACAGGTGTGTTGTAAACAAGACATGAGAAGTCATTCTTCCGCTCTACTCTGTGCTGGTTAGGCCTCAACTGGAGTATTGTGTCCAGTTCTGGGCACCGCATTTCAAGAAAGATGTGGAGAAATTGGAGAGAGTCCAGAGAAGAGCAACGAGAATGATTAAAGGTCTTGAGAACATGACCTATGAAGGAAGGCTGAAGGAATTGGGTTTGTTTAGTTTGGAAAAGAGAAGACTGAGAGGGGACATGATAGCAGTTTTCAGGTATCTAAAAGGGTGTCATCAGGAGGAGGGAGAAAACTTGTTCACCTTAGCCTCCAATGATAGAACAAGAAGCAATGGGCTTAAACTGCAGCAAGGGAGATTTAGGTTGGACATTAGGAAAAAGTTCCTAACTGTCAGGGTAGTTAAACACTGGAATAGATTGCCTAGGGAAGTTGTGGAATCTCCATCTCTGGAGATATTTAAGAGTAGTTTAGATAAATGTCTATTAGGGATGGTCTAGACAGTATTTGGTCCTGCCGTGAGGGCAGGGGACTGGACTCGATGACCTCTCGAGGTCCCTTCCAGTCCTAGAGTCTGAGTCTGAGTATCTGGCATGTAAATACTTTGGAATGCCAGCTACAAAAGTGCCATGAGAATGCCTGTTCTCACTTTCAGGTGACATTATAAATCAGCAGCAGCAGTATCTCCCGTAAATGTGAACAAACTTGTTTGTCTTAGCAATTGGCTGAACAAGAAGTAGGACTGAGTGAAATTGTAGGCTCTAAAGTTTTACATTGTTTTGTTTTTGAGTGCAGTTATGAAACAAAAAAATCTGCATTTGTACGTTACATTTTCATGATAAAAAGATACAGTACTTGTATAAGGTGAATTGAAAAATACTCTCTCTTTTGTTTATTATTTTTACAGTGCAAATATTTTACAGTAATAAAGTGAGCACTGTACATTTTGTATTCAGTGTTGTAACAGAAATCAATATATATGAAAATGTAGAAAAGCATCCAAAAATATTTAATAAATTTCAATTGGTATTCTATTGTTTAACAGTGCAATGAATCACTATTAATTTTTTTAATCAGTGTTGATTTTTTGAGTTAATTGCGTGAGTTAACTGCAATTAATCAACAGCTCTACTTACTACTATGTCTGGAAAGTGACCATAACCTGGAACTAGTTTAAATTTGGGTTTGATGAAGTGTAGAAGAACAGTACTTGGTTAAAAAACAAATATCAGAATAAAGAAATTATCAAAAAAATGTTCATATCTCTACCAGAGCTTGATTATGAAAATTTTAACACCTGACTGCAGTATCTCTTACATAGCCTATTAAGAATAACTTTCTATTTCTGAATGTTGCCTCGTCAACACATGGGCTTCTGCCCCTAGGCTGGTCTGTATTTTCATATCTATAGATTATGTAATTTATAAAAGCACATAATGCCTCCCCCAGAAAATACAAGTTATTTAAAGTGAAGGGAAGGGTATGCACCTGCAACAAGTAAATTTTCTTCCCATTACACATAGCACAGTATGTCAAATACAGAATTTAAATAAAAAACAAGAAGTAACAACTTAAGGAACACTTTGCAATTTGATGGACAACATAACTCACTAGAAGTACAGTGATAACATTTCTTTAATGATTTAGACAAAGCTGCATTCTGTAGACTTCCTTGCATACATCAGTTTAGGGAAAGTTTCTTAAGTTTAACTGAAACCACCAGAAATTAATCAGTTACAGAAAACCTGGATAGACTGTTTCGACCTACAGCACAAGACTTTTATGAGAGACTATCCAATATAAGTAGAAAGAAATAATGTATTTTATTTCCTAATATCTTTTGCTCTAGATCAATACATTTTTACAGTGTCCTTTTGACAGTCACTGAATGGAATAATATGTCTCACAGCAACTTTAAAAGATTTGTTTCAAAGGTGTCTCCAGCTTCTCCAATAAATCCACATGAAAATATCTTGTTCTATTTGACAATAAGATGCTAACAGATCCATGAAAGTCTACAAAAAGTCCTAATACTGATCATTCTTGTTGAAGATAAGCAAAGGGAGACATTCTTCTAACATTAACTACTAACCAATAAAATAAATTAGAAATCTGAATTACTCCTGGTGGAATTCTGTGTCACTGCACATACACAGAATTCATGTCCTCCGCAGATTTCTTTGCTTCCCCGCAGAAAAATTATTTCTGACGGGAAAGCAAAGGGAAGCTGCAAGAATGATCATGTGACCCTCACCGGAAGCACAGGCAGGGTGGCTCAGGTGCCTGAAGCAGCTGGTAGAGAGGTAAGTCACCATCAGGAGAGGGGGCTGGGCAGTCATGCAAGTGAGAGAGACAAAAGACAGAGTCTTTCTTGCTCGCTATTCCAGCATGCTCAGCATGGAGGGGCGGGGCTTCAGGGTGTTTCTGAGGAGGTAGGCATGGGGCAGGCTCTGTCCTCTCAGGCAGAGCAGAATGTAGCAGCCTGCCTTCTTAGTGAATTGTTCCCACTGTTTTTGTGAATTTCCTCTGGAGTATAAAACAGGTGTAAAAGTTTTAAGGCTCCTTCCCATTGCCAGAGAGGTGTAAATAACAGCCTGGTCTTATAAATACTTATGGCACTTTCATGATTAGAACTGGTCTAAATTTTTTGACTGAAAAAATTTCTTATCAAAATGTGCTCCACAAACTGTTTGCTGCTGAACTTTCTGGAGATGGTCAATAGCCAGTATAAATTGTGAGTTTGATTCCCCAGCCCTCACTTGCTCTTCAGGTGCCCATGATGTAACTCTGAACATATGGCTGCATATATTTGTTGACAAATAACTAGAAATGAAAGGGTCAAACTTAGCTACATTACTATTAGGCAAGGGGGGTGTTGGGGATTTCCTCCAATACTCCCCACTCCCATTCTCCATCCATTGTATTGTAGTTTAAATAAATTACCCAAATACCCAGAGTGATTATATTGCATTATTTTAACAAATAAAATATGCAGAATTATAAAATATTGTGCCATTTTAATTTTTTGGTACAGAATTTTGAATTTTTTGACTCAGAATTCCCCCAGGAGTACTGAATGTGTGTGTACTAGAAGTAACATAGGCACAAGATTAACTCAGCATTATGTTGAGCCTATAGACCATTGGAATTAGAAATCTCTCAAAACACAGCTGAAAAAGCAAAGTGCCAAAGTGCCAATGACTTTTTAAAAAAGAAAACCCTAAAGACTGAAACTGGAGGAAAAGTTGTTCTGTTATCAATAATGTGACTCATTGTTCTACTATGAAGTATCCCCAGCACTATCCTAGGGATCAGTTGATTATAAACATTGAAAACCTCTAAAGCTAGCTAGTCATCGCACTTGCCATTTTTCTTTCCCAGCATTGAGAGTAGGTGCAGTTCCTACATAAGCTGCCAGCTATTTTGGCACTACTGAGTGATTGTTTGGAAAGGTACTGCACAGTTGCCTGAATCAGTACTATGCAATGCAAATTCCAGATCCCCCAAAGAAAAAACTGGAGACACCAAAAACTTTGTTACCAGGAGATAAATACCAATTTCATTTTGTGGCAGGGATAAATGTTTAGTTAAATATAAAAGCAAGCAAGCGACTGTTCTTGCAAAACAACCATTAAAGGTAAAGTAAGTTTCTGATTGTGGTCAGAATCAATCATCCATAATAACTGTTAGTATCCTGGGATAAGTAAATTTAAAAACAGCTACAGTAGGCATAGCAACAATTCTTCCAGAAAGACACAAATGCAGCCGCTCATGTTGACAAGGAAAAGCCTTACAAAACTAACAGCATTGGCAATGGAGAGAGACTAACAACAGACAGATTTAACTGACTATAGCTGAACACTTGTTTTAATTTTTCCAGAGTGAAATGAGAGTGCCTAGAAAAACTATTTAAATACGTCAAGCATCTAATTCACATGGCTTATTGGAATTAAGTGAGGAAAGATAAATGCATTTTGTTGCAATATTTTGATATTTTGTTTTGTTCTGATTAGGAACAAAAATTTTTAAATTCTCTCTGAAAGGGAATGGAATCTCATCAACGAGATAGTCTGCTTGGTGGGCTGTCCCAGAGCTACAGCCTCTGGAAGCCCTGGGTTCTCCAACTCCAAGATAGTCCACATAGCAGGCTGCTCCAGAGATGCAGACTGGAAGCCCTGGAGTCCCTTGGCCTCAGGGTAGTCCACAGACCTAGCAAAGATAAGCTGGCAGGAAATCAGGTAGAATTCCACTGGAAACCTGCCTGGATTCCATTGGAGCGTTGGTAAAATCAAACTGTCTCTGCAAAACATATGCCAAATCAGCATGTTACAATTAAAACTATATTTTGTTAATGTTTTTTGAATCAGCTCTCTTGTGGATATCAAACTAGCAACCAAACCAGAAAATCAAATTCTGGTATAGTTAAATTGTCTCTGCATAATCAAATTTACTTTAATCAGATCCTCTCCTTCCCTCCCCTTCCTCCCAGTCTTACACAACCTTAAGTTTTAAAGCTAACTAGTTTCACCTTCCTCTGCAGCACAATGCACTTGCAGGTTTAAAGTAGTGTAAATGGTGAATTCTCTGTAAATTAGTCTTTAGCCATGATTTGAGGACTTCAGTAATTCGGACAGAAGTTAGGGGTCGATACAGGAATGGGTGAGGTTCTGTAGCCTGCATTGTGCAGCAGGCCAGACAAGCTCATTGGTTCTCAAACTTTTGTGCTGGTGACCCCTTTTGCAGAGGAGCAAGCCTCTGAGTGCAACTCCCCTTATAATTTAAAAACCCTTTTATATATTTAACACCATCATAAATGCTGGATGCAAAGCGGGGTTTGGGTGGAGGCTAACAGCTTGCGACCTTCCATGTAATAACCTCGTGACCCCGAGGGGTCCTGACCCCCAGTTTGAGAACCCCTGGACTAGATGATCATGATGGTCCCTTCTGACCTTGAAGTCTATGAGTCTAGCAAAAGCAATAAAGTTTATATAGTTAAAAAAAATCAGTGGTGTCTATAAACCAGGAGAGTTTACTTAACAGCTTAAAAATTATTTTTAAATTGCTTTATTTGCCATAGCAAATATAAACACATGGTTAAGACACAACACCACACACTTCATAAAAAACACCTATTGTTAGAAAACTATTCCGTAAGTTACATTTTAAAGAAGACATCAGTAACAGCAAACTGAGCCATAGCTCCTCTGTAGAATTTTATTTGTCAATTCAGTGATTAGGCCAGGGATCAGCAGCCTTTGGCACACGGCCCGCCACGGTAAGCACCCTGACAGGCCGCGCCAGTTTGTTTACCTGCCATGTCCACAAGTTCAGCCGATCGCAGTGTTACCCAGGGTTCTTTTAACCCAAATTTTTGGTAACTTTTACTTTGTGCAAGGTGGTGTTCCAAAATAAATTACGGAAGACACAGCCATCCGACCGATAGATGGCTGGCACAAACAGGACAACACAAGAGTGCTTTCACTTAAAGCTAAACTTTACTTACTCTTAAGCATTTACACATGTCCGCAACAAGTTAGTAAAACACCCCAAACCCTTGATAATTACCAAAGCTGAGTGTGGCTCTCAAGTGACATAGCGTCCGGCTTTCGGTGGCCAAATCTTCTGTCTGTCAGTGGGGACCAGAAGATGTATCCAGAGGAAGAGTCCAAAAAGAATCCAAAAAAAGAGTCCCCAATCTCAAGCTTTTTCCCCTTATTTATACATTAGTAATAGAATGACATGTTTCTTAAAGAAAACTTCTAAAGTACGCAGTTTTAATGGCCAAGCAAGAGGTTTCTTCTGATTATTCATTAACCAGGTATGGGTTTTTTCAGAGTTCACAGCCTTGAGACCCCAATAGACATTTCTGGGGCACATTCTGCTTTTTTAAAATGCATGTATCAGCAACTTTAACAAAATTTTTATTAGGAAGGATGCGGGATTAAGCTGCCCTTTCCGAGGCACCCAAAACTCCCACCTCCTGCTTGGTCAAGATGAGACTGCTGAATGGCAAATTTACAGCTTGCTGACTAGGCTGCCTTTAACAATAAGCCATAGTGGTTTCAGGCACTTTACTGGTTTGCCAAAGTCTCCCCATACAGTGGCTCCCCCTGGCCGCGGTTCGCTGCTCCAGGCCAATAGGGGCTGCGGGAAGTGGCGCGGGATGTGCTGGCTGCCAATTCCTGCAGCCCCCATTGGTCAAACCGCGGCCAGTGGGAGCCGCGATCGGCCGAACCTGCGGACGTGGCAGGGAACGGGCCAAAAGGTTACCTATCCCTGGATTAGGCCTTTGCTGAACTAGCCTCACAATATGGCATATATATTCCTTTGGCATTAATTTCGGACTGTGAATCTGGCACAAAGATCCATTGCATGGAATAATTGTAGGACTGAAGCCTTTATTTTTAACACTGATAGTTCTTTAGTTACATTATGTAAGGGACCATAACCCCCACCCTTTATATGTAGCTCTACTGTCGGCCAGGTCGGGCCTTGTCTAGCCACTGCCTCTAAAAGTTTGCTGTTACTGGAGTGAATCCTGCCTCAGGGTTCTGACTGAATAGTGCACGAACAGTACTCTGGTGCAGGTCCCTAACAGTAATACAGGCATCTATAATCCTAATATAATTGTATAATTGTAGCTTTCTGTTCTTATAGAGCCTTGTTTAGCCACTGCCTTTAAGAATTTGCTGTCACCGTCACGGACACTGCAGCGGGACCCTGATTGAAATAGTAAGCAAATCAGTCCCGGCTGCAGAGCCCTGACATGGATATAAGCCTCTATAATTTTAACATATAATATTGTAAATGCTTTTAGCTTTATTGGTTTATAGGCCCATATATCCAGACCTCAGGCTTTAGCTGAAAATAATAAAAGCTAAATAAATGTAAAATAAAACCATGGTTTTAGTTCTCAGATAAACTTGTTTATCAGTAATGTCTCGCACTGGGTGGGGAGGAAACTAGATATGAAGAAATAGGGTATAGAACACTGACAAAAGAGGAACTGGGCAGGGAGGGACAAGGGGTCACTTAACTGCCATCTGGCTTTAAGCAAAATATAGCATAAATTACTGCTTGCTTACAGTAATTGCAAGGTGGGGTTATCAAATAACCAGCTCAATCACTGCCAAAATGCGTGATCTATGCAATATTCCAATAGCTTGTGCAATATGTATTCGCAATCAAGGGGTCATAAGACAGTCAATGTAATTGCAAAAGAAACCATAACTGGAAATACCCCAAACTGAATTTACAGTAAATAACCTGCTGATTTGCAATATTAATTACCAAAAATAGGCAAATAACTTGTGTAATCAATATGACGTTTTGCGGTTTTAGCCTTTATAAGTTTGGTAAAATTTGTGAAGGGCAGAGCAGCTTATCCCTTGCATGGGATTTTCGCTGTCTCTCCCTGTATGCATACTTGTACTCTTGTTTTAACAATAAAGGTGCCTCGACCTGTCTGACCAAAATCGAATGGGTGGTGGTCTTTTCCACAACAATTACAAGCATCCAAAACATTTGGAATGTGACAAGTTGTAAGTTGCAATTATAGCAAGTTCAATTCCTGATTCTGCAAAGAAAACTCTAAAAAGACCACATTTCCATGGCCCTAATTCTACTTCTGGAACTTCATGAGTTGTGTATTTAAAAGTTCAATCCTAATGTTACTTTAACAAAGTCTGGAGGCTCTCTCCCCCTCCCCCCCTCCATTTAATTGCTTTTGTTTTTTTCCAGGTGTTTCAATCGGACCAAAAATGTTCCATTTCCTCGCTACAAAAAACAAGGAGTTATGGATTGGACATACACAAATATTTGTTCTACTTAAATTTAGCATGGGAAACAGTATTCATAGAGGCTTGGTCATATTCCACATCTGAAGTTTTAACTTCTTTTTCAGTTATTTAGGCACAAAGGTAATTTTCTTTAAAAAAAGATTTTTCTCCAATCAACTCAAAAACAACTTCTATTTTTCTGAGACATTTATACATATAAAAATCAGCCCTGGCATAAGAAGAGCTATATTGTTAGGCTTCAGTAAAAAAAGTGTAATTTCTGAGAAAGCTACAAATTATTTTTAAAGGTTTTGAATGGAAAACTATCCACTACTGAAAACTGAGATATGACTTGATTACAGTGTACAAATGCCTTCAGAGGGAGAAAATACCAGTTAGTAAAGGGCTTTTTTATCTAATAGAGAAAGGCCTAACAAGAATCAATGTCTGGAAACTGAAACTAGAGAAATTCAAATCAGAAGTTAGGCACATATTAACCGTGAGGGTGACAGCCCATTGGAACAAACTACTAAGAGAAGTGGTGGTTTCTCCATCTCCTGATGTCTTCAGATCAAGACTGGACGCCTTTCTGGAAGATATGCTTTAGCCAAAACACGAATTACACTTTGGCCAAACAAGTCATTAGGACCAATACAAGGATAACTGGGTGAAATACAATGGACTCCAATATACAGTCTGACGATGATCTAATTGTTTCTTTTTGCCTTAAACACTACAGAATTATTCACTATGTAGTATTTGCTATTTTGAACATTAAAAGTACCAATAAAATGTTATTCTAAAACTAAGAAAAAAGAAGGAGTCCCTGTATTTTACAATAATTTGTTACTAGGCGACAAAGAATAAGTGTTCCTGCATTACAATAAACTACGTGGCACCTTGAAAAGAGTCCAATTTCTATATCGCTGAACACCTCCAGGAAATGAAAATTACATTGCCTCAAATTTGTTCTATTCAGTTCTGGTCACTCTTTTTGCCATTATCATAGCTTCTTGATATTAGGTTACACTTCGATATCTATCTGCAGAGAAACAGACTACAGATTGTCATTTTAGATTTCTTTTATTTGAGGGTTTTGTTTTGTTTACCTGGAAACTCTACACTCACGAAGTTCCCTAATGAGCAAACCTAAAATGGACAGAGAAAATATTTCCTTGCTCTTTCTCAAAAAGCATTGTAACAAACTTTTCATAGATTAGGTCACCATTCAAGGGTCCAAGATTAGGGTCCAAGGCAGTAAGGTGAAATCTTGGCACCTATTGAAGTCAATGGCAAAACTTCCATTATATACTTCTCTTTCAGGATAAATCACTTTAAATTTTGTAGACCTATTCAGCATGTCAATTTTGAGACTGATTTGATGCAACTTTGTGGATTTTAGCAGAAGGGGACAAATCAGGGTTAAAATGGGACTTTAGTTATGGATAGACTGCATTTTTAGATCATGGAATAAGATGGAGTAAAGATTTTTTTAGTCCAGTTATTTGTTTTTACAGCATATTGGTGATCATGTACTTGAATCTTGCTGCAGAAGGTATCACAAGATTGAAGTATGTATCTGTGTAATTTGTCTTGTCCCCAGTCAGGTTTGGAAACAATTATTCATGGTCAAAAAAGGAGTCCAGGGGAAAAGGAGCCTAGTGAAATGTCAGTTACAATATAGCATGTCAACTAATTCTGGGAAAAACTGACAGAGTAAATATAAACTAGTATTAAATTTTGTTAAGTATATTCTGAAGGGGTCAAACCATTACAAAAGTTGTAACTGAAAATAAGCTCTCTTTTCTGTTATACAATATTAAAATGATGCTGTCATTTGGGAAGAAGAGAAAGCTATCGGAAATAAAAGGAATCTGCTCTCACCACCAGCCCAAGAGCTGTTTAGGTGAACACATTCTCTCTATTCTCACTGTGGCTCCCACACTCCTTGAGTTCTGCCCTCAATACTTGGCACTCAAAACACAACTTTATTTGGTTCCTTAGGAGGAGAGATGGGAGGACCCTCCTGATACCTGCAAAGCAAACTATCTGCTTAATAGAAAGACTCTGCCTGTCAGTTGCCTAGCATGAGCCCCTCCTCATACATCTTCAAAATATCACATTCAGTCCACGCCTTCAAATAAGACAACAGAAGCAGGAAAAGAGAAAAAATAAATAAAATTAAACAAGTTAAAGGTTGTTTTCTTTTTTTAAATCAGGTTTACTATTTACAGATGTCTGACCATATAAATACGCATTCTAGAGCCAAAATTAGTGAGATCCATACTTCAAAATGGTAGTTAAGCCTGTCAGTATTGCTTACTTAGATCTTCAAAAAGCTTTTTATAAAACGTCTCTAATAAGAGTATAGAAGAAAATAGCCATGACAAGGTGAAAAGGTCTGGCATGAATTAAAAACAGGTTGAGCAACAGGAAATCGTCTCAAACTGAAAGGAAAAGAATAAGGAATGTGATACTGAACACAATATTTAAAATTGTAACTAGTCATTAGACTGCTTCACAAATGTACCAGTTGTGTAGAGAAATGTTCCAAGTACTGTCATATATGGTATAGCAAATAGGTAACTAATATTCCACTGAGAATCAGTGCTTGAAAACATTTGTTGTGAGAAGATTAATAATTTAACACAGGAAGTGAGCTGTGGGCTGACAAAATTGTGAAGGACACAGGAATTTGAGACACAAATGAAATTAAAATATATAGGGTTGCATAACAGCAGACACAATTTAACTTGAATAAATACAGTAAGACACGCAAAATAATCTCAATTTCTGAAGCCCTGAAGTGCCTTCATTTATCAAGATCCTCTAAGAGAAAAGATTTGTGAACTGTGCGAATATGAACTTCAACACAGCGCCCCGCAGTAATTTTTAAGAAATAAAAAACGAGCACTAAAACAAGAATAGAAAAAACAGATTCAACTGTCTCTGGAGCTCTTTGCCAATTTTATTCACTACAAAGGTCTCTGAAGGTAGTTAGTAGTAATGGTGGGATTTTTGAAAGATAAGAGATTGCAAAGAAACATAGTTTATCCTGAAAAGAAGGCATTAGAAGGAATTTCAGGTTTTTGAAAATGAGTATGAGCAATCCTTCCTCCTTACTATGTCTCAGTTACAAGAACAGTGAACTTTTAAAAATATTAAGAAATACATTTTCATGTATTTTTTTAAAACAGAAACAAACACTTACATGGTACTGACATAGGTGATCATTGAGACAAATATTGAATGTAGACTTCGTAAAGGGCTCAATAATTTTATGTCCACATAAACGTGTAGCTATGAAAGCTGAGCTTAAAAGCATGATCAAATGTTCTGCTGCAGCAAAAAACAGTTTGTCATCTTTAGGGAAATTTATTGTCCTTTCCTCTCCTCTACCAACACAATTAAACCATATACAACACTAAGTGCATTGTGCAGTTTTTAATCTTTTTTTTCCTGATTTATCAGGCATTAGTGTCAAACAGATAGTTAAGGGTTAATGTCTCTTTTACCTGTAAAGGGTTACAAGCAGTGAACCTGGACCACCTGACCAGAGGACCAATCAGAAGACAAGATACTTTCAAATCTCGGTGGAGGGAAGTCTTTGTTTTGTGTTGTTTGTCTGTTGTTTTCTCTGGGTTCTGAGAGTAACCAGAGTACTTACAGGCTCTCTAATTTTCTGTTCAAATAGTAGAGTACCAGTAGAAAGGCGGTTTAGTCTTTTTGGATTGTTTTCTTTATTTGCAAATGTGTATTTTGCTGGAAGGATTTTAATTTGTATTTGTGCTGGGTGGGGGGAGGCTTCTCTCTAGTGTCTATAAGCTGAAAGACCCTGTAACCTTTACCATCTTAATTACAGAGACAACTTTTACTTTTTTCTTTCTTTTATTAAAAACTTTTCTTTTTTAAGACCTGATTGATTTTTTCCCCTTGTTGAGGCTCAACGGAATTGAGTCTGTACTCACCAGGGAATTGGTGGGAGACAGAGAGAGAGAAGGGAGGGGGGAAGGTCGAATTCCTCTGTTTTAGATTCACAGAGCTTGAATCTATATTACCTTTTGGGGAGGGGAAAAGAGGAGGGGGGACGGTGCATTTCCCTTTGTTTTAAGATTTAAGGAGTTTGAATCACAGTGATCTTCCAGGGTAATCCAGGGAGGGAAAGCCTGGGAGAGGCAATGGTGGGGGAAAGCGTTTACTTTCCTTGTGTTAAGATCCAGGGGCTCGGGGTCTTGGGGTCCCCTGGGAAGGTTTTGGGGGAACCAGAGTGTACCAGGCACTGCAAGTCCTGGTTGGTGGCAGCACTACAAGATCTAAGCTGGTACTTAAACTTAGGGGGATTCATGCAGGTACCCCATCTTTTGGACGCTAAGGTTCAGAGTGGGGGTTATGTCAAATTAAACAGCACAATGGCAAATCTCGTTGCCTACAGTCAGAACGTCCCAAAAGAAAAAATCTTGGGCACTATATTAATATATATATATAGCAGAGAGATGCAGAAACCATACTAACACAATATGTGCATATTTCCACTGCTAGAGAACACTGGAAGCCTCTTCAAATTATACAGTGTATAAAAGTAGTTTGACCTGAATGTCTCTGGTAGTGATATTCAGCGTATGATTCCCAATCTTTCGTTCAAGCTCTGTGAGTCCACGTCTGAGAACAGCCATTAGACAAGTATAACATTCTGAAATTGTTCAGCAATATGTTCATAATGATGTTGTATGACTATAATGCTTCTCAGGCATGTTCACAATCAAGGTTAACACTGCAATGCAATAAGCTTTCCAGCTCTTCAAGGCTGAAGACCACTTGTCTAGGGTCATAACAAGCACATTTCCACATTGTAAAGATCTTTCAGACCAATTGTATTAGGGTTCTGGGAAGTGAAGTTTTCACATATTACCATTAACTTTAGTAATTAAAAACTCAGTTATTGCAAGGCTATGATATAATTGGAAAATCCTGGCCTAGAATCTGAAAGATGTTCACAATGTTTTCTTGGCTAACAAAAATGGCCAATATTTACAACAGTTTGTATTACACTGTATTGTTGTTTTCCTTCTATTAGTGTGCCTTTTTTTCAAAGTTGAATTCTGTTGGTGTGTCACTCCCACACTAAGTATGCCGCACATTAATTATTACTTTGTACTACAGATCCTCTACATCTGGACACACTAGCCCTTTGATGCATTCTTTCAGTGGACTTCATTTCACATTCTTTCCCCATCACATTCTATTCCCTATACAGCAAAGCCCTAGCAAACCTTTTAGCAATTTTTAAAACTCACTCTACCATTATGAATGGCTAAGGTGGAGATAATCTATTCCTTTTGGTAATGGCTTGCCTATACTAGACAGCCTGTGCCAAAAGGTTCTTCACATGTGATGGAACCCCAATGGAATTTTGTAAGTATAATCATTGCTAAATGTATTCATTGGCATATGCTTTTAATAATCTAATTACTCGTCACCACTTTATGCCACTATTTACAGATGGATCTGGTGATATAAACAGAGTTGATTTGACTTTGGATTGCTTCCGCCTAGATGAAGTTACTTTTTCTTAAAAATATAGCATCTGCATGTCCATTTTTAAGTGCTTTCAGCAACATTTTGTCAACCTTTAAAGTACACCATTTTGTCTAGCATCCCAGAATACTGTTTTCATTTTGAAAATGGTTATGTGTTAGCATATGATATAGCATGTTTATGTGCTGCAGATTCTTAAGATGCACTCTTAGAAGATAGCAGGAGAATCAGTGAGCTCTCTTATCTCAAACTCATTTTTCAAATTCCTACAGGAACACCATTTGACTCAGGCCTTGGCTACACTGGCGCTTTACAGCGCTGCAACTTTCTCTCTCAGAGGTGTGAAAAAACACCCCCCTGAGCACAGCAAGTTATAGTGCTGTAAAGCGCCAGTATAAACAGTGCCCCAGCACTGGGAGCATGGCTCCCAGCACTGTAAGCTAATCCCCATGGGGAGGTGGAGTACCTGCAGCGCTGCGAGAGCTCTCTCCCAGTGCTGGTGCCGTGACCACACTCGCACTTCAAAGCGCTCCCACAGCAGCGCTGTATAGCTGCAAGTGTAGCCATACCCTCAGGTACCTTGCAATTCTAATTTTTAAAAAAGTCTCTTAATATTAAGAAGAAAAAAGTAAATAGGACATTTATGAGACACAAGTGTATCATCTCATTCTTTTTACCATTCTTACTCTGAGGTTCCACATAGCTAATCCCAATAACCGTCTATAGGCTTATTGTCCTCTCTCGTTCAATATGTATTTGCGACATTCCCAGGTACAATCTAGACTAATGAGCAGCTGTGCCCCCCTTGCTCTGCAATCTTGGAGCCTTTTGATGCCTTGCTGAAGGAGTTCCCAACTGGGCTGCTCACAAACAGCTTTCCAGCATGCAAGCCACATCCTTAGTGTATGTGCATAACTGCAACATGCCAACCTTCATTACACTCTGGCTCTCACCAGCCTTGTTTATATTGCAGGGTGACCCCAAAACACTCCCAGTGTTACATTTCCCCCCAGAAATGTATGTCCTGCACTACATAGCCCTCTCCTTGACAATACAAATTTATATAAAGTCTTATTTCTTTCATGGAAATAATACACACACAACTTGCTACCCTGAACAGCATTTCCCAAACACTTCAATTTAAATACACTGATTAGATAAAACAATAAAACAAGTTTATTAACTATAAAGAGAGATTGTAAGTGAATGCAAGCAGTGTCAAAAAAGGTTACAAGAAAAATACAGATAAAACACAACTGGTGCCTAAGGCTATGTCTAGTCTTTTCACTGACTAGTTTGTCAGTGATAGAAAAGCGCTAAAAGAAAAGTGCTAGTTTGTGTTCACATTATTTTCCACAGGCATCAGAGCGTGTTTACATATGCAGCACTTGCATCACAGATGAGAAGAGCGCACTGTGATAGCTATCCCACTATGCACTGCTTTGGGACACAAAGCAAATCATTACTGTGGTGTGGGTGGGTGGGTGTGCGTGGGTGTGTGAGACAGCCACCGGAAGCAACCAATCCTGAGGCAGGGGAAAGGGAGACCCCAACCTCAGCCCCTGGCTCCCTCCCTGACTCTGTTCAGCACATTCTGTCGCATTGTGGGAGGCAGCAGGAGCATTCCACAATAATTATTTATTTGTTTTCTGTCCCAAAGCAGTGACAGCACCGGCTATCAGAACAGGGCTAAAGGGATGTGGCGCATACCAGCAGGCAGGACTGCTGAGTTTCAAAGAGCGGCCACTCCTGTTCTGCACCGTGGGACAGCTCTGGAGGGCAATCAGACAGTAAAAGCAATCAAGAGACTTCCCTGGCTCATCAGCGCAAAAGCATCAGCACAAAGACTTGTTGCGATGGTTTTATGTTTGCACTGAATCTCAGCAGTTTCAGTGTAAAATGTGGATTTCCAATGAAGATGCTAGCGTGTTTTTTGCGAAAAACTGGCAAGTGTACACATAGCCTAATTTAAATTTTGTTAAAATCAAGGCAAAGTTTTCTCACCGCATGCTTTTAGCTGTCTGACTAAACTTCTTAGGTTGGGACCTCTTCTCCTAGTCTCCAATAAACGCTCCCTTTGTCACTTCAGCTGCTATGAATGTGATAGGCAGGCAGAAAGAGGGCTTCCTCTGGGTGTTTGTCCCTCCTTTTGATAGAGTCAGTCCTCCTGAAAATATTCCCAGTTGGGTACCAGGAGACAAGAAGTCTATGGAAAAAAATGTTTCTTGCTGCTTTTCCCTCACCTATTTGAGCTTCCTTTGTTTCCCTTCCTGCTTACTGAATCTTTGGGTTTGGCTACACTTGCAGCTGTACAGCGCTGGGAGTTAAAGCTGTCTTCAAACAGCTGTGTAGGGAAAGCGCTGCAGTGTGGCCACATTTGAGCGGTGTTGGGAGCGGTGCATTATGGGCAGCTATCCCAGCATTCAAGTGGCTGCAACGTGCTTTTCAAAAGAGGGGGGTGGGGTGGAGTGTGACAGGGAGTGTGGGGGAGACAGAGAGTGGATTTTTGGAGCCCACACTGTGTCAGCACTCTGCCTTGCAAGTTCCGACCTCTTCCCCCACCCCCTCTCATTCACTAAATGCAAATACCCCCCTTTGTTTTTTTCCTCTCAGACCAGATAAGCAACTGCTCCGAAATGGACCCCCCACACACCCCGGCACGCCGTGCTGCTTCTCTCCTCAAGCAAACACTCCAAAGTGATCCCTCTGCCGGCCTCTGCTTGAGCAAACAGGAGCTGTGTTTGTTTTTTAGATAAGCAGCTCCTGGGGCCCTGAGATCACAACAAAACAAAACAGAGGCATCACAACAAAACAAAGTGTTATCTTTACTTAAAAAGCATTATGGGAAGGTTCCGGAGGTCAGTTACAGCGTAGTAAGATTAATCACTGTTTACACTGGCACTCCAGAGCCGCAGCACCAGCGCTGTTCTCTTTATTCCTCTGGTCGAGATGGAGTACAACCAGCGCCCGTAGCCAGGGAGATACAGCGCTGTATGTGCCTTGTCAGTGTGGACAGGGAGTAAGTTACAACACTGTAAAGCCACCACCAGCGCTGTAACTCTCAAGTGTAGCCAAGCCTTTTACTGTTTAAATGCAAATTAAGTAGAACACACATTCCTTTGTTTGAGAAAGATTTTTTTGCCAATCTCAGTTTTGAATACGTATTAATTACACCATACAGTGGAATCTTATAATTTCTATTACAATGGTGCCACATATATTGTATCAGGACAATAACAACAAGAAAATTATGAATTTTCAAATGAAACCTCACAAGGCATATTTTGTACAAAGATTATTACAACAGTGTGCAAAGGGTGAATACAGAGGTACAGTCTGTCACTGTATTATATCCAAATAATCAAGTAAAATTGTTGAGATAGGGATTGGTCTTTATTTGTTCTGTAAAGCAGCATACACAACTAAGGCACTATATTAAGATAATATTAAAAATAATTTTAGAGGCCTACATATACAGAATACCTGTCAGTAAGTTTTGAATCAAGTAAGAATCATTTTCTTTTTTCCACTGAGCTTAGCTTCATGCAAATCAGAACGTTGCTTCTTAATCCCCTCACTCTCATGAGATCAGTAATTGTGGTACTTAATATTAGTACCTGTTAACAATGTGGAAATGGCAGATGTGCTAAATGACTTTCAATTGTCACCAGAAAGGTTAGTAACAATTGGATGTCTAACATAGTGACCGCCAGTGAAAATGAGGTAGGATCTGAATCTAAAACAGGGAAAGAACAATTTAAAAATTACTTAGACAAGTTATATATCTTCAAGTTGCCACAGCCTGATGAAATACATCCTAGAATACTCAGGGAGCTAACTAAGGAGATATCTGAGCCATTAGCAATTATCTTTGAAAACCCATGGAAGACAGAGATTCCAGAGCACTGGAAGAGGGCAAATACAGTGCCAGTCTATAAAATGGGGAACAATAATAACCTGGAGATTTACAGACCAGTTAGCTTAATGTCAGTACCTGGAAACCTAATGGAACAAATAATCCATTTGCAAAGACCTAGAAGATAATAAGGTGATAAGTAACAGTCAGCATGGGTTTATCAAGAACAAACAGCGACAAACTAACCTAATTGCTTTCTCTGACAGGATAACAAGACTTGTGGAAGAAGGAAGCAGTAGATGTGGTATATCTTAGACTTTACTAAGGCTTTTGATACTGTCTTGTATGACCTTCTCATAAACAAGTTAGGGAAATACAACTAGACAGAGCTACCATAAGGCAGGTGCACAAAAGTGGTTGGAAAACTATTCCCAGAGAATAATCATCAGTGGTTCACAGTCAAGTTGGGAGGACACACTGAGTGGGGTTTTCCAGGGATCGGTCCAGAGTCCAGTTCTGTTCAATATATTCATGAATTATTCTGATAACGGCATAGAGAGTACATTTACAAAGTTTGCGGACAATATCAAGCAGGGAGAGGTTGCAAGTGCTTTGGAGGGTAGGATTAAAATTCAGAATGATCTGGACAAGCTGGAGAAATGGTATCAAGTACATAGGATGAAATTCAGTAAGAACAAAGATAGAAAACTCCACTTAGGAAGGAGCAATCAATTGCGCGCACACAAAATGGGAAAGGACTGCCTAGGAAGGAAGACTGCAGAAAGGAATCTGTGGGCCACAGAGGATCACAAGCTAAATAGGAGTGAACAGAGTAACACTGTTGCAAAAAAGCAAACATCATTCTGGAATGTATTTGCTGGAGTGTTGTAAATAAGACACAAGGAGTAATTCTTCTGCTCTACTCTGTGCTGGTAAAACCTCAGCTGGAGTATTGTGTCCAGTTCTGGGTGCCACATTTCAGAAAAGATGTGGACAAATTAGAGAAAGTGCAGAGGAGAGCAACAAAAATGATTAAACATCTAGAAAACATGACCTATGAAGGAAGATTGAAAAAAAATGGGTTTGTTTAGTCTGGAAAAGAGAAGACTGAGGGGAGACATAACAGTTTTCAAGTAAATAAAAGTTTACAAGAAGGAGGGAAGTAAATTGTTCTCGTTACCCTCTGAGCATAGGACAAAAAGCAGTGGGCTTAAACTACAGCAGGGGAGGTTTAGGTTGGCCATTAGGAAAAACTTTCTGTCAGGGTAGTTAAGCCCTGGAATAAGTTGCCTAGGGAGGTTGTGGAATCTCCATCATTGGAGGTTTTTAAGAGCAGATTAGACAAACACTTCTCAGGAATGATCTAGTTATTACTTGGCCCTGCACTGAGTGTGGGGGACTGGATTAGATGACCTATCAAGGTCCCTTCCAGTCCTACGTTTCTATGACACTATGATAAAAATCTAGGACTTACAAAGCCTAATTTTGGGGCCAATTTTAACCTGACATTTCTTTCACTTAACAGTTTGATTGATTAAGATGGATGAGAAACTTTATTCAGAACAGGGAGGAAAGCAGCTGTGACAAAAGACCTCTGAGGGCACCTTTGGTTCTGTTTCAAACAGGAAAAAAAGCAGCAGCTGGAAAGCATCTCAGCATCTTGGATGTGGATTCCACTATAGAAAGAAGAGCAGCAGCTTATATTGAGAAACTAAGCCCTGGATTCAGCTAGAGAGCAGCATGCCAACTGAGAGAATGAAGGTGTGAAGAACTCAGATGATCTGGTGAGTAAAACTGATTTTCTAGCTAGTGTAAATGACAGCACATTCTATTTTCCACAACTTTGGTTTGGGAAACTTATTTTGTCCATTATATTACTTACAGCATCCAGTACTAGTGGAACAGACTGCACTAATAAAATCTATCAAAAATAAAACATTACAAAATACCATATTCTTAAATCCTCAATATCTTCAAAATGTAAACTAAATATCCAAGAGAGCAGTGAAGTGTTGGTGTCTTATATGCTACTTTGTCTAGAATAAAAGAAAAAAAGCAACACATTTCTGCTTGTATATTTCTCCTATGGAAAAGGCCAGTTATAACTTAGGTGAGCCTTTGCTTAAAGTCACACTTCAGTCAGCATGACACACCAATTATATTGCAGATTTTTATTTATTCTTAGCATCACCCACGTTTTTCTCAAAGTTCAGGTTAGTTCCTCCTGTACTAATCTTATAGCACAGTGGTTCCAAAGTGTGGTCTGTAATCATTTGTGATCTGCGGAAAGCTAGCTGATCATATGGTTCTATATTCTTGTTTCTGTCTGCTAAATCACATGAGAAGACATCTGAAAAGACATTAAATATTTTCCCAACATTAATTTGCCACATTTGCAGTTGTTATTTTTGCCACACGGTTACAAATGCACAGTCTGCTTTTCCTCACATTCATCGATGGGAGGAGAGAGAATCTGAAAGACAGTCTCTCTGTAAGGTCCATATTATGAAAAAGTCTCAAAGAGACAAATAGTATTGGAGTACCCAAACAGATTTACAAGCTGGAAGCTGAGACACTCTTAGTTAGAAAACTAAACGATTCTCACATAACCGTAAAGTGTATCTTATCCATCAAGTACAAACTCTAACAAAGACTTCCCTAAATAGATACAAAATTCAGAAGCAGGATACCAGAAACAGAGTATTCATCCTTTAACTACAGAAACTCCTCACTTAAAGTTGTCCCACTTAAGGTTGTTCTGTTGTTCCATTGCTGATCAATTAGGGAACATACTCATTTAAAGTTGTGCAATGCTCCACTTTTACGTTGTTTGGCTGCCTGATTTCTCCACAGCTGGCAGCCTCCTATGCCCCCCCCCCAGCACCTCCTGTCCACGGTGCTGATTCGTGGGGTCTGCCATTCTCCCTCCTCCTGCCCCCGGCAATCAGCTGGCTTGCGGCATTTTGGAGGCAGAAGGGAGAGGAGAGAAGCAAGGACTCAGCGCGCAGGCTTCTCCTCCCTCCCCTGCCTCCCAAAGGCCACAAGCCAGCTGATTGCCCCAGGTAGGAGGCGGGGGGGTGGGAGGGGAGGTAAGGGGAGTCAGCATCAAGTCCTCGCTCCTCTCCCCTCCCTCCTGCCTCCTAAATGCTACAAGCCAGCTGATTGCCCCAGGCAGGAGGAAGGGGGGAGGACTCGGTGTGCCTTCCCCTCCCTCCCGAACACGGCAATCAGCTGGCTTGCAGCATTTAGAAAGGAGGAGAGGCAGGGGGGACGAGCCAGAATGCAGTGTGCGAAATAAAGGGAGAGGAGCTGGGGGGGGGGAGAAGAGGCAGGTCTAGGGTGGGGGATTAGGGGAAAGGGTAGAGTGGGCAGACTGAGGGTTGAGCCCCCCGCCCCTGGTGCTTGCAGAGTAGAGGAAGCTGCCTTGGAACCTAACCCCCCCATTTACATTAATTCTTATTGGGAAATTGGATTCGCTTAACATCGTTTCACTTAAAGTCGCATTTTTCAGGAACATAACTACAACATTAAGTGAGGCGCTACTGTAGTATTAAAAACACAACAGTGGGGGCACAGTATTACACTGACTGTCCTCTTTGTAAATGCTATTTAACAGGAAAGAATTGTTTTGTCTGTATGCACAAAAATCAACCTTCAGTTAGATGAGATCTCTCTATAAATTATGGGAAATTACATTCAAGAAGAGAGACTAGAAGCAAAAAGCAGCACTGCAGGTATAAAAGTCTGCTTTATAGAGCCCAGCAGAGCAGTGAACAGGCAAAAACATAAGGTAGCTTTGAAGAAGATCTAGTCTGTTCAGAATGTGTTCCCTTCATGGAACAGACTTGGATCCCTTTGTAACATGACAGACCCTGAACATTACATACTTCAGAGATACACAACCTGACCACTTAGATAACACACACAGTTTAAATGCGGTTTCTTCCCTTTGCTTGGATCTGTAAAATATTAATATAACAGACGATGGTCAGGAATTCAACCCTCTCTTTAAAAGAAGAACTTCATGGCCCTGAGAGCTAATGAACAGAAATGTGTCTCAGCCTAAGTGGAAGGAGAGACAGTCTGATTCTGATAGAAACTTGCAGGGAACTTGAGAACTAAGGATGTTCAACATTGTCCAGATGGAAAACTAAACGCATATTAGGCTTCCGTACCAGCACAAAGAAAAAAGCTCACTGAGAATGAATTTTTGAAGAAAACAGGTAACCTAAATCAAACCTTCAAAAACTAGAAAGACCTAAGTAAAATTACAAACAGAATAAAAATCACAGTAAATTCTTAATAGATCAAATAGTCTGAGCCACTTAATAGTAATTTTGACAAAAACTGTACTGATTTTAAGGCATCAGTCTTCCTAAAGTAACCCTATCAGAAAAAGAATGGCTAGAACTTTTTTCAAAATATATTAAAACATAGGGAAAACGTTTTTTACCCCCCGTCTTTGCCTAATTCAAAAGCAGCCAGAAGGATTTTGCTCAAGCTCTTACCAAAAAAATCCACCGTTGAACATAGATAAAGCATGACAAGAGTCATTTGAAAAAGTATGTTCCATGAATGTACTAGTGTTGAAAAAATTAATAGCTATAGCTATTCTTTGGTGGCAAACAGGGTAATACTATGGCCCAGGATAGCATTATTGTGCTATGGCACAGGAGAGACTTAACACAAATGGAACATTCAAACTGTCCGCGATAATCCTTAGTTAATGCCAAGGCAGTACTCAACTGAACACTTAAATCAGTGAGAATTAAGAACGCTTAGAACTTCTCAGGAAGTGCTCATCAACTTCTAAAAATCAGACCCTAAATGCAAGGGCAGGATAGTTAAATATATTACCTGTGAATCCACACAGTTGTATACAATGTAGTTATACCCATGTCAGTCCCAGGGTATTACAGAGACAAGGTGGGTGAGGTAATATCTGTTAGTGGACCAACTTCTGTCGGTAAGAGAGACAGGCTTTCAAGCCACACAGAGTTCTTCTTCAAATCTAGGAAAAGCACTCCAAGCTTCACAGAAAAATGCAAGATACAATATATGCCATCTGTTCTAAGGGAACATGTGATGGGATGGACTAGGCTCAGAGACCCACACCCGTTCCAGGAAAGGACCTGTGGAGCTAAGTCCTCTGAGAAGCCTAGAAAAGCTACAAAGGTCTTGCCAAACAGAGAGGCTCCAGAGAGTGGCCAATAAGGGCCCAGGAGAGCCATATAAAAAGAAGCTGCATAGTCAAAGACTGGCTTCAGGAAGGAACTGCCTGAGGAATGCAGGTGGTACTCCTGGCTGGCCAAAGGAACCTGCAGCACCACGGACAGCTCAGTGCTGGCAGGGACATGGGGAGTGAGGAAGAGCTCCTGACTGCCCTGAGCTAAGGGTATGTCTACACTATGAAATTAGGTCGAATTTATAGAAGTCTGTTTTTCAGAAATCGTTTTTATATAGTTGATTTTGTGTGTCCCCACAAAAAATGTTCTAAATGCATTAAGTCAGCAGACTGCATCCACAGTACCGAGGCTAGCGTCAACATCTGCAGTGTTGCAGTGTGGGTAGCTATCCCACAGTTCCTGCAGTCTTCACCACCCACTGGAATTCTGGGTTGACATCCCCATGCCTGATGGGGAAAAAACAGTGTCACGGGTGATTCTGGGTACATGTCATCAGAACCCTCCTCCCCCCTCCGTGAAAGCAATGGCAGACAATCATTTTGCACCTTTTTTCCTGGGTTACCTGTGCAGATGCCATACCGCGGCAAGCATAGAGCCTGCACAGCTGACCATCACCGTAAGTCTCCTGGGTGCTGGCAGACATGGGACTGCATTGCCAAACAGCAGCAACTCACTGCCTTTTGGCAGCAGACGGTGCGTTACGACTGGTAGTCGTCGTACTCCTGAGTGCTCTTTTAACCAGCCTTGGTGAGGTCAGTCAGGGGTGTCTGGGCAGACATGGGAGTGACTCAGCCAGGTCATTCCCATCTTCTGCCAAGCACCTAGGAGATGATGATGGCTAGCAGTCATAATGCAGCATCTTCTGTTGAACACCCAGGAGATGATGAGGGCTAGCAGTCGAACTGCACTGTGTGCTGCCAGCCTAAAGATGTAAAAGATAGATGGAGTGGATCAAAACAAGAAATAGACCCAATTTGTTTTGTATTCATTCACTTCCTCCCTCCATGAAATCAACGGCCTGCTAAACCCAGCATGGGTTCCGAGTTCAATCCTTGAGGGGGCCATTCTGTGAGACAGTTGTTTGTGTTGCTCCTTGATGCAAAGCCACCCCTTTTTGTGGGCTTTAATTCCCTGTAAGCCATGTAGTCAGTCGCCCCTCCCTCCATCAGAGCAGACAATCGTTTTGCGCCTTTTTTCAGCCCAGACGCCATAACGCTGGGATCATGGAGCCCGCTCAGATGACCACGGCAATTATGAGCACTGTAAACACCACGCGCATTATCCCTGAGTATATGCAGAACCAGAACCTGCCAAAGCAAAACCAGGCAAGGAGGTGATGAGAGTGATGAAGACACAGACATGGACATAGACATATCACAAAATACAGGCCCCGGCAATGTGCGCATCATGGTGTTAATGGGGCAGGTTCATACTGTGGAACACCGATTCTGGGCCCGGGAAACAAGCACAGACTGGTGGGACCACACAGTGTTGCAGGTCTGGGATGATTCCCAGTGGCTGCGAAACTTTCGCATGCGTAAGGGCACTTTCGTGGAACTTTGTGACTTGCTTTCCCCTACCCTGGAGCGCCAGAATATCAAGATGACAGCAGCCCTCACAGTTGAGAAGCGAGTGGTGATAGCCCTGTGGAAACTTGCAACACTAGACAGCTACCAGTCAGTCGGGCATCAGTTTGGAGTGGGCAAATCTACTGTGGGGGCTGCTGTGATCCAAGTAGCCAACACAATCAAAGAGCTGCTGATATCAAGGGTAATGACACTGGGAAACGTGCAGGTCATTGCGAATGGTTTTGCTGCAATGGGATTCCCTAACTGTAGTGGGACAATAGATGGAACCTATCTTGGCACCGGAGCACCAAGCCAGCGAGTACATAAACCAAAAAGGGTGCTTTTCAATGCTGCTGCAAACACTGGTGGATCACAAGGGACGTTTCACTAACATCATCGTGGGATGGCCGGGCAGGGCCGGGTTTAGGCTGATACGCCCGATTCCCTGAAATCGGGCCCCGTGCCTTAGGCACCTTTTTAATTTTTTTTTTTTTTACTCACCCCAGCGGAGCGGACTGCCGCTGGGCTCTTTGGCGGCCCTGCTCTCGCAGCCGGAGCATGGCAAGTCCTGCAGCCCTGATCTCCTGGCCGGAGCACGGCAAGCCCTGCGGCCCTGATCTCCCGGCCGGAGCTCTGGCCGGCGCATGGTAGCCCCACGAACGCGGTCGGAGCCCCGGCTGGAGCGCGGCAAGCCCCTCGGCTCCCCTCCCCTGGCCAGCAATCAAAGTGCGTTGAAAACTGGGAGTGCCGCCCAGTAAGAATAACCCCACCCCCCCACACACCCCCAGGAATCAGGCCCCGCACTTGCTAAAGGCGGCCCTGTGGCCAGGAAAGGTATATGATGCTCATGGCATACAGCAATAAATCCTCCAGAAGGGGATCTGAACTACTTCTACTGTATTTTGAAGAGAAAACGCTGCTTTATGCAATATATTTGCATTTGTCTTGCTTTATATGAAATAGAGCAAATACGCATAGAGTGTACAGAGTGGTCAAAACATTAAAATTGGTTTTAACCATTGACGTGCAAATATAAATTCTAAAACCATCTCTTATAGAATATTATTTTATTGTAATTTCATAAACTAGAGTGTGTCACTCAAACAGCACTTCTCACATTAGTCTTAATTTTGCTTGCCATACAGAATAATTTTGAATATTCACACTTCTAAATTAAATTCTTAAATAGCATTAACAATTTGGCCATGTAAATTAAGACTGCACTTATTTTCCTCTTAAAAAAATATGTCCAAGCCAGATTCCTGTTTCTTGCAGCAAACTAAATGAATGACTTCTCTGAATAATGAATGCCCATTATTTACACATACTTAATTTAGTGGACCAATTTAAAAAACTGAAGACAAGGTCACTTTACAACTTAATTAAGACGACTTGAAATGTGAGGACTATTTATTTCCTTCATACTATAATTAATTAGATGTGTTCTAAGTAAGGTTAAATCTAGGTACTTCAGTGTATTTTAAACCCAACTCTACATTTTCTTTGCTGTGTGACCTTACTAACTGACAGGTTTCCTGATCTTAAAGAACATATCTGATTTTGATTTTGTGTGAATCACAGGGACAATTAATTTGTATGCAGTGTTGTTGTAGACATGTTGGTGCCAGGATATTAAGATACAAGGCAGGTGAGGTAATATCCTTTAATTTGTAATCATTTTAATGCAGCAAATGCATCAACAAAACAAAACTTGTTTTTATACAGAATGTCTTGCACTAAGTGAAGGTTACTGAATCTTTTTTCCAAGTTGTTTTCCTTTTTTTTAATTTAAACCACCTCATATTTGTATCATTTTCCTAGACTGATTTTGTATATCACTTAAAACTGGGGGTGGGGGGAGGGGAGAGAGATAAATAAACTGGACATTTACATTCAACTATCCTCATCTTTTCAATGGTTCTATATCTTTGTCTTTAATACGCTTTTTTATTGCTTTCAAGACTAGCACCTGACTGACCAATTACTTCATGAAATGCTAAAAAACTAATAAATATTTTTATTTTTGGCAGGATTGCCTTTTCTTCTTTTTCTATGGTAACCTACCAAAAAACTTGGCTTAGTTGGTCAACTTCGGATAAGTTCTGGTTTATGTCCATTATCACTAAACAAAATAGTCCGTTCTTAAGGTCATTAACAATACTTTCTGTAATACGCCCTGAAAGCAACTGTATGAAATTATTTTCAATTACTGGACTTGGTTGCTGTTTCTTTTGGCTTCCCTATGAGTTTGAGAATAGGATTATATTTGGCCAATAGTTCAATAGAAAAAAAATTTTGCCACTATCTCCTTCACCAATAATTTCTATGATCTCTAAATTCAAGATCAGACATAGCCCAAGTGAATATGCTGTTACCACCACAATTGAGGACCTGCCCCTAGTATGGGGCGGGCAAACTTTTTGGCCTGAGGGCCGCATCAGGTTTCCAAAATTGTATGGAGGGGTGGTTAGGGGAGGCTGTGCCTCCCCAAACAGCCAGGTGTGGCGGGGCCCGCCCCCTGCCTCCTATCTGACCCCCGCCCCCGCTTCTCACTCCCTGGTGGCCCCCCCAGGACTCCTCAACCACCCCTTCTCCCTGTCCCCTGACTGCCCCTGGAACCCCTGCTGATTGCCCCCGCCACCACATCCAATTCCCCCCCCCTCCTTCATGACTGCCCCCCTGAACCCTTACCCCCATTCAACCCCCGTTCCCTGCCCTCTGACTGCCTCGACCCCTGACCACCACCCCAAACTCCCCTGCCCTCTATACAAACCCTGCTCCCTGTCCCCTTACTGCACTGCCTGGAGCACCAGTGGCTGGCAGCGCTACAGCTACACCGCCCACCTGGAGCCAACCATGCCACCGCGCAGCACAGAGCACCAGATCAGCCCCGGCTCTGCAGCTGCGCTGCCCCAGGAGCTCACAGCCCGTCACCCAGAGCATTGCGCCAGTGGCAGGGCAAGCTGAGGCTCCGGGGGAGGGGAAACAGTGGGGGAGGGGCCAGGCAGGAGGGTCTCATGGTCCGGATGTGGCCCGCAGGCCATAGTTTGCCAACCTCTGCTCTAGTTACTGTCCTCTTTTTAATTTGAGATTTTTAATGATACTATGCAAATACCACTGATCACATATTAAGTAAGCTCCAAAATGTGTCAGCTGCTTCGTGTATTGCTATGCTCAGAGAAAAATATCTTTTCACTTATCCATGCCATGTCCCCAATCCCCAAAACACCAAAAGAGTTGAAGTAACTTTTGTTCCCCACACAACCAGGATCATTTAAGTTTAGGTCTGGGTTTCAACACTGTTTCATAACAAGATGCCGAAGAGCAATAATTTGTCTTAGAGTACTGTGGGACTAGTCCCTCAGTTTGACAAGGGCCATGTTTTACAATAAAATATTTCTGTTCTGAACTTAAAATTTCAACATTAAGTTTTTACTTGTCAGTGGAATTTTCTCTAACCAACTCAATTTGAAGGTCACTGGAATCAGTCAGTAGGGTATCACTTGATTGAAGAAGAGACTGAGGGCGTATCTGACGTAGTGAGTGTTAAAAAAAATAATTTTTTGGCAACTTCACAATTTGCTCACTAGTCTCCTTTTGTTTCTTGTGCTTAGCAGGTCCATTCAATTGTTTTGATATCTTTAAACACAAACAACTCAGCATTTATATTCCAAACTTCAAACTAAATAGCAATGCACATCCAAAGAACACATGAAATTAGTCAAAAAGCCCAATGGACTGAGTCACTAGTTTCAACCTGGGGTCCACAGACTATGTTTAAGAGTTCTGAGAAAGGCTGTCATTACCATAGAACAATGGTTTTCAACCTGCGGTCCACGGACCCTGGGGCCCTCCACAGACTGTGTCTAAGATTTCCAAAGGGGTCTGCACATCCATTTAAAGTTTTTTAGGGGTCCACAAATGAGAAAAGGTTGAAAATACTGCTCTACTGGAACTAAATGAAATGAGTTACAGTGCCATAAAAGGGAAGTACTGTACCTGGGAAGTCAAACCACAAATCTTTATATCTCAACCCACAATTTTGCTCATGGAAAAGCTTGCAATTTGATCACAAACATATTTCCTTTGGACTCACCAATCATGTGGCTGAGTACCAAATGCAAACAACTGTTGTCACAAATACAAAGTCTGTGTATCACAGAAACCAACTACAAGGATATATACTGTCATGCACTTAAACTATTAAAACAATTAAATCCTTGGCACTTTTCAAAGATCATGATACCTAGTCCATTTTACATTATTATTTTAGTCAGGCACTTATGGTACGCCTGCTTCCACAGAATAGAAATGTTACAGATGTGTAATATTTAAATACCTTTAAGATACATACACTCTTCAGATAAGATTAGATCCTACTGTACATGGGGCAAGACTCTCTGGTATGCTCCAGCTATTTTGGGCTACTCCATAAACCCAATTTAACTGCCTGAGTAGACCAGCTTTATAATGGTTTTCCATTGTCAAAATGTTAAATAAGAGCTGCACTGCCCCACTGAAACTAGCCTAGTTACAAGAAATACACTCTAATAGAGCAAAAAGATTAATTTTTATTAGGGGCTGTCAGAGTTCCTTCCCCACTCTGAACTCTGGGGTACAGATGTGGGGACCCACATGGAAGATCCCCTAAGCTTATTTTTACCTGCTTGGGTTATAACTTTCCCAAGGCACAAGGTCCACCCTGTCCTTGATCACTGCCACCACCAAGTGATTTCAACAAACATTCAGGGAGGGCCACTTGGAGCCCTACCTCTCCCAAAATATCTCCCCAAGCCCCTTAACCCCCTTTCCAAGGGAGGCTTGAGAATAATATCCTAACCAATTGGTTACAAAGTGAGCACAGATCAATCCCCCAGGTCTTCAAGACACTGAAAAGCCATCCGGTTCTTAAAAGAAGTTTATTTTAAAAAAAGATAAAAGAATCACCTCTGTAAAATCAGGATGGAAGATAACTTTACAAGGTAACAAAAAGATTTCGAACACAGAGGATTTCCCCTCTAGGCAAAACTTTAAAGTTAAAAAAAAAAGGATAGACCTCCTTCTTAGCACAGGGAAAAATCACAAGCTAAAACAAAAGATAAATCTAACGCACTTTGCTATTACTTACTATTTCTGCAATACTAGATGCTTAGTCCAGATATGGCTTAGGGAGATGACTTGCCCTGCCTGGTTCCTTTGATGACTCCGAGAGAACAGAACAAGGACACAAAAACCTTCCCCCCACAGACCCACGCCCCATGTGCCCCTTCATCCTCAGCCTCCTAATATCAGCAGACATTGGATGAATCTTTGGATATAGTGTTAGATTACAAACACTAATATCATGCTTTCACAGTCACCTCTTGCAACCTTGAATCAGAGGTAAGGTGTGTGGGCTGAATGAGTGGAGGAGTAGAGAAGAATGTACTGCTAGATGGCTTAACTTTTTGTTTTCTTGCTTCTGTGTCAAGTATACCGGGTGCTTAACAGGCTTACGTGCTTCACACCAAAGTTTTATTTGTTTGTATATCAGTTTCCTAGTGTGATTAAATTTTTTTTTTTTTAATATTTAAAGCATGAGATATTGCACCAACATGAAAAGCCTCACAATCTCTGCTTCACTTCATCGTTCTGTTCCCTCATTCTCAGAATGGGGGACAGCAGACTCAGAGCTTCCCCTATGATTTAACTGTAGGATGTTTGTCAGACCCAGTTCAGTAATGGAGCCTGAAATTCCACTTGTCTAGACTTTCTGCTCATTAGTTTCCCTCTGCTCCTACCCCTGTAGAGTTTAGGAGCTCGGACACAAAGAAAAGAAAGAAACTGGGATTATGGTAAGAGGAATACAGGAAGCCAATTGAAGCAGAACTGCCAAATTGAAGCATTCAAAAATCATCAAACTGACTTAAAAATCATGTTTTTTTAGGAAGAAATAAAAAGAAAAATCACAGGCTTCAATCAGATTTTCAACCACATGTGAGCTGTGTCTGAATACTATGTGGCAAGAAGGCTGTCAGGAAGCCAGTTGCTACACAGAAAATTCAAAGGGCATAAAAATTAATACTATTTGAAATTTCACATACAAAGACCAACTACAGAAAAGAGAAAAATGGTAATTTAGACCCCTTTTTATGCCTATTTGAGAATACAACTTTAACCACCAAGCTGCAACCAGTAACTCCTATAATTAATTGCGAACAGGGCTGCTAACAGGGAGTTTCGCAAGGGAGTTCTCCAGGTGAAGGAGGAGCAAATACAGCATCTATGGGGTAAGTGACTTTCTGTAGTGTGTGTTTGTTTGTGTTTGGGAGTCACTTGCTGTGTGCTTAGCTTGTGTTTGTCAGTCTGTTTGTTTGGTTGTTTGAAGGACCGTGTGCTGTGGCTGGCAGTTGGAGGCCCTGAGCTTCAAAGGAAAGTTTGAAAGCTCAAAGCCTCTGGTAATTGGCTGAGCCTTAATCAGTAGGCGGGGCATTCACTCAGGCCAGGGCTTTATAAAGCCGCGCACAAGCGACCTAGGGAGTTTGGGAAGGGAGAGGGGGTCCCTTGTCGGTCCTATCTGTTCCCCTGTAGTCCCATTAAAACCTATAATCCAAACCACATTTCAAAACCTCTTTCTTTAAAGCACCCTTCCATTAACTAGGAGACAATGCAGGCAGAAGCCTAGCAGCAGAGTTGGGCTATCCAGTTTATTGCACTGAGCGTAGCATGTATGATTACCTGCCCTGTGGGCAGGTGGCATATGTGTGCATTCAGTGCAAGGAGCTCCTGGCCCTCGAGACCATGCACAGACTTTGGAGGCCAGGGTGGCTGAACTGGAGAAGCAAAGAGAGGCAGAGAGGTATGTTGAGGCTTTCCGGGACACTGTAGAATTGTCCCACCTCCACTCAGACAGACCCTGCGCTGTTGAGAAGGAAGAAAGGCCCAGGGAAGCAGAGCAGTCAATGGGAGCAGAGGAAAACCTTACCATAGTTGGGACCCTCCTTCCAGATGGTGCTGGGGTTGCCTCTCGCACTGAGGTTACCTCTCCGGGGGAGGGAACTCCAGTTTCTAGGAAAAGGCAAGTGTTAGTAATGGGAGATTCGATCATTAGAAACGTAGATAGCTGGGTTTGTGATGACCGGGAGAACCGTATGGTGACTTGCCTGCCTGGTGCGAAGGTTGCGGATCTCTCAAGGCATGTAGACAGACTTATGTGAAGTGCTGGGGAGGAGCCGGTGGTCGTGGTACATGTAGGTACCAATGACATAGGGAAGGGTAGGAGAGATGTCCTGGAAGCCAAATTTAGGCTGCTAAGGAAGAGACTGAAATCCATGACCTCTATGGTGGCATTCTCAGAAAAGTTCCCAATTCCACACGCAGGGCGAGGTAGGCAGGCAGAGCTTCAGAGTCTCAATGCGTGGATGAGACGATGGTGTAGAGAGGAAGGGTTTATGTTCATTAGGAACTGGGGAAACTTCTGGGATGGGGGGAGCCTGTACAGGAGAGATGGGCTCCACTTAAACCAAAGTGGAACCAGACTGCTGGCACTAAACATTAAAAACATTGTAGAGCAGTTTTTCAACTAGGAGATGGGGGAAAGCCGACTGCTGCAGAGGAGCATGTGGATCGGACACAGACTTCTCTTAGCGAGAGAGTCTGATGATAGAGAATCTCCAGGTTACAGTTAGGAGCATTGGACGGAAGAGGATAATATAAGGGCCGGATCAGATGATAAACAACCACATAAAAAAGAATCTGGCACATCAGAAAAGGGCAGACAAATAAACAGGAACAAGTTTTTAAAGTGCTTGTACACAAATGCTAGAAGTCTAAATAATAAGATGGGTGAACTAGAGTGCCTTGTGATAAAAGAGGATATTGATATAATAGGCATCACAGAAACCTGGTGGACTGAGAGTAATCAATGGGACACAATCATTCCGGGGTACAAAATATATCGGAAAGACAGAACAGGTCATGCAGGGGGAGGAGTGGCACTATATGTGAAAGAAAATGTAGATTCAAATGAAGTAAAAAACTTAAGCGAATCCATATGTTCCATAGAATCGCTATGGATAGAAATTTCATGCACTAATAAAAATATAACACTAGGGATCTATTATCGACCACCTGACCAGGGCAGTAATAGTGATGATGAAATGCTAAGGAAAATTAGAGAGGCTATCAAAATTAAGAACCCAATAATACTGGGGGATTTCAATTATCCCCATATTGACTGGGAACATTTCACTTCAGGACGAAATGCAGAGACAAAATTTCTCGATACTTTAAATGACTGCTTCCTGGAGCAGCTGGTACGGGAACCCACAAGGGGAGAGGCAACTCTAGATTTAATCCTGAGTGGAGCGCAGGAGCTGGTCCAAGAGGTAACTATAGCAGGACCGCTTGCAAATAGTGACCATAATACAATAGCATTCAACATCCCTGTGGGGGGAAGAACACCTCAATAGCCCAACACTGTGGCATTTAATTTCAAAAGAAAGAACTATACAAAAATGAGGGGGTTAGTTAAACAAAAAAGTTAAAAGGTACAGTGACTACAGTGAAATCCCTGCAAGTTGCATAGGCCCTTTTTAAAGACACCATAATAGAGGCCCAACTTCAATGTATACCCCAAATTAAGAAACACAGTAAAAGAACTAAAAAAGAGCCACTGTGGCTTAACAACCACGTAAAAAAAGCAGTGAGAGATAAAAAGACTTCCTTCAAAAAGTGGAAGTCAAATCCTAGTGAGGCAAATAGAAAGGAGCACAAACACTGCCAGCTTAAGTGCAAGAATGTAATAAGAAAAACCAAAGAGCAGTTTGAAGAACGGCTGGCCAAAAACTCCAAAAAGGTAATAAAATGTTTAAGTACAACAGAAGCAGGAAGCCTGCTAAACAACCAGTGGGGCGCCTTGACAATCGAAATACAAAAGGAGTGCTTAAAGACGATAAAGTCATTGTGGAGAAACTAAATGGATTCTTTGCTTCAGTCTTCACAGCTGAGGATGTTAGGGAGATTCCCAAACCTGAGCCAGCTTTTGCAGGTGACAAATCTGAGGAACTGTCACAGATTGAAGTGTCATTAGAGGAGGTTTTGGAATTAATTGATAAACTCAACATAAACAAGTCACCAAGACCAGATGGTTTTCACCCAAGAGTTCTGAAAGAACTCAAATGTGAAGTTGCGGAACTATTAACTAAGGTTTGTAACCTGTCCTTTAAATCAGCTTCGGTACCCTAATGTAACGCCAATATTTAAAAAGGGCTTTAGAGGTGATCCTGGCAATTACAGACCGGTAAGTCTAACACCGGTACCGGGCAAATTAATCGAAACAATAGCTAAAAATAAAATTGTCAGACACACAGAAAAACAAACTGTTGAGCAAAAGTCAACATGGTTTCTGTAAAGGGAAATCGTATCTTACTAGAGTTCTTTGAAGGGGTCAACAAACATGCGGACAAGGGGCATCCAGTGGATGTAGTGTACTTAGATTTCCAGAAAGCCTTTGACAAGGTCCCTCACCAACGGCTCTTACATAAATTAAGCTGTCATGGGATAAAAGGAAGGTCCTTTTATGGACTGAGAACTAGTTAAAAGACAGGGAACAAAGGGTAGGAATTAATGGTAAATTCTCAGAATGGAGAGGGGTAACTAGTGGTGTTCCCCAAGGGTCAGTCCTAGGACCAATCCTATTCATTTTATTCATAAATGATCTGGAGAAAGGGGTAAAAAGAGAGGTGGCCAAGTTTGCAGATGATACTAAACTACTCAAGATAGTTAAGACCAAAGCAGAATGTGAAGAACTTCAGAAAGATCTCACAAAACTAAGTGACTGAGCAACAAAATGGCAAATGAAATTTAATGTGGATAAATGTAAAGTAATGCACATTGGAAGAAATAACCCCAACTATACACAGAATATGATGGGGGCTAATTTAGCTACAACGAGTCAGGAAAAAGATCTTGGCGTCATCGTGGATAGTTCTCTGAAGATGTCCACGCAGTGTGCAGAGGCGGTCAAAAAAGCAAACAGGATGTTAGGAATCATTAAAAAGGGGATAGAGAATAAGACTGAGAATATATTATTGCCCTTATATAAATCCATGGTACACCCACATATTGAATACTGTGTACACATGTGGTCTCCTCACCTCAAAAAAGATATTCTAGCACTAGAAAAGGTTCAGAAAAGGGCAACTAAAATTAGGAGTTTGGAGAGGGTCCCATATGAGGAAAGATTAAAGAGACTAGGACTCTTTAGCTTGGAAAAGAGGAGACTAAGGGGGGATATGATAGAGGAATATAAAATCATAAGTGATGTTGCGAAAGTGGATAAGGAAAAAGTTATTTACTTATTCCCATAATACAAGAACTAGGGGTCACCTAATGAAATTAATAGGTAGCAGGTTTAAAACAAATAAAAGGAATTCTTCTTCACGCAGTGCACAGTCAACTTGTGGAACTCCTTACCTGAGGAGCTTGTGAAGGGTAGGACTCTAACAGCGTTTAAAAGGAAACTGGATAAATTCATGGTGGCTAAGTCCATAAATGGCTATTAGCCAGGATGGGTAAAGAATGGTGTCTAGCCTCTGTTCGTCAGAGGATGGAGGTGGAAGGCAGGAGACAGATCACTTGATCACTGCCTGTTAGGTTCACTCCCTCTGGGGCACCTGGCATTGGCCACTGTCGGTAGACAGATACTTGTCTAGATAGACCTTTGGTCTGACCCAGTACGGCCGTTCTTATGTTCCTACTTGAAGCTATTCAGAAAATGCAGCTGGTGAATTCTGCAGCCTGATTCTTACGTTGTGTTTCTTTTTGTGAGCATACTCAATCTTCATATTAAAGTTAATGGAAGATAGGTCCATTCTAAATCTGCACTCTACAACCTACACTGGCTGCCTGGTGGTTTCCATTTTGATTTTGAGACAGTTTTGACCTCGAAAGCCCCAACTGACTTGGGACCTATATGCCTCTCCCCCTGTGACATACTGCCATGGTAATTGTCAGCAGAAGCATCTTACCTGAAGCCCCAGTCAGTATACGATGGGGGCATAGAGAGAGAAAGGGAATAGACCATTCTTCATGGACCATTGGCTTTTGAAATTCAGTTCCTCCTCAGGCCCACAGTAGTTCAAGTCTGAACACACCACAAGGCTCCCCTAGGGATGGAGAAACATGTGTGGGACTTTACTAGGGATTGAATGGGGAGCATTGATTAATTTTGGTTATAAATGTGTTGTCAGTGGTTTATCTGATTTGAACTGGGGTAACTCCTAGGTCTGTTTATCAGAGTACTGTATTTAAAAAAAACAAAAACAAAAAAACAAAAACACACCACAACTATCAAGAGCCTTGTTGACAGGCAGGGATCAAAAGAACTTTGTGTGTGGAAGAATGTAGAACCAGGGTAATGTAGGCTGAGGTGGAGCTCTGGTTGGGGGAAGAAGTAAAGCAGAGAGTAGCTCACATTTCCCCCTACACCCATATAAACTTGCTCCATTAAAGTCTTCTGCACTCTTTGAGAAAATACACTTAATATTAGGGCTAAAGGGAAAGGAAAAAAAATACAAGTTACTTTAAAAAGCATTTGCTAATAGCAAATAGCTCATAAATCAGTCCTCAGTCTTCTGGTTCTCTTTAGGACTGTGGCAAACAAAGTAGTGCATCTTGAAAAGTTACTTTTAAAAAACAGAACAAAAACACATGTCTTGTGTATATCCTCTAACCTTCTTTTGATCTGGTTAGAAAACCATAAACTTCAAAGGCAATATACTAAGCTACCTTGGGATTGTTTATCTACTGATTAATGGTATAACATCAGGATAAGTTTCTCTTATCAGTCTTTCATTCTTCTGACATTTCATTTTTTAAAAATTTATCTTTTCCATTGTATAATACTGAAAAACTGGACCAAGCAGTCTATTTATGACAGATATGCCTGGTGCAAATTAGATAAATATAGTTTTTGGATTCTTGGTCTATGTGCTTGTAAATACATATCTACATATTTTTATAAATGCGCATACATACACAATCAAAAGTTAGCAGACTGGCAAAAGTGTAAGAATTTCTTTGCTTATCTAGATACAAACATTCATACATTGTGAATGAGTGGTGATAATATACTTTTGTATTATAGATATTCTTTCATATAATCACTGAATTCCCTCCTTCTCATCTTTTTTATAACGGTTAACTTTTTGTCTAGATATACATGTGACATGCTGAATAGTCTGCTGTCATACTGAATGACACTCAAGCTTCTTAGTTGTAGTTGTTCAGATGTTTCTTTTTTCATGCTATAACGTGGAAAACAGAATTCAATAAAAGTTTACAATGAGCTTTCATACAAGCCGCTTCTTTACATTTTTGTCCTGAATTCCAGAGTTCACTTAATTTCTCTCCGTACCTGTATTTAACATGTAAGCAATTGCACCAAGTGTACTGTCTTTTTATTTAAAGATTATTTAAATTGTCCCCTGAGTTAATGGTGTTACAATAGAAGTCACTATTTACAAAAAAAAGCATCAATATTTTACATGTGACTTCTAAGTATTAATCAGGGAAAGAATCTGTCTGTGGGAATAACATTCAATAAGTCATGAGCAGATGCAGTAATTTGGCAAGATTTCTGTTTTAAATTTAACTAGAGCAAAGCATTCTCCAGTTATCCTAAGAAAATCAGGTTTGTTAAAACACTCCTATTATTTAATTTATTCTTTTGAAAGAGCCATTATGGTGGCTGCTGTGTGTGTGAATGGAATATTAAGAATAATATACCACATACTAAATCTTGAGAAAATCATTGACACAGCTATCATGGCTAAACTCTATATGTACCATGTCAATAACAATGGCTCTCTATTCTCATATACAAGTAAATGGCTTCTGACATGTCACTACCAGTTATATCATTATGAAACTTAACAATCTGAAATATGTTAAAATCATTTGTCTGCAATGTAATGTATATAATCTAATTTGGCTAGACTTGTTCGTAGTGGAAAATAACTACTGCATGTATTCAAAGAGTAAAAGTAAGGCAATAACTAATGAAAACAGATTTCTTACAGTTATGAGCGGAGAGAACCTTGTTACGGGTTGAAACCGATATGTGAACGTGCCCTTCATTTGACATATTTGTAAGTGACTGTTAAGGGACCACATCTAAAACACGATTTATTACAGTCTAGCCAGAAAGTAGCACCATTTTATTTCATAGTATTATAGAAATGTAGGGCTGGAAGGGACCTTAGAAGGCCACCTTGTCCAGCCCCGTGCACTGAGGCAAGATTAAGTATACTTAGATCATGCCTGACAGACATTTGTCTAACCTGTTCTTAGGATTCTTAGGGGATTCCAGACTATTCATAAAAACACTCCTTATTTCCCAGTATATAAATGATGAGAGAATTTTATAGAGCACAGTGACTTCAGCAGACAAATATCAACCCACTCAATGCACCCTCAGAGCATGCACATATTGGCCTGCTAAACCCAGCATTGTGAATTCAATCCCTGAGGGGGCTATTTGGGGATTGGCCCTGCTTTGAGCAGGGGGTTGGACTAGATGATCTCCTGAGGGCCCTTCCAACACTAATAATCTATGATACTCATGTACAGTACATGCAAACAGCCACTTGTCACACCATCTCAAAAATGCTTGTTACAAGTCTATTGCACACACTGCTCTAGAAAAGGACTACTTTAAATTAAAGAAACTCATCTGCATGAAGACACAAGATTACGGCAGTAGCAAACATCAAAACACAACCCCAATGAAAAAGCTGCATGAAAGCACAACCCAAATCTAGCAATAAATTGCAAAGCATCATTTCCCTAATGGATGATATAACACTAATGTAAGCAAGCATTTCGCAAAAGCTGCTGAATTTCAAACTGTCTCAATAGCCCCCCCATAAAAACACAACACCATGGGCAATTAATTAATGGGACAGTCGTGATGAAAGGTGACGTGCGAACCACCTAATATTTGTATTAAGTATGGAAGGGTTTTGTGCGAGTTAACGGGGAAGGAATGAACAGAACAAGGAGAGAAGTGAATGTATTACTTTATTATTATTAAGACAGGTAATTAAACATTTCAAAAGCTTCCTTGAGATTACTACTTGCAATCCACCAAAGGAAATGCCATATTTTTCCCGTGATGACAGTCCCAAAACGCTAATCTAAAGAAAGATACTCGTCCCTGCTAAACAACCTTCATGAAGGAGAGAGAGAGAAGCGGGGGGGGGGGGTGAAGTAGGGGAGGGGGAGCAGTCTTTTTTATTTCAAAATTCAAGTTTAATCACAGTGACAAAGAACATTTCCTGAAAAAGAAATGCAACATTTTTTTCTGCAAAACAAGTTAGAGGATGGCATTTTCATACAGATCAGCAGCATGCTTTTGGTTTTTATGCTTGATTTAAAGACCTCTTTATTATCATTAAGACTTATTATGGAAGATGTCTAGTATCAGAGGGGTAGCCATGTTAGTCTAGATCTGTAAAAGCAGAAAAGAATCCTGTGGCACCTTATAAACTAACAGACATTTTGGAGCATGAGCTTTCATGGGTGAATGCATCTGACCAAGTGGATAAGCTCATGCTCCAAAACATCTGTTAGTCTATAAGGTGCCACAGGACTCTTTCCTGCTATTATAGAAGATAGATATTTTTCTCAATCCCCTTTCACTGGAGCTACTTTTAAGTGAATTTTTAACCTGTTAAACCTGTTACTTAAATATCTTAAGCATTAACCATAGATAAATTAAGTAACTCTCTCCCCTATTTCAGTAAGATATAAATAAAGATTCCTCCCCATCTAAGAAACCTTGTGGAAGTCAAGGTCCCCATACTGTATTTTTTCTGTTAAGAACATCGCAGGCTCTTAAGGAAGATAAGGATTACTTGGTTTTCTCTTTTACATGCAAGTTCATCCCTCCCTCAACAGGTGGGCAATCTTGAATAATGTTATTTGTGTCTCCTCAACTACCCAAAGTGTGAAGTTTGCAAAGTATGTCAAGTTGGCGGGGGGGTTATTTACACTATTATCTTTTACATAGTTAGTTATGTTGAATATAATTTTGGCTTGGTCAGGCTTCATGTTAGTGGATGTCCTTAGAATTAAAAAAAACAAAAATCAGAAAAAATATGGCAAAAAATAACTATTAAAGAAAGTCATATGATTAAGACACTGGTTGACCCATACATGGTTAAAGCCTTTGAAATGTTCAACTGATCATCATAATAGCCATACTTAAATACCAAACAAGACAGGAAAATGCCCTCATTTATACAATAGGTATCCAAAGCCAGTTACCTAAATCTAAAACTTATCTTTTAAAGAATAAATATTGTCTTTAGTAGCTATCTCACCTTGAGTCCACAGGATTCAGTTTTCAATGGACTACCAACCCCAACCTATAGCACCACTTCTGTGGCACCACTTCAGTGTTTCTACTTCCTTTCAGAAAAGCTACAGAGTAGCTTTAAGTAGTTTGAAAAGTCAATTTTCTAAAAGAAAGTTAAAAGGTTCAGTTGAAAGAAGTACTGAAGAATAATGTTGGAAAAAAAGAAGGAAGAAGTGGTAGGTTTGCTTTTCAAAATTTACTCTGTATTCCACATCAGTTTTCTCTGATGGGTAAGCCACCTTCACCAGCTGAATTTGTCTCCTCCTCAGAACCATGTCTCCCTAACCCAACACTGTTCTATTACAGGACCCAATTCCACTATCCATCTCTACTCATCTTTCTTCTGACACATCACTAGTCCCCTGTCCCACTCCTTCAGGTTCCATGTTAGTAGCCATTACTCACATTCAAAGAAGTCTGCTGTTGACCCTATCGCCACTAGCCACTCTAACAACCATCTCCTGTCCTTCTAAAGGAGTAACTCCTTCATCCTACTAGCTTCCACCAGTTCCTGGACTACTTTCTAAAGGCAGAAATAGGTAGCAGATTTATAAAGAATCTTTCTGCAGAGCTGCCTGCCCCTACTTCCACCTGAAAGCAGCACTCTCTCCTGCCTCAGCAGCAAAACAGTGTCTGCAACACAAAGTGTGACCACAAATGTAGAAAAAGAATTAAAGATATTTTAAGTGGAAAAAATTAACTGGTACTTTCAAAAAAGTGTAGTTAGAAAGTATAACTACACTTTAAAATTAATGAACATTTGGAAGTTAAGCAAGATCTTTAAAGATAATAAAAATACAATCTCTCATTTAAAACAGCAGCTTCCTAACACAACTGGGAGTGGACGGGTCATTACACAAACTAAAAACTATTTCCCCATGCTAATTTTCCCCCTACTATTACTCACACCTTCTTGTCAACTGTTTGAAATGGGCCATCCTGATTATCACTACAAAACTTTTTTTTCTCCTGCTGATAATAGCCCACCTTAATTGATTTGTCTTGTTAGAGTTGGTATGGCAACCCCCATCTTTTCATGTTCCCTGTATATATACACATCTTCCTACTGTATTTTCCACTCCATATATCTGATGAAAAGGGTTTTAGCCCACAAAAACTTATACCCAACTAAATCTGTTAGCCTCCAAGGTGCCACAAATACTCCTGTTCTTTTTTCAAAAGAAAACTGTCTCCCTATATAAACCGAACAAACATGTATACAATGCTTTCTTTCTGCCCCAGCACACTACAATATCTTAAACTAGACTCGTGTATAGTGATTTAAGACATTGTGATTTCATTTTTATTAACACAAAGACAAAAACATTGATACCACTGAACTCAGCTATTGCCCCATGACAGTTGTAATTATAGCTTTAGCAATATGCCAAGTCTCAAAAGCTACCAGAATAGTCACTGCATTTTACCTTTAAGAAGAAACTTGCCTCTAGCCTGTTAATGCCAAGTGGACATCTTTTTTTGGCAGAAAACTTGAAATAATGAGTAAAAAAGGCAAGTTTGATATCTGTGTCACATTTAAATAAATTCTCATACAGTATTACTAATATAGCTACTGTACCTCATTCTGAAGCTCGTCACCACTTTTACTAGATGCAAGCATCTCATACAAAGTGCAGCAGAGATCATCTGTTGCTGGTTCTCCAGGGTTTCCTTTTAGTGATTCATTTAGAAACTTCCCAACCTCACACCACAGAAAAGAATCATCCACTTTTTCCAATGACTTGCAATCAGAATTATTGCCATAGCAATTCTGGAAGTGTTCCAAATGGTTATTCAGAAATTTCTTGTAATCTAAGCTTATAGTTTTCTGTTCAGCAGCCTCACCATTTATTGGCAGTTCTTCAGAGTGATCCAGGTCATGCATCTCAAATGAAAATACTATATTTTTACCAAAGAATACTCTATCATCACCATTTTGCTTTTCAGCAATCCGCATAAGTGCAGTAAGCTGTTCTTCAGTGAAGTAAGCAGCAATCCGGCATGTGGCATTACAGGCGGCAGTAGCAGATGACGATGGAAAGGGCCCAAACATCTGCTTGATTGCCTTTGTTTCATCATGACCGACGCATTCCTTCATGTGAAACGTCTTAAAGAGAAAAACAGCTCCACTTTCAATTGCTTCTTGTCCATTTTCAGCTCCAACTGTGCACAAAAACAAAAAAAAACTTTACTACCTAAATTCTAACAACTAAGATAATTCTCTTTTACTGCCTATCACATAACTATATTCAAGTTGTTGTTCCAAATACTGTTATATGAGCTATGAAAATGACATGACAAAGATGTTGGAACAATAAAGCATCTAGCTTTTACTCTTTTTAGTTGGACTTTTATTTATTAAGTATTTCTATGTCTATTGCCTTGGTATCCTATAGGAACTTAAAAAAAAACCAAACACATTCTCACACCGTCAATATTCTTTGTACAAACGAACATTTTTAAAAATTGGAGAAGGTGTTGAGGACGTAAATCAAGCAACTTGACTGAACGTTCTAAATTACTTTAGAACATAAGATCAAGCCAAAGCTCCTCTCTGCTCCTCTAGCTCGATTCAGCCACTAGGCATTTACTGCATACTGTACAATACATACATTCTAATTTTAGAACTAATGCAACATCATGTTTATCTGTATCAGTTAATGCTGGATACAGATATTTTGTTTATGGACAAAAACAAATTTACAGTGTGCTCAAATCAGCAAAAGCATAAAGAATATTAATTTTATCATTTATATTTATAAATCAGTGTCAATAAGAGCTTCTTAGGAAACCAAATGCCAAGAGAACCTTTAACTTAGTTGTTGCTGGTTTTGCTGATGAATTCATTTGCCTTGTTCTTGATTTGTCTCTTTTCATAAGTAATATGTAAATATACTAATTTATGGTGAAATGAGGAATTATGTAATTCTGGCGGACACTGCGCACCCCTACATTTTGTTTATTTGCTTACTGCTGTTCTGGGGTAAAAATAAAAAACAAAGAGAAACCCAAAACATCTTTTGTACTAAATTAGCTTTAATACATCAGGCACTTTGGGAAGCAAAAGGGCAAACAAATTTAATTTCATAATTTCTAATGAGTGCACTCAATACTGGGCTGCTCCCTGGTTACTTTTAATCCCTTTAAAGTGTTTCATTACTAGGCACGGATATCCTAGGAATCCAATGACAAAAAAAAAAAAATCTACCCACAAACACCTCCTCAAATATTCATGCTTAAGTACAAATCATGTTCCTTAAAGTCACCAAGAATATTATGGATGCTCCATATCTTTGAAAAGTTTCAGGTATTTTGTGTTCATAAGCTATAGAAAAATTACTTCTTCGTATCCCAGTAGAACAAATAACGCTGCCACTCACAGTGCAAGTTAGAAATATTTAATCAGAACTAAGACAACTCTGAATGCTGATGATTGGCTAACTAAAAGTGATAGCACCTGTGCCTGCCTGAAGACATTGGTCCTGAGTTTAAAGCACAATAGCAGGGCAGCCTGAACTTCTCTCTATATCTAGGGTGGAATAAGCTAGATCTCTCCTTGCCCTCTCAGCAATGCAAGCTGAGTTAATCTAGTCAGCACCAAAATATTAAAAAAAAAAATATCCTTAGGAATTCTAACAGGTTTCAATCAAATTACTTCTGAGATCTCGGGGACAGCATATCAACTTTTAACTTCACTTCGTCCTCAGAAAAGGACTGGACATGAAGACAAAAAAACCTCAAGAATTCAGATGATGAAGACTCAGTAACTAGTTCTGTGATGTCACCATCTGTTCACACAAAGAAATTGTTATAGTATATATAGAGCTGAACAGCCAGGATTTAAAATAGTCTTCATCATATATAAGAAGGTAATTACAAATAAATTGATATTCTGCACAAGGATTTAATGGATTAGTTTTAGAAGATGCTAAGAAACCTTGAAGTCAATGGTACTCAGCACCTTTGGAAACATCGGCCCACAAACTGAGTAATGCATATTCAAAATAAGCAACATTGAAGTTACTTTGAACATTAGTAAAGTAATTTTAAAATAGTTATTTAAATCATTCCTGTAACTTAAATAAGGTAAATTTAACTCAATAAGATGGCTAGATTTAACAAATTCTACTACTCATTATTTATGTTGCAAATATTGGGAAACATATTTCTGATTTATTTTAAACTACCTCAGTGTTGCAAGTCTTCATAAAACTAAGCTACTGGTTCCTAGTTTGTCTAGAGAACAAATCTTGTTTGGTCCTGGCTAAAAGATAAATGGTGAAGGGGCATCATTTTGCTCTGCTATGTTAGGCGTCCTTGAACCATATAAGAATGTAATGAAGGGTTTTGCAAGGACATTATAGATGAGCACTAGGCCATCCCTCTAGCCATTCTACCTATGCTAATGAGAGTACATTCAGGGAAAACAAAATTCCAGGCTCAGCTCACTTACAGGTCATATCACTCCCTTCTCCTAAAGGAAATTATTTGGATTCAGAAAGATGTTCAGCTGACATTTTCTCATCAAGAAGAACCAGTTAACAGTTTATTAGAGGACTTTGGGGGACATCTTTCTGAGCCTAGTTTAATCATCAAGGGAGCTATTTCAACCAACTGGTCCACCATAACTCGTCTTATTACATGAGAATGGGAAACACAAGCTATGATTTTTCATTGGTGTTTAAAGAGGTTATTGCCTTTAAGGGTTGGAATCCAGGGATTTAACTTGCATTTCTTCACACTGGGAGGTTGTCCACAGAAGCAGGTGAGATGGGACAGAGGTTCAGATGAAATCGAGTCCACTAGAAAATGGGAATCTGACTGTTTCAAGTCATACATCAGGGCATTTAAGTATCCAGGTTTCTAAGAAATGATTTTCTGGTTTTAAAACTGCTTAGCTGCAAAGCTACAATGAAAACAGAGTAAGGACCAACATCTATGTTAGATCCCCTCTCCCACTGTGATGCCCAAACAAAGTGGGGAGGGGAATAATAACTGGGCCTACAAATTTACTCTAATTGTGTGTTTAACTGGAAAAAGTAAGTAACTTTATAAAAAGGTACAATAATTTATAACAAACAGTAATTTTATAAAAGATAGGAAATAAAGGGTAGGCATAAATAGTCAATATTACAATGAAAAGTGGTAAATAGTGGGGTCCCCCAAGGATCTGTACTGGGACCCGTGATGTTCAATATATTCATAAATTATCTGGAAAAGGAGGTAACAGTAAGATAGAAAAGTTTGCAGATGCTACCAAATTAGTCAAGATAATTAAATCCAAAGAGGACGATGAAGAGTTAGAAAGAGATCTCACAAAACTGGGATGACTGGGCGACAAAATGACAGATGAAATTCAACGTTATTAAGTGCAAAGGAATGTACAGTGAAAAACAATCGCAACTGTACATACAAACTGATGGGGTCTAAATGAGCTGTTACCTTACAATAAAGAGATACTGGAGTCATCATGAATAATTCTGAAAACTAGGCCTAACTGACAGACAAAATAAATGAGAGAATCCACTATTCCACCTCCCATTTCCTTTTTGGGTTAAAGAAAGACTTTGGTGGCAAAATATAGAAAAACAAATGGAGGCCAGGAGAACAAGCTTCATCATCATAGCTGCAACCCCAGTCCCTCGTTGTCCTGATCCTGAAAAATGTCTTGACCAGACTGTGAGAGAGACTGACCCAAATGATATCGTCCCCTCTTCTGGCTACTGATGAATCCCAACCACCACCTAGGGCAAAATGGGATCAGACTTTAACAACAGTTCAACCCCATCTCAACCAGCTTCTTTTTCCCCCCAAAGGGACAGATATTACTATTTTTGATAGCATCTAAAGACTATCAAACAAGGGACTTTTTTCCTTCTTAAAAAAAAAACAAACAAAACCTCTCCTCAACTAGAGGTTAAGGGAACAAGGGATGTTGTTAAAATGAATGCCTTATTTCATACTGTACATTTCAAATGCTTTACCTTTTATCTTTAATAAAATATTTAAATGATTGTTAATGGTGTGTTTGCAATAGTACTAAGCAAACCCCACACGTTGTTTAACTTAGTTTAATGCTGGATGGTGGGGCCGCATCTATACATACAGTAGCACAGCTGTACTGGTACAGCTGCACCACTGCAACGCATTTGGTGAAGACACTCTTATGCTGAAGAAAGCTCTCCTGTCAGCATTAAAAAAACATCTCCACCAGCAGCATAAGCTAGGACAGCAAGAGAAACTCTCCCGTCAACATAGGTCTGGACACATAAGCACTTACATCACTCAGAAAGGTGAAATATTAGTACTAGGAAAAAAAGTCTATATGGATGCCCAGCAGCAGTAAGAAACTGCAAAGATTTTATGAAGCTTTTAAGTGCCATTTAGCTTTCCAATTCATTTTCGATTGGGAACAAAAAGGGGAATAGAACAATTTGGTCTAATGAACCCAGAGAAAGACGGGGTGTTTTTGCATGTGCAAAAGACAGAATGGCCCAGCTGGCCAAAAAAAATATTAGAGATTGCACAAAAGCATAAGGATATTTGGGCTACTAACAAAACAAATATGGAAAAATTGAGGCAGAAGTTCTGATTATTACTTTTTGGAGTGAGGGATTAGGTCCAGTATAGATACCCCGAAGAAGCTAGGCTGACAAAAACTATTCAGGGAGTTATAATAGAGCAGCAAAGGAACCATAAGAATTCCACCAAGTTCACCCATAACCATAAAAATAGGGGTAAAGAAGTTGAAGCAGATATCATTTTAAAAAATGAATATAGGAAAAAGTGGTTGGAACGAACACACTTAATTGTTCTATTGACATAGATAAAATCCTGTGAAACATGCCTTAAATAATCATTTTTAGCAAGTGTATATAAGTTGATTAATGTTCTTATATTAAAAGAGAAGGAAAATATCGTTCCTATTAAATCTTAAATAAAAAGTTGTTTATAAAAAAAACTCTAGGGAGGAAAAGGTTTCTTCTTTATTTGTTTTACAGAAAGAGCCAAGACCACCACTCTTTTGGGAATTAGCACTTGCTGGATCCTGGTATGGTGGAGTGAATCCAAAGCCGCAGAATCAATAAGGAGTATATAAGCAAAGGAAGAGAAGTAATATCACAATGTCATGCAAGTGGTCCATAGGGATGATGGATAGAGTGTAGCCTATCAGTCTGAAGTGCCAAATATCAGAAGTAGCCAAACATTAAATACCCAGTGGGTAACCTTCTTCATCCCATGGGATGAAGGAGAGAGCATCAAAATCTCTAACCCTAAGTGGATAAAAATGTCAATGGGTCTGGACAAGAAACGGAGCAATGTGGGCACAACTAGTCAACATAACATCAATGCGGCAGAACATAACGATTATAAATCGTGGCCCAGGAAAAGATAAACTTATTATATGGTTTGACAGTGGAAGGGTGTATATCTGGAAGTATAGAGGGTTAAGTAATTGTACACATATTTTGAGGGAGAATCCCTCATGTGCTTTTATAGCATGGTATGCCCCCAAATGGACAAAAGAAGAAAGAGACCATATTGTCAATATAAGCAATGCCTTCTTTAATATTCTTGATCCATAAGGCAGACACAATTGGGTAGCGGTTCACTGTGTGCCTCAACAGAAGATTATACCAAGGATTCAGTTAAGTTTGCAATGACCTCAGTAGACAGCCGGTAAAGCAAAATAATGGGTGTGTGAGAAATATATAAGCCTGTCTGTTACAGCTGTCCCCCTGCTGCATTCCTTTTTCCCCTCTCCTTTCTGTTTGTCCTGTGTGGCCGCCCCTCCCGGCCATTGTGCTAAAGTCACAGCCTTATTCATAGGAATGGCTTGTACAGACTAACTGGAGATATTGCTCTGCCTAGGGAGGGGGCTTTTGCTTCTTTGTTTGGCTCCTTTGTTCAGACCCGGGCTCGGTGTGGGGGGCGCTGCCCAGAAATGCAAGACCTGAAGTGGTCAACCAATTAAGCATATGAGTCATACCTGTGGCTCAGAACATGCCCAGGCATGCCTATGCTTACCTGTAGCCTTTCCCTGCCTTCTCTCCTCCCCTGTATCAAGAGGAGCCAATCAAAAGTACTGGTGGGAAACTGCCTCAGTTTGCCTTTAAAGCCGGACATTTTCTGATCAGACCTCGGAGAAGGTCCTTGCTTTGCTACCTGGTCTGATCAGCTAGGGGTCTTTGGGGGGCCCTCTCCCCGCTCTCGTTTGTTTTTGAGCGTACTCCTGTTTTTAAACTCCCCTCCCATGAACAATGAATTTGTGCCTGGAGATGTCCTGATTATTGTAAGCGAATCGAGTCCTCTCTCCATCCTCTGATGCTACTGCTGTTCCTGCCTCTGTGCTTGCTGCTGTCCTGGGGATTGGTAAGAACTCCCTCTTGCAGACTCCCCCTGTCCTAGCTGCTGGCCTTGTTTCCCCAGCAGACAGACCCAAGCTAACTCCTTGGTCTGTATCTGTAATCTGTTTCTTGCTCCGCAGCACCTTTGCTGCTAAAAATAAGCCTGTGCCGCTGCTAAGCTGTGCCTTCCTGGACTGTATCCTGGGCCGCCCGCTTGCACCCCCCCCCAAGGGGCTGTACCCTGGGCACACACCACTCTGCCCTCTGGAACTGCTCCCCCTCCCGATCAAAGAATCGGCATAGTGTAAGGTGCACCTATTAGAATTAGGTTCTTAGTCTAAATAAGTTGTAATTTCACTTTGCATAGCTGTGGTCAAGTTAGGTTTAAAGAATTGTTTGTATTATGCTCTATAAGTTAGGTTTAAAAAAGAATTGTTGCATTGTGTTCTGTTACTTGCTAATTTGTGTAGCCTTGGTTAAGTTAGATCATAAATAAGATTTTGCTGTGTTCTGTATAATTGTGGTTAAGTCCGTCTTCCCGCTGCCCTAACCCCTGCCCCCCAAGCTTGCCCATCTCTCCCCAGTCACTCGTTGCAGTCTCTCTGCTGTTTAAATTTGCAGCCTGTCTGCTCTCAGTGTCTCCCTGAGTTTAAATCTCCCTCTGCAGCACCTCTGCCTTTGGTCGCTGCTCCACCACGTGCTCCTCTTCCCCCATCCTCCAACCTCATTCCTCTACCACTGCCTTTCTCTCTCTCTCTCTCTCTCTTTTAATCCCTTCCCCCACGTGTTCACCCCGCTCCTACTTCTGCCAAACCTCAATTGTATTACTGAAGTCTAGCATAAAACCCCATTGGTTATCCTTTCTCTCTGACACCTCACATTTTACATTTACACCACTGTGACACATTTTTACCTAGAGTTGTTGGTTATTTAACACATTTTACCCTTAATTGTTAGTTGGTTATATGCTGCTGTGACACACCCTTTACACAGAAATTGTTAGCTACCTGTTACATTTATACTTCAGTGTTAATTGGTTACCAACTGTATTGTACCCCACTGTATTGTATCCCACTATTGAAACCCCCTATACTATTTACTGAAAGAAACCCTTCCCCAATTGTCTACCTTAAACCCCATACCCCTCACTATTGAATTTTCCCTGTTTTTGCATTTTCTTAATAAAGTTTATTTTGCACCCCACCAGCGCAGTAGTTGTCCCCCAAGATCCCCTACCTGCTGGCAGGGTCAAAGCCAAATTTTGTTTTCCAACTGGTCTGAAAGTAGCAGAAATATAACAGGAAACATGTAAGTGGGGTATGGAGGATTGTTGGACCCAACAATTTTAGTAAAATCTTTGCCATATTATGGGTATCCAAGCCTTAGCAAGTTAAAATTGGTCATTATATATAGAATTCACAGTTCTTTTCACAAATTTCTTTAGCATTTTAAAAATCTTGAATTTCATGGTTTCAGATATTTAAATCAAACTGCACGGTGTTGTAACAAAACATGAATACGTATTTTAAAAGGGCAAAATGTAAACACATAAAGCCCTTAAGACTCATCATTTCTCAAACTGGGGATCCCAACCCAAAAAGGGGTTGCAAGGCTATTGGGGGGGAGGAGGCGGTTACGATACTGCCACCCTTTCTTCTGTGCTTCCTTTAGAGTTGAGCAGCCAGAAAGTAGCTGCTGCTGGTCAGGTGCTCCGGCTCTGAAGGCAGTGCTGCCGCCTCAGCAACACAGAAGGATAATTCTAGATAAAATGACAATGTTCTCACATCCAAGATGTGAAGTTTCATTGTACACAGGACGGAATGCAGTTTAGAGAAGAATACCAGGAGATGAATCAACTAACTGATGTGGAAGTCAGAAACCATCTTTGGGAGAAACTTCAGGTTGAGGCCCAAGAGTGATTCTGTCCATGTGAAAGGCCATGTAAGGAGGGCACAAGATGAGAACCTGGATGGGGCCTAGCGGATGAAATTGCCTCACTCATGGCTGTCTTCATTGACAGACAGTAAATACAACAAGTAGTTAGTGGCTCAAAGTGGGGAGACCCATCATCCAAATGACACTAAGTTAAGGTCCCAGGAAGGAAAGAGTTCCCAGATCTAGAAGAAAACCACGTGAGAGTCCTTTGAGGAATCTCACCATCATGCCAGGGCAAGGAAACAATGTAGGCTTTGTACAGGAGCATGATTCTCTGAAGCAATCAGGTCTGTCCCTTAACTTAATACCAGTATACCTGTCAGGGGCATAGCCACAGGTGGGCCACGGCCCACCCACTTAGCATCCAAACCCACCTCGCAGCCCCGGCTCTGCTCCCGCCAAAGTGCTTGCCCCACTCCTACCACCCAGTGCTCCAGCTGGGGAGCAGGGGCAGGGCACGACGGCTAGCCTCACTCCAGTGCTCCAACCATGAAATGGAGTCAGGGGCTTGACCTGCTCTTGGAGCCTGCCCAGCACTCTGACCAGGGAGCCAGGTTAGGGTCTTGCCCCACTCTGCCCACCAGACGCTCCTGCCAGAGAGCAGGGGCTTGCAAAGCCCCAACCCCTGCTCCACTGCTGGTGCACCAGGGCGGGCGGAGCGGGGCAAGTCCCCGACCTCATTCCCCAGTGGGAGCACTGGGTAGGCGGAGCAGGCCAAGCTCTAAGCACCAGGCAGGGGGGAAAAATGGATTGGGGAACAGGGTGCACATTTTTACAGGGGCCCCCAGTTTTCTGGGGGGCCTGACCAGAGCATCATTCCTTCCCCTCCCCACAGGACAGGGGGACGGATGGCTCAGTGGTTTGAGCATTGGCCTGCTATACCCAGGGTTGTGAGTTCAATCCTTGAGGGGGCCATTTAGGGATCTGGGGCAAAAATCTGTGTGGGGATTAGTCCTGCTTCAAGCAGGGGGTTGGACTAGATGACCTCCTGAGGTCCCTTCCAACCCTGACATTCTGTGAAGGTGGCCCTGATCACTCCTACTCCATCATTGCCTGCCCACACCAAGTCAGGGCCCACCCATGTGTCCCGTCCTGGCTACTGATACCTGGCATCAATTTCTGATATAGCAAATAGCCCAGTATAGCTGAACGTAGAGTGGATACTGGCAAAAACTGACGCTGCTTCCCAGAGAGAAAAAAGTCACTTTGTATGTCAGCCTGGCCAAGGGTTGTCTACTTTGAAGCAAAATGTCTCTAACCACAGCAAAGCAGTCTCTTTCTGTAGATGTCATTCAGGCAGTCACGTGCAAGGAGGTACGTCTCGGATCTCATAGGACTACCAAAGTGATGAGCTGTCATATTTACACATAACAGGTTTATGTAGCTTAATCCCCATCAGTCATTTACCCTGTGGCTGCTGTTTGAGATTTCTGAAACAGTAACCAGGAAAGAATACAGGAAAATTTAAGCCTACCACTATCAAACTCAGGAAGAAAATCCTTAGCCAAGCATCAACTATGAATGAAGAACACCCCCTTACCTACAAAACATCTCCTTGATCCTCATGCTGACAAGGGTTGACTAGGAGCTAATGGGGTTCAACCCCACCAATAATGCTAACTGAAATTTTTTCAACAAAAATAAGATGCTTTTAAAAAATGGGGTTTGGTTTAAAACAAATTTTTCCTACACATTTTCTCTAAAGTTTTGTTTAAAAAAAAATTGAATATTTTTCAATAAACATTTTCATTTTGACATACCCACCTCCTTTAAAACAAAAAACAAAAAAACCAGTAACTCCACTCTGTCCCCTACACTGGTAAAAGGGGTGGTAGGGAGGCTAAAATTAGAAGCTGCTTCTATGTCTCTTGTTTCCCAAGTGTCCAGTTTCAGAATGATAAAGTTATTTAAAAAATCCATTCTCTTCTATTATAGCTACTTCTGCACTGAAGTAGCTACCACCAAACTTGTTCTCTTCTTCGCTAGTTGATGTGTCAAAAGTAACTGTAACACCTTTTAATTATTGGAGATTGATTAAAGAGCAATAAGAGACAGCATTCTAACTGTATGAGAAGCAACAATTCCAGAAAATGGAAAATTAAGTTAAATTAAAAAGATGCCCCGAGGCCCAAATTCCAACCTTAGATATGCATATGTAACTCAGATTGGCTTAGTTTCCAGTATATATCTGAGAGAAGAACTAAAGAATACAAAACACATATCAATTTAAAATTTGGTTTTCAGGCTGATGATATTAGATTACTAACAAATTAAGACTTACCTATTTGTTTTGCAGCCTGTAATATAGTTCTTAAATGTCCATTTACAGACTGCTGCTCTTTCTTGTCCAAACTATCTTCAACAAATTTTACTATCTTCTTCCATGTAAGCTCAGAGCTCATTAACTGTTTATGTAATTTTGACCTTTTATTCTGAAAAAGAATAATCAGAGAAAATAAGTGCATTGTGTTTAGAATTAACATGCAGTTCGTAAAAACAAAGGCTAATAGGAGCTGCAGAGCCAGCGCTTGGGGCTAGGGTAACCAGGTATCGACCGGAACACCCAGTCGAAAAGGGACCCTGGCAACTCCAGTCAGCACCATTGACCAGACAGTTAAAAGGTCGGTCGGTTGTGCTGCGGCACTAAGGCAAGCTAGTCCCTACCTGTCCTGGGACATCGCGCTGCACCTCTGGTCCAGCTGCTAGGCAGGGGGGCCATGGGGCTCCACATGCTGCCCTCATCCTGAGCACAGACTCCGCACTCCCAGTCATTGGGAGCTGGGGGAGGAGCGGTGCCTGCGGATGAGAGCAGCTCATGGAGCCTCCTGGCCACCCCACCTAGGACCCGGACCTGATGGCTACTTCCAGGGCATGCACAGCGCAGTGCCAGCATAGGTGCGGGAAGTAGGAATGCGGGGGATGCTGCAGCATTCCCAGGTTTTATGAGGGGCCACCAGCCCCACCACCCAGCCGCTGGCTCCATGCATAAAACCTAGAGGTGCTCTCCAAGCCTATGCCCTGCTGCTCGCCCTCCACCCACACTCCACTACCCAGCCGCTTACTAGGTTCTTACTAAACACATTAAAACATAAATTTGCCTTCCTTCCTAGGCACCTCTTCTACACAATCTGCCAATACTTCCAGGCTCCGCAGAGTCCTTACCTGATGTTTTAATCAAACACAATCTTCCAGGGCTTTCTCCCTAGAGCCTTTTTTTGGCCAGCAAGCTCCTATTGCCTCCCCGCCCATGGGACTGTCAGCCTCTCCCAAAAACCATTCCACTGCCCCTGCTTCCTGTTCACCTCTCCTTAATGACAACAGGCTCTTTATAAAAGAACACTTATCCTCTTCTTAGCTGCATTCAGTTAAGGGCCAGAGGCTTGGAGCTAGCCAGCCCTCTTCATTAAAGGGTCAGGCTACCCTGTTACAGGAACAAAATAAGGCTTCTTGTCTGATCTGTCTTCCCACTGCACCACCATCCAACTTCTAGTCATCAGCCTTTGCGCCTGTCCCCGCCCACATACATACACCACAAGCTCTCCTCCCAGCCCCATTCTCCCTCACTAAGCTCACTGTCACAATCTCTACAACAAGCTCCTTATCCAGTCAGTCAAGTCCACTCCACAAAGATGTTTCCTCACCCAATGTGTCTTTCCCCTACCCCTGTCCAGTCCCAGTCTCCCAACCCCAGGCTCCTCAACTGACCTCATTCCTTCTCCCATCCCCACTCTGGCTCCTTGTCCCAGTCCCCTACTTCTCTCACACACCCAGCTTCTCATCTAATCTGTCTTGCCTCTACCCTCTTGTCCCTGTGATCAGCCCCACAGCAGCCCAGAGAAGCAATTCCAAGGAAAGCCTTGCTCAGCTCTCACAGCCCCATGCTAGAACATGCTCAGTGCAGATGTAATCTTTGGAGAATATAGCTGCTGAACTCTAGTAAGTCTCTAACAAGCATGTGAAGGCCTATAACTTGGCCACATTTGGACAAATTTTCACAAGAACAGTAAAAGGCAAATCCCTGACACCGTAACGAACGCCCTTCCAAATGTCAAGTGCCTGCTGCAAAATCTGGAGATGTTAGAGCTTCTCAAAATAATTTCTTACAACTAGTTCATTATGAAGAGCAAATCAATGTCTTTCTCCTTAATCCAAATTCTCAAATGGACTGAACCATCTTTGCTGAATCTTTGCAAAAAAAAAAAAAAAAAATGTTCAGCATGAGGCAATGTCACGCTCTGGAGTGCAATGTAAACCAGCAAGGGTGTGTGTCACTGCCTGTCCTGTAGCACCTCAAAATGCTCGACTGCCGCTCTCTTCACTGGTCACTTCCAGCCATCATAAAAGAATGCACCGAGTGTCTGCTTACGTTGTCCTGGTTCAGTGCTCTGACTTCAGCAGCCTGCTTATTATACCACTGCCACCCTCTGGCCTGATTACCCAAAATCCCCTAATCCCAAATTTTCCCCAAACCATGTGCTCTGCAATGTCCAATCCTCACCTGGACCATTCAGAGATGTTTGTTTGTCTGTCTCTTTAAAGATACAATACCCAGCAGCTTGCCACATTAACTGATGTTAACATTCACTTTTCCTCAACCACTTGGGCTGGTTTATATTAGAAGTAAAACAAATTTATTCTCAAAAGGAAGTATGATTTTAAGGGAGTTCTACATATAAAGGACAGAGCTAGAAATAATTACAACCAAATAAAATTGAAATACACTTTCTAGAGACTAAGACTTAACAAAACAAGCTACAGCCTTTGTTCAACATAGTTTCTTTACCAATCTACCTTCCAGCAAGATGGCTGACCACCCCTCCGGTCAGGATCTCCCACAAAGTCAAAAGTGCTTGGTTCCTTTGTCTTCTTAGGTAAAAGATCACTTGGGGTTCTTTGCCCCTCTTTTATAGTCCAGTGCACCTTTGAAATGGATTCTTCTGAAGATTACTTTGGGGAGGAGATAAAGTTCATGTCGCTTTCCTCACAGCTTGAATGAAGTCTGGTGGCAAAATGAAGTTCCAGGCTGGTTTCTTTCCCTGATGGTTATTGCTAAAATACAAACTGATCAGTTTCCTACAATCTCCTTCCCCTCTGCAATGATGCAGAAAGGTCATTTCCTCTGCTTGATGAACCTGTTTATCATCTATGTAAATTGCATTTCCATTGTCTCCTAATGTACTTTGGAAATACCTTTATGGTAGCAGAACCACATTCTTGTCTAGATTGGGATAGCTTTAGCCCTGCCTGGCAAACAATTTAATAATAATTTTCCATGTTTTAATTTGTCCTCTGTACATACGCCACACAATAATAATATTTTTTAGCATGGTATTAGCTTTCTATTGGTATCTTACATGACACCTTTTAGATGGTGGGCTATGAATGCTCACAAAATTGGGGGTTGGGGTGAGGGCTCTGGGATGGTATCAGAAATGAGAAGTTCAGGGTGCAGGAGGGGGCTCCGGGCTGGGGTAAGGGGATTAGGGTGCGAGCTCCAGCTGAGGGTGCAGATTCTGGGGTGGGGATGAGGGGCTGGGGGTGCAGGAGTGTGCTCTGGGCTGGGACCAAGGGGTTCAGAAGGCGCAAGAGGGATCAGGGTTGGGGCAGGGGTTTCGGGTGCGGGAGGGTGTCGGGTGCAGGCTCCAGGCCGCACTTACCTCAAGCAGCTCCTGGAAGCAGTGGAATGTCCCCTCTCTGGTTCCTACGGGGAGGCAAAATCAGGCAGCTCTGCACGCTGCCCCTGCCCCAGGTGTTACCCCCACAGCTCCCATTGGCCTGGAACCACGGCCAGTGGGAGCTGCAGGAGCGGCACCTGCATCCAGGGCAGTGTACTGAGCCACCTAGCTGTGCCTCAGCATAGGAGCCAGAGAGGGGACATGCCAATGCTTCCAGCAGCTGCTTGAGCTGTGGGGGTAACACCTGGGGCAGGGGCAGCATGCAGAGCCGCCTGGTTGTGCTTCCACGTAGGAGCTGGAGGGGGGATATGCCACTGCTTCCAGGAGCTACATGGAGCCATGGCACACATGGAGCAGGGAAAGTCCCGGACCCCGCTCCCCATCGGGATGCAGCCCCCGGGCCATAGTTTGCCACTCCCATTCTAGATACATCAGTGAGTTGGGGTATACTGAACTGGTGAGGCCAACTGAAACTTACTACCAGGTATCAGTGAGCCTCTCGCTGTTTTGGGATGCTGTTGGGTGACCAGCAGACAACCATCATGGACAATTTCAACCTGAGTGATTTAAGTTTGGCACAATCATAAGCTACTGAAAACAGGATCTTTATAACAGGAAGCATTGGGCAACCCTCACTAGAGATGTTGCTACCTGCATCACCTATTTATAAATTCTATTTGCTCTCTATCTTCTCGTTTCCCAACTAAACATACCAATACCAGTATTTGTAAGCTTTCCTGAAATGGAAAACCCACACCACCAAAACCATCTCTCATTCTAGTCACTACCACTGCCCTTCTCTATTTTTGTATTTTTAAGGAAAAAAGATGTAATGATAAAAAGGAATGGAATTTTAAAATATGTAAACATCTCATTCCTCAAAAAGTACTTTCTCCTTTACCAGTTCCATTTATTCCTGTGGCATCATCCTGGATAAAGAGTAGCAGCAGTGGTAATTAGAAGTGCTGGACCCGAGGAATATTAACAGACATGTTTATTATTCAGATTATTCTATGACATTCAGCACTGGAGATTATTTAAGAAAAAAAAGCATTAAATAAAGTGCACTGCAATATTTCCCTCCAATTTATGCTGTATTAGTTGTTGCTAATGTTTGGTTCAATGGATGGATTTTCTTTTAACATTTCACTTAGTTGCAATAGTTAGCAACAACAGGAATAGAAGGCTAAAATCTGATCTCAGTTACAGTAGTGGAAATTTAGAGTAAACTGAAGTCAGTCAGGTTACTCTGCATTTACACAGGTGTAAATGAATTCAGAATCTGGCTTCATGTGCTCTCCTATGCGTGGGAGTTTCACATAGATCCAAAGTGCCGACACCAATTTATTTCTAGCAATTTGCTCTAAAGAAGAATCTGGTTGGTTAGAGAAACATTTTAAAGAAAAAAAATCATGCCACAGGTTTTTCTTCTTTACTTTTCATTTTAGAAGTTGCTGGTCTTGAATACAGTCAGCAACTTCTACTCCTTTTGACTTTTATAAGGATTGTCTTAAGGTTCAGTTTCCTCTATAGCTATTATACTTGTTCAGTTAAACACCCTTGCTTTGATCTTTATTATTTATAATTAGTCATACACAAGCACTCAAGGGGTCCAATCAAGATCAGCATCTCATTATTCTCTGTACAAACCTAAAAGGGAAAAATTACCTGTGTTCACTTGAACATTTCCTTTGTCAAGTAGCAAAATCCATAGACTCTAACCTTTGATCTTCAGCTTACTTGTAGCGTTGGAGACAGACCTGTCAGCCACTGGAAGCAGCCTAGACTCCCTCTATAGAGGGCCCACCAGTTTAGATAAATTAAGATTTCATCCATCTTAACTTCAGTGACTTAAAAATAAATTTTATGCTGGGTTTATAATAGTTAGTGCAGACCAAGATAACAAGTTTACTTAATTCATCCAGGATGAGCCACATCTGTAGTCCCTGCTAATGGAAGAACATAAGCATATATGTTTCAAGATATGTGACCACTGAACAATGTGTTTGATTTGAGTTTCATGCTTTGTCATCAGTTTGCAGGCATACAGACTCTGGTTTTTCACAATACCATTACCAATCCTCTAAGTTAATATTGCTTTGCTCAAGTCTTCCTTTGCTTTTTGCTTCCCACACAACCAGAAGAAAAACTCCTAATTTACTTCTGTTAGAGTTTTCAGAGTCCCATGTGTTTTCTCTCCCAAACTACAGTTTCTGAAGGTTTGCAGCCAGCCAGATTACAATGCTAACATTTTCAGAAAAATGATAATTTTTTAGATACCGTTACTAACATTTGTGAAGTTAAAACTGGTAATTCCACCCATCTATAGAATCAATTTCTCCTCTAACATTCAATACAGCCTCTAAGCCCCCATAAAATTGTTTAAACAAGGCATATATATTTTTTCAAGTTTCTCACAAAGGGCTGCATAAAAATGTTGCAAGTAGAAATTCATCTTTCTGAATAGCAAAACTATTATTAAGATTTTTATTTAACAGATACAAGGCTATAACTAACCTTTCTGAGTAACAAATAAACTGGCCACTATTGTCTCACTCAAATATTTTTAATGGTTATCATAATTGTTGATAAACCTTTTATTTTAGTATTAAAAGAGTAATAATACAATAGATACACAGCAATTACAGGTGCAACAGGTTCCAACTCCGAAGCCAGTCCAATGATATACTGTATTGTACGCACAAAAAAGTGTGAACATGAAATGGTTATTTTCTTTTAATATCAGTTACTGAAAGATTGTCACAGATAACAGAGGTGAGATGACTTGAACACAATTTGCTTCCAAAAAGCACAATTTTCTGGCTTTGGAAAGGTTGCGCACCCCCTGGGAGGCCAGTAAGTTTGGCAGGCCATTCTCAGGCTGTCCAACTGCTCAAGAGAGAAAATGTCACAAGGGCATACTGCAGGGAGGTTTAAGAGATGGTACTAAAAAATTTTTAAAAAATACTCAAAGTGGAGGGAACAACTACCATTGCTTTGAGATGTCACCTCTACCTAATCTCAACCAAGAGCATATTCAGCTTTAAAATGTGTGTAAATAAAGAGTAAGAATCAACAACCCACTTTTATTACAGCTAAATGTTCTGTTTCCAATTATTGGTGGAGAAGGAAATGTTCTCCCGTAACACCACCCTGGCTGGACTAAATTTGGAAAAATTTAGAGATGGAGAAAAATCTCTATGGAAAAAACAAACTTGGAAAGGAATTTCAAAAGCTGGTTACCTTTCAGTGAAGACATGAAAAAGAATTACTCTTCAACAATCAAGTATCAGAAGTTCAGCTCATTTTTGTTCATTAATTATGCACAGCAATTATTTTGTTTCACAGTTAGTTTCCTATTTGTCTATTTTAAATTCTTAAACTTTACCAATATGAAAAATCAAATTTAAACACAATTGTCTAGCATTCACCTTAAGTATGGCATACACCTTAAGCACATATATACACAGGCTCCTAAACCCTATGTAATCAGACTTCATGGAGGGACCACTGTAGTGGTGTGAAGGGATGAAAACCACCTACCCATCCAATAGCATGTGTACGCTATTTGGAGACAGAGGGGAAAGGGCTTACACTTGAGGACCAGCATATCTCAGTGGTCACCAGACTACTCTGGGTCAGGGCAGATACCAACGTCATTAAATGTTAAGAACAGCCATACTAGGTGAGACCAAAGATCTGCCTAGCCCAGTATCCTATCTTACAACAGTGGCCAATGCCAGGCGCTCCAAAGGAAATGAACAGAACAAGTACTCATCAAGTGATCCATCATGTCGCCCACTCCCAGCTTCCGGCAAAGAGAGGCTAGAGACACTATACCTGACCATCCTGGCTAACAGCCATTAATGGACCTATCCTCCATGACTTTATATAGTTCTTTTTTCAACCTTGTTATAGTCTTGGCCTTCACAACACACTCTTGCAAAGAGTTCCACAGGTTGACTGTGTGTTGTGTGAAGAAATACTTCCTTTTGTTTGTTTTAAACCTGCTGCTTATTAATTTCATTTGGTGACTCCTAGTTCTTGTGTTCTGAGAAGGAGCAATTAACACTTCCTTATTTACTTTCTCCACACTAGTCATGATTTTATAAACCTCTATCATATCCCTCCATTAGTCATCTCTTTTCCAAACTGAAAAGTCCCAGTCTTATTAATCACTCCTCATATGGCAGCCGATCCATACCTGTAGTCATCTTTGTTATCCTTTTCTGAAAGTTTTCCAACTCCAATATATCTTTTTTGAGATGGGGCGACCATATCTGCACATAGTATTCAAGATGTGGGCGTACCATGGATTTATGTGGACAGAATATGATATTTTCTGTCTTATTATCTATACCTTTCTTAATGATTCCCAATATTCTGACACTTTTTTGACTGCTGCTGCACATTGAGTGGATGTTTTTAGAGAACTATCCACAATGACTCCAAGATCTCTCTCGAGTGGTAACAGCTAATTTAGAACCCTCATTTTATATGTATAGTTCAGATTCTGTTTTCAAATGTGCATTACTTTTCATTTGTCAACACTGAATTTTATCTGCCATTTTGTTGTCCAGACACCCAGTTTTGTGAGATCCTTATGTAGCTCTTTGCAGTCTGCTTTGGACTTAACTATCTTGAGTAGTTTTGTTTCATCTTCAAATTTTGGCATCTCACTGTTTACCCCTTTTTCTAGATCATTTATGAATATGGTGAATAGGACTGGTCCCAGTTCAGACCCTCGGGGGGACACTACTATTTACTTCTCTCAATTCTGAAAACTGATCATTTATTCCTATGCTTGGTTTCCTATCTTTTAATCAGTTATCAATCCATGAGAGGACCTTCTCTTATCCCATGACAGCTTATTTTGCTTAAAAGCCTTTGGTGAAGGAACTTGTTAAAGGCTTTCTGAAAATTTAAGTACACCATATCCACTGGATCCCCCTTGTTGACCCACTCAAAGAATTCTAGTAGACTGGTGAGACATGATTTCCCTTTACAAAAAACATGTTCACTCTTCCGACAAATTATGTTCATCTATGTGTCTGACAATTCTGTTCTTTACTATAGTTTCAACCAGTTTGTCCAGTACTGAAGTCAGGCTTACCAACCTGTAATTGATGGGATCACCTCTGGAGCCCTTTTTAAGAAATGAGCATCACATTAGCTATCCTCCAGTCATTTGGTACAGAAGCAGATTTAAATGATACGTTACAAATTACAGTCAGTAGTTCTGCAATTTCACATCTGAATTCCTTCAGAACTCTTCGGTCATTACCATCTGGCCCTGGTGACTTATTACTGTTTAAATTTATCAATTTGTTCCAAAACCTCCTCTAATGACATCTCAATCTGGGGCAGTTCCTCAGATTTGTCACCTAAGAATGGCGGCTCAGGTTTGGGAATCTCCATCACAGCCATGAAGACAGATGCAAAGAATTAAATTCAGTTCCTCCGCAACTGGCTGTTTAGCAGGCTTCCTGCTTGTGCTGTACCTAGAAAATTTTGCTATTACTTTTTGAGTCTTTAGTTAGCTGTTCTTCAAATTCTTTTTTGGCCTTCCTAATTGTATTTTTACACTTCACTTGCCAGAGTTTGTGCTCCTTTCTATTTTCCTCATTAGGATTTAATTTCCACTTTTTAAAGGATTCCTTTTTGCCTCTCACTGCTTCTCTTACTTGGTTGTTTAGCCACGGTGGCACTTGTTTGGTTACAAAGTTTTTTTTAATTTGGGGTATACATTTCAGTTGAGCCTCTATCATGATGTCTTTGAAAAGTTTCCATGTAGCTTGCAGGGATTTCACTTTTAGTGCTGTACCTTTTAATTTCTGTTTATCTAACTTCTTCATTTTTTGTGTAGTGCCCCTTTCTGAAATTAAATGCTACAGTGTTGGGCTGCTGTGGTGTTTTCCCCACCACAGATATGTTAAATTTAATTATATTGTGGTCACTGTTACCAAGCAGTCCAGCTATATTCACCTCTTGGACCAGATCCTGCGCTCCACTTAGGACTAAATCAAGAATTGCCTCTTCTCTTGTGGGTTCCAGGACCAGCTGCTCCAAGAAGCAGTCATTTAAGGTGTCAAGAAACTTTACTTCTGCATCCCATCCTGAGGTGACATGTACCCATTCAATATGGGGATAGTTGAAATCCCCCATTATTACTGAGTTCTTTTATATTTATAGCCTCTCTAATCTCCCTGAGCATTTTGCAGTCACTATCACCATCCTGGTCAGGTGGTCGGTAGTATATCCCTCCTGCTATATTCTTATTATTCAAGCATAGAATTACTGTCCACAGAGATTCTGTGGTACAGTTTGGTTTTTTTAAGATTTTTAAATCATTTGATTCTATGCTGTCTTTCACAAATAAGCACCCTCACTTTCACAATAAGCCAAAAATCAAGCTAATCCCATTTCAAAACAAGGCCAAAACAAGCCAATCCCTATAAACTCAACACTCTATGTGACTAGATCCCCCTGGCATACAGTCTGGACTGTGGAGGGCCCGAGTGCACCCCACTCTCTCCTGCTCTTGCCCCTTGCTTGTCAGGAGCCAATCCAAAAAAGCAACAAGCCAAACAAGCCACAAACTAGCCAACAAGCAACTCACAAGCCAACTGAGCCAAAAATAAGCCCAATTTCAGCATTTTTTTCATGGGTTTGGCATGTCTGGCCTCCAATCTCTTATTACTCCTGCAAAGAGTTGCAAAGCCCTCTGTACAGCCAACCTGCCCCACAGGGGTAGCTATCAGTGCAAAGCAGAAGATAGGGCCTTGCACAAACCCTTCAAGCCAAGGTAAATTCAGTCATGTATGAACATAATGAGATAAGTAGGAAATATACAAGGAATCTATACTTAAACAGTCTTCTTGATCCTGCCATTAACAAAATAACAGTTTACCTTAAGGAAACAGAATTAAGAGACTCTTACAATATACATTAGAATTCAAAACAAACAAAAAAAACTAAGAAGATAAAACTTAATATCTTTACCATTAAGTCATCCAATTCTTCACTATAATCATCTTGTTTAGTGACATTTGAAAAAGAGCGTAAAGCTCCCGTAAGACGAGGTAAGGCCATCTGTTACTCATTCAGTGATCCATACGATGAGAAATTAAGTCACACTCCAACTTGCAGAAACCTAAAAGAGAACAAAAAGAACAAATTAAAAACTTTGCTGATGATTTAAAAACTAATTAATATAAGTCTACCTTCATACAAGTAGAGACAGACATTATTTTTGAGCAGGGGTTCTTCAACTTCATTTCACCATGACCCTTCTGACAAAAAAAAAAAAAAAAAAAAATTACCACTCGATCTCACAAGAGGGGAACGAAGCCGATGCCAAAGCCCAAGCCTGAGCCCCACCATCCCGGGTGGGGGAGGCCAAGCCCAAGGGCTTCAGTCCCAGGTAGGGGGGGCATGTAACCTGAGCCCTGCCACCCAGGGCTAAAGCCCTTGACTTCGGCCCGAGGCAGTGGGGCTCTGACTTCAGTTTTGGCCCGAGGTCCCAGCAAGTTGAACACCAGCCATGGCAACCCCATTAAAACAGGGTCCTGACCCACAGTTTGAGAACCACTACTTTTGAGTATTGAGAACTATGCTAGGGACTTTGTGCAAGCAAGTAAAAGCAGGATCCTTTCCTTGAAATACTTACAACATAGATTCAAAACAACACAAGCGAGGGTCACAAACAGGCAAAAATATAAAGTATGGAGAAGGAAATGGGAAAATAGAGAAAGGGACAGAAACTACAAGGATCATAATAAAATAAGATGATGGGGTTACTCTGGATGGCTTCCCCCCACCTTGCCTACATGAACTAAAGTTACCAGTAATGGGTAAGAGCATAAATTATTTCTTCATCATTATCAACACAGAGGTATTACAGTAAATCTATGTGACTAACATAGTGACAAACAATTACTATCTATTTGGGAATTCATTTTCAATCAGCAAGTTTCAGCAGATTTCAGTTCATTCAACTGTTTCCAGCAATGAAAAAAAGGGCGCTTCACCATTACACTGTTGCTCTCTTGTACCTTCTCCCTTGGCAATGATTCCACAATTTTTAGACAGGCAATCAAGAGATCACGCAAAGTAATTAAAAAGTGTCACTTTTACTCAAAATGAGGTTCACTGTATTCATCCTTCTAAACTCTCATGAAAAAAAAAAAAAGGAAAAACAAAATGTTACTGCACAACTAGAAAGACAATGCCTTAGGCTACATTCACTTACACACATGAAAACACACTTCTGATTTTCTGCAGCACCACTGTTTCTACAGTGTCTCAGGAACACCTTTTTTTATATATTTTGTACATTCTTTTTTACAATGTGATGTGTGGATTCATATCTATATATTTATATTCCCCATTTTATAATCCTAACTTCAAGTTTCTTCAATCTAATGCCTGCAGCCACAATTACCAGTGATGAGAGGGACATTGTTTTAGATTTGCTTTTAAAATTCTATTAATGCTACTACTCATCTAATAGTCTGAACACAACAATCCTTCCAAACATCTTTAGAGAGCCATTTAGATTTTTTTAAAACATTATTTAGTGAGATCTAGTCTAGAAACAGAGCAGCAAAAGTGATAACGTGAATTTGCTTTATTAGTCGTATATTATCTGGAAAAATAAATAGCTTTTTTCTTTTGGTACTGGTAGCTTTCCAAGTCTCCTTAACAGTCATCAGTGTTTTACAGCTACATCCACATTTTTGTCATAAGTCTTACAAGTCAGTCTTAAAGTAAATCCAAGTGTAGTGTTCAAAAGCTATTACAATACAGACAGAGAAATGCCATCAAACTGAATATAGGGTCTCTTGTCACGCAACCAACTCGCATTTCATGCAACAAATAAGTCCAGTGAAAAACACATCAAGGAAGAGCCTTTCAGCTCTAATTCAAACCCCAGCCGAGGCCACCAAAAGATCTAATCCGTTAGATGGTTAGTGACTCCGTGGCTTATATAAATTAGTCATCTCTGCACAGCTTCTAGTGAAAAGGCATTCTCATCACTAAAACCATCATTACAAATATCATACATTTAGCTAACAACCAGTGCTTCCCAAACTTTTGAAAAAACTGAGTGCCCACTTCAGGAAAATAAACCATTGTACCCCTCAAGCCCCTCCCCCCACCCCAACCTCACCATGTGTTAGTGTGACATTGGCAGAGCAGGTGCCAACTCATGCCAAGATCCCCATATCTCCACTGAACACTGACAAATACCTAGCTGGTCAGCCAGTCTGACTCACCTGTGTGTTAGTATTACTAAAATAGGTAATAGAGGAATAAAAGTTTGTTTAGTGTTTAGACTTTATTGAATGCTTTTAAATTCTTGCATGAATTAATCTCACATATAACATCTGTATCCTATACTGTACAGTAATATTTAACCATTTGTATTGCAAGTCACCACACAGGAGAGAATGATTAACGGTATGAAATACTAGTATCCAACAGAAGTTGTTATAGTCCTGTCTGACAAGGAAGGCCCATCCACACCAGATGGACTAGAGTGAAACATTAAAAGGGACAAAAGACTGTTGTTTACTCTCCCCACCTCCATGGAGATGAGATTTACCCACCAACTGAGTTTGCAACTTGAAGTGGAAGGAGGAAAGGAAATAAAAACCCCTAACAGGAGGAACTGGATCTTTATACTGTGCAGACTTTCTGGGACAAGGATCATTAGACATAAGCAAAGGATGTCCAGTGTTTAGCCCAGGTTAGCCCAAAAGGACACAGAGAGCTTGCTTATTATAGACCTTTTTAAATTTACAACTGGAACTGATTTGTCTGTATGTGTGTGTACCTGTGTGAACTTTGTAAATAACTCTCATTTCCGTTTCCTATATAATCACTCTCTACATAGTTTATTAAAGGATTGGCTATAGGAGTTGGCTTTGGTGTAGATTTAAGTGCTACTGACCTGAGGAAGTGACTGGTCCTTTGGGACTTGGAGTAACCTGAATATTATTGTGACACTTGGTGTAAGGAACCACCTGCCACAAACATAAGCTTACCTGGGTGGCAAGACAAATTACCCAAGGGTACTCCTTATTTAGGCTGTTACAGTGCCTGAGGAGTTTACACTTGATAATTGGTTAATGAAATCTAAGTACAGAACTCTCAGCCACTTTGGGGTTTGTGCCATGGTTCTTGACAGTCTGCCCTTTGGGTGGTACTCCTGCTCTTGAGCCACTGCTGGACAGCTTGATAGTTGGGTGATCCCATCTTAACATTTTCACCTTCCACACACACATCCCAAACTAGTCCTTCACACTACTTCTGCACTTTGGAAAACACAGTTGTCCATCTTCATAATATGATGTTTTCTTTCCTTTGTCTTACATGCTATAATCAACAGTTAAAGGTCAACAAACAATTTTAAGTATTACAAACCTCTGCATGAGGCAGCACTCATTGAAATAAATGTGGCCGCTCACACCTCAGAACTATCATTTCAGGTTCTCTGAACACTCAGGCAAGTCCTGATGCATTGGTTACACAACCCTCACCTTTTGACGGTTTTCACAACCAAAATAAAAATAAAAATAAAATAAAAATAAAAATAAAATAAATGCCAAGATTCTGCAGAACTGATAGATGCGTGTATTCTCTCCCTCCTCACCAGGTAGTCCCTTCCCTCCCAAGCACATTAGGAAACACTGTCTTAGATGGTCTCAGAGAGACCACAGAATTAACATATAGACTTATAAGGATAGTTCAGTTTCCCTCCTGACAGCCTTCAAAGCAAGTCAAAGCTGATTGACAAGTTAGTCACTGGTCAGGTCTTGCAGAGGTATCAGTAATTCAACCTTATTCTGGAGGGCTCACTTATAAAGATGCAAGAGTAAAATTTGCATTTTTAAATGTTAAGCTCTTTGGGACAGTTACTGTCTTATTTTATGTTTGTGCAGTGACAAGTGTGGAGGACCCAATCATGAATGAAGCTTCTGGGTGCTACCGTAAGAAATAATTATAATAAGTGAAAAAACAACTGGTTTCAATGACTTTGTTTTTAAAAAGTCACCAATTGATGTGAAGTTGACATACATATTCTGTTAAACATTTTAAATCTTAATGTTACTAGAGGCAGCATGCTTTATGACAAAGAACTGAAACTCAAGAGATGGCCAACTTTGTACCTTGATTTGTTATGTTACCATGAAAAAGCCACTTACCTACTCAACATGTGAATTTCTACATCTGTAATAACCGGATTCAGAGAGCTTTGTAAAGATCTGTGAAATCTACAGATGAAGTCTGAGTACTTTTATTATACTTATTTTTAAAATATATGTGATTTTACCTTTGAAAATTTTTAAGAAGGGGGGGAAGCCACAATAGAAGATTACATTCTTAACTACGAATAACACCTGCCAGGAGACTATTCAGGCTTTGCTGGTTTAAAGGGAAGCCTCAATGGTAAGCCTGGATCATAATTTTAGCAGGCTTTTATCCTTAGAGAAAAAATGAAATTCAGGTAGATTTCATTATAGGTGGATGAAATTTTCATCTTTATATTCCAATTGGCTATTTAAATTTCCCTCCCACTTCTGTCTTTTCCTCAAATAGCACACCTACTTTCCTCCTCTGCCCCTACTTCGTCTATGGACAACTGTATTTTTGACTCTTGTTTATATCTGAACCATAGAAGACAAACTATTTGACCAGTATAGACAATTAATACAGTGTAAATTGAAACAATTTCTTAAAACATTAAAAATCCATATTTAAGTTTCAGTGTGAGCAAAACCTGCAGGGAAGTTATGGTAAATTCAAATCTTTCTTTACTCGCTAATGATGAATCCCTCCTAAATGTTAAGATTGCAACACAAACAGATGGAATTAAGTGTAAAGCAAGGCAATGCACAGGTAAAGTTTAGACTACTTCAACTCAGTCCCACTGTCATAGCTATTGAAAAACCATGACATTTAAAGTGATTTTGAGTTAAGAACAGAAAATCAAGGATTATGCTGTAAGTCAAGTCTTTTGTTTATACTGTTTGTGATCATTCTAAATATATTTAATTTCCAATTTTACAGTATAGGTCTGTAGTGCAGACCTAGCCTACAGGTGAAAGCCTGGCTCCAGTGAAGTTATGGAAGGTGAGCTTTACCACTGATTTCAATGGGGCCAGGATTTAACCCTAAATATTTATATTTTAATATAAATTAAATGTTTTTTCAGGTCTGTAACAGGGCTAGAAAGGGTTAAGCATCTTGCAGGTTAAAAACCCAAGTTTAACCTTTAAAGACATATTAGAGAAGTATATAAATGGTAATTAGGGCTATTCCTTATTAATACCTAGCATAGCCATGGTAGACAGACTACAGCTTTGAAATGTAAACTTCTATTGTTAAAGAATTGGAAGAAGATAGCGACTGTGGTAGTCTGTTTACCTGTATCTTGTTAGAGGTTAACAATGTAACCAAATGGTTCCTGTCTAGGGCTGTATTCTGTTAATTCAGAGATCAAAAGGAAATATTAACATTTAGATGAATCTTGGGTGTAATAATGTCACTGTCTATATGTCTCTTCAGTTTGTAGTAAACTGTCTATAAACTGCTTAATGGATAATAACTACATGGATTAACATAAGGTAAATTACCAGTGATGTTTAGGAAATACAGTAAAAGCTGTCTTAACCGGTTCTTTATCAACCAGAAAGCTCCATTAACCAGCATTTCTGATCTCTCCCAACACAAATCTTCAATCTAGTATATTGCCCAGGAGGTTATGCAATTGCACATTCTGCACTCTACTTTTATGCAGAAGGCAAGCAAGCAAGCTGATATCAGGAATTTATTCAAAAAAGCAGCTTCTAGGGTGTGTCACAGGACCATTACAGATTCAGCCCGATCTCCTACACCTTCTACATCTACCATGATAATTGATGTTGATAATGATGACCCTGAGACACTATAAGATCCTGGAGTGCCTTCTGAATCATCAAATTATGTTCAGTATAGTTTTAGTGTTGTGTATTTTTAGTGATCTGGGTGTACACCGTACACTGACTATAGTGATATGTAGTTGTGACAAGTTGGATCACATAAACCCCCCAGAGAGCTGCCAACTGATGTGCCAAGACTCCCTCTGCTCCTGTTTTCCCTGCCAGATCAGGACTCCAGCACCGTGTCTTGCTGAGCCAGACACTCCTACCTGCTCCAACACAGACTCAGGGTCTAAATTACTTGCCCCAAAACTGCAGGTTTACCTGAAAGCAACTAACAGAAGTGTGCTTGTCTTTAACACCCAGATGCTCAACTCCCAGTGGGGTCTAAACCAAAAGAAACTCGTTTTACCCTGTATAAACCTTATGCAAGGTAAACTCATAAATTGTTCACCCTCTATAACACTAACAGAGATATACACAGTTGTTTACTCTCCCAGGTATTAGTACATACTCTGAGTTAATTAATAAGTAAAAAATGATTTTATTACATACAGAAAGTGAATTTAAGTGGTTCCAAGTAGTAACAGACAGAACAAAGTAAATCACCAAGCAAAATAAAATGAAATGCACAAATCTATGTCTAATCAAACTGAATACAGATAATCTCAGACTTACAGATGCTTCAGTAAGTTTTTTCCTCAGACTGGACACCTTCCAGGCCTGGGCACAATTCTTTCCCCTGGTACAGCTCTTGCTCCAGCTCAGTGGTAGCTAGGGGATTCTTCATGATGGTTCCTCTCTCCCTTTATTCTGTTCTACCCCTTTATATATCTTCTGCATAAGGCGGGAATCCTTTTGTCCCTCTCTGGGTTCCCACCCTCTCCTTCTCAATGGAAGGACACCAGGTTAAAGATGGATTCCAGTTCAAGTGACATGATCACACGTCATTGCAAGACTTCAAGCCTTCATTCCTCCCAGCCTGACTCACAGGAAAGCCTGCCTGCAAACAGAGCCACGCAGTCAATTGCCCTGGTTAATGGGAGTCATCAAGATTCCAAACCACCATTAATGGCCCACGCTTTGCATAATTACAATAGGCCCTCAGAGTTATATTTCATATTTCTAGTTTCAGACACAAGAGTGATACATTTATACAAATAGGATGATCACACTCAGTAGATAAGCTTTGTAATGATACCTTACAAAAGACCTTTTGCATGAAGCATATTCCAGCTACATTATATTCACTCATTAGCATATTTTTATAAAATCATATAGGCTGTAACGTCACAGTAGTGTCATAAGACAACCTACTGTATAGAAAACTCTACCTGCACTCCAGCTGTAGGAATTATGATACCTACAGACAGATTTCACGATGAATGATAGAAAGGAGCCATGACCGGGACACACCGAGTCAAAGTGAAGGAGCTGCGGAACACCTACCACAAAGCACAGAAAGCAAACAGTCGCTCTGGTGCTGAACCCACAAGCTGCCAATTCTACCACGAGCTGGACGCGATACTTGCTGGTGACCCCACCTCCACTGTGAAGGCCCCTGTGGATATTTTGTTGGCTCGCGTGCCAGCTGACAGTGGATCAAGCCAGGTGGAGGAAATCTTGTACAAAGAGGGGCAGGGGGACCCAGAGTCAGAGGATGACTGGGAGGCCAAAGATGCATGCAGTCAGGAGCTCTTTTCTACCCCAGAGGACCCTAACCAGTCACAGCAGTCGGATCTTGGTGAAGCGCAAACAGGAGAGTAGGCTCCTGGTAAGTGGATCTGATTTTAGAAATTGTTGAAGCAATTTTGGGGGGCAGGAGGGTTTCAGAAAGCAGGTTTGTCTCCCACCTCATGCCTAGATTGAGCAGAGGAATAGGCTGTTGATAGACTCCCTCACTTCATGGGAATCTCCCTCAGAGACCTCCAGGAAACTCTCATGGAAATACTGGGCAATCCACTGCCGCAGGTTCCTCAGCAGATGTTATGTTTCTTACCCCATCAATGGTAACTTTCTCATGCCACTGTGACATCCCAGGGGTGGGGGGGAGACCATTGCTGCACATAGGCAAGCTATGTAGGTGCCAGGACAGAAGCCACAGGCTTGGAGAAGACCCTCCCTTGATTAGCTGCTCACCTTCAGCAGTGAGATATCTTTCATAATGATCACATCCTCTAGAAAGTGTGAGGATAGGAATGATTATCAGGTCCCCCTTACAGTGCTGGCTCTCCCCAAGAGTCATGTGCCCAGTGTACAGCAGGGTGTGGGAAGAATGATTTACCGCTGCTGTGATGGTGCTGCTCATGGGATCCAGCTGAGGTCACTCAGTTAGGGTGAACTGCAAACAAGATGGGGCAGGCAAACCCCAGAAGCTGGTGGTTATTCCAATACTTAGATTAACCAAGCCAGCACAGAACAGCTTCTACAGTACCTCACTGGTTACTCAGAAGTTCAAACACCACAGTTTCCTTAAAGTGCCCAGCCTCAGGCCTCCGTCCAGTCCAGACACACACATCAGACATGATGATGATTACTGAAAATCTTATCTCATCATATAAAAAAAAAAAAAAAAAAAAAAGGTTCTCCTGATCCCAAAGGATCAGCCACATACCCCGGTTCAATTATAACTTAGATCTTACCCAAAATACATGCTATTAGCCAATTCTTATTAAGTAAGCTAAAATGTATTTAAAAAGAAAAGAGAGAGAGTTGGTTAAAAGATCAATATACATACAGATTTGAATTCAATTCTTGAGGTTTAGACATATAGTAGAGATGAGCTTGTAGTTGCCAAACTTTTTTTAGAAATAGTCCATAGGTTATAGTCCAATGTTTATATTCAGGGTGACTCCAGTTAGTGACTGGGAATCTCAATCCTTATGGCTTAAGGTTTCTCCTTCTTGAAACCCAAAGCAGATCTGAGATGAAGCAGGATCGTGTCCCAAGGTTTTTATACATTTTCTGCAGCCTTTTGGCAATAGGCTTAACTTTCCTTCTTCTAAGCATCATGGCAATTAGCACAGGATAATTTATCCATTAAACAGTTCAGATACAGGTTACCATAATCTTCAAAGAGACATATAGACAATAAAACTACTTCACTCTAGTGTCTTCCTAAATGTTAATACTCCTTTTTTGATCTTTGAATCAAAGCTACAGGGATAGACAAGACTTGTTTGCTTACATCACAAGACCTGAGCAAACACCTACCCTTCTATCTCTAACAATGCAGACTTCCATTTCAAAGCTCTATTCATTTACAGATCTTCCTAACAAGTCTCTAAAGTTCACCCATGGGTCAGATCCCTTTGTGAGTTAACGAAGTCTTTCTGGCCCTGTCATCCTTCAATGAGATAGTAGATTAGATTCATAACGTCACACCTGCCCCTGCAGCTACTCTCCATTTTGGGGGTCTTGTGGCTTACTTGCGCTTGCCTGGGGTCAGCCAGTACTCACACACCTGTCACCAACTGGCTGTGTTTTAAAGTACTGAGGGCTTGGCTACACTGGAGAGTTGCAGCGCTGGTGGTGGGTTTACAGAGCTGCAACTTACGCACCGTCCTCACTTGCAAGGCACATACAGTGCTGCATCTCCCTGGCTGCAGCGCTGGCTGTACTCCTGCTCTGCCTGGGGTATAAGAATTGCAGCGCTGGTGATGCAGCACTGCTCCGCAAGTGTGGCCACCAAAAGCGCTGTAATTGGCCTCCGAGGTATACGGAGTATCCCAGAATGCCTGTTCAGCCACTCTGCTGTTTTGTTGTGAATTCTGGGCTCCCGGAGCTGCTTATCTAAAAAACAAACATAGCTCGTTTGCTCGAGCAGAGGCAGGCAGGGCGATTCCTTTGGAATGTTAGTGTTTGCTTGAGGAGAGAAGCAACACGGCGGAGGGGGAGGGGGGAGTCCGTTTTGGAGCAGCGGCTCATCTGGTTTGAAGGCTATTTGCATTTAGTGAATAAAAAAGGGGTGGGGGAAGGGGTCGAAACTTTTAAAATGAGTGAAGATTGGTGCTGTGTATCTTCCAGTCCTTAGAACTGCAAGACAGGGAGCTGACACAGTGTCAGCTCCAAAAATCCACTCTCTGTCTCCCCCACGCTCCCTGTCACACTCCACTCCACTCCCCTCTTTTGAAAAGCATGTTGCAGCCACTTGAATGCTGGGATAGCTGCCCATAATGCACCACTCCCAACAGCATTGCAAATGCTGCAAATGTGGCCACACTGCAGTGCTGGTAGCTGTCAGTGTGGCCACACTGCAGCGCTTTCCCTACACAGCTATACGAAGACAGCTGTAACTCCCAGCGCTGTACAGTTGTAAGTGTAGCCATACCCTGAATCAGTCTTCTCTGTGTTGCAAATAATATTGCTTCCGTAAGATGTATCATTTAAACTTCACAGAGATGACCTTTGGAGCCCAGCCTCCCTCTTTGTTATCAGTGGCAGAACTGGCTGCACAGATTTAGAAAGTGGCCACGAAGAATTAAGGAGGACTCTCTCTGTGAGGTTACGATGCACTCCGCTGCCAAGAAACAGGAATTGAAGGCATGGCAGGACAGTGATAAGAGGGACCGAAAGTAGAATGCGGCACACCAGAAAGAAGCCACACAGCAGCTCTTAAACGTTATAGAGCACCAAGTGGACATGCTGCTGGCAATATTAGCTCTTCAAGCCGAGCAGCTCCACACCCACCCTCCCCTGCAGCCGCTATTCTAAAACACTTTCACACGTGCCCCACACGCACATTGTTATCAACCTCCTGGCTCCACTCTCTACCCACAGCAATCCGCTCCTTCCTCCTCACAGTCCAGCACTGTGGATTCCCACTACCCACTGCACTCAACACCCATCCCACTGCAGTTTGGCCTTGCTGAAGTACAGAGAGTTTGAGATAGAGCAGAGATCTCCAAAGTTTTAGGCTAATGCCATAGCCACTGGCCATCCTTCCTCTATAGGTATTTGTTTCTTCAAGGGAACCCCTTCTCTATGCTGTGGTTGGTCTTTGCAATCAGATCGGTAATCCTCTCCAAAAGCAACGGAGGAGTCCTTGTGGCACCTGAGAGACTAACAAATGTATTTGGGCATAAATAGCTTATGCCCAAATAAATTTGTTAGTCGCTCAGGTGCCACAAGGACTCCTCACTGCTTTTACTGATACAGACTAACACAGCTACCCCTCTGAAACGTCTCCAAAAGGAAACTGTGTGGTTTGGGGGGTCTACTGCCCCGTTCCAAACCTTCTGAAAGAGAGGAAACAAAAGTCTTGAGTTAGCCAGATCTTATTCTGGCATCTTAAAACCAACCACCAGACTCACAAGTATATCCCCAATAAAGTACAGTAATGGCTACAGTAAAAGGCCAGATCTGGAGCTCTATTCACCACAGCCCTCTCAGTCCATTGGGTATAAAATCTCTGCTTCTCAGTAGTTTACAGAGATAGTTTCTCTACCCAGCAAAGCACATTCTGATTGCTCTCTTAGTCCACGTCCAGGCTAACCCGTGGCATCGGCGGGTTAAAATCGATTGCTCGGGGATCGATATATCGCATCTAGTCTGGACGCGATGTATCGATCCCCGAGCGCGCTTACATCGATTCCGGAACTCCATCAACCCGAACGGAGTTCCGGAATCGACACGGAGAGCCGCGGACATCGATGCCGCGCCGTCCAGACGGGTGAGTACCTCGATTTTAGAAATTTGACTTCAGCTACGTTATTCCCGTAGCTGAAGTTGCGTATCTAAAAAATTGATTTTAATACCTAGTCTGGATGTGGCCTTACTTTCTCCTGACCGAGCCCCAGCAATTCCAAAATGATTTTTCAAAGGCTTTTATAACAAGAGCAGCTAGAGCTAAAACAACAATGATGTAACTGCAGTTTCTTAAGCGTGTCAAACACCAGTTTCGAATGGCATATGAGAGTAATCTCAGTTCATGATATGCCAGCTGCTACAATAATGTCAGAACTGAAATAGGAAAAGCAACAAAGCATGTTAGGAAAGGAGTGTTATTTTTAAAAGGTGTGATGTTTTATAAACTGCTATTACCAGAAATACCTCAACAAATTACAAATGCTTTCAGGACCAGGAAACGTTTCTGAGCATTGACCCATGACCAGTGAAAAGACAAAGTGTCAACAATGAAAAACATATATCCCTCCTCTTGATGATTTATTTAATAAAATTATAAACAAAATTAGTATTCTTCTGAGTATTTGAACTAGTCATCTTAAATTAGCAAATACACCAAGAACATATGTATCTTACTAAAATAGTTGTAATGCTTAAAAGTGAGAAAATGGAAATGGGAAGTAATCATCTAACATGAAAAGCAGTATAATAGCACAGGTGCAGGTTTGAAAACTAAGCTGATCAATTTCTATACCAGACACTTTTTTCTGTAACTTTGCATGGAGTTTCTTTTCTCAGAAAAGACAAATCTCATTTTAGCTGTCTTACTAACTGTATTTGCAATGCTAGATAGAGACTATTCCAGTACCCTAAAAATCAAGACAAATGCTGACGTAAGTGTAACTCATCCCACTGATTTCACTGGAAGCCAGACAGCTCAGTGGTTTGTGCATTGGCCTGCTAAACCCAGGGTTGTGAGCTCAATCCTTGGGGGAGCCATTTAGGAAGCTGGGGCAAAAATCTGGGGATTGGTCCTGCTTTGAGCAGCGGGGGTTGGACTAGATGACCTAGGTCCCTTCCAACCCTGATATTCTATGATTCTAGAAGACATCAAGGTCACATGGTATTCAAGAGAGTTGATTACAAATCTAGGTAAATTTACCTTCCAAGTTAAAGATAGCATGATTTTCAGCTCTCTTTAGCTGAAATTGTTAAGCATTTGTAGATACATGCAGAATTAGCACACTATAACAAACCTACATATAATTTTCAAGATGTTAAGAAATACCATTTCATTTGGTGGGGGAGGTGAAATCACAGTCCACACAATAGTACATTTCTCCAGTTTTCTTTTCTGGGCTCTCAAACAAAACACAGTCTTGCCACCCCACAGGGACTTGTCTTAGCCTTATCTCCAGGACTGTATTATCCCTACAGCCCTTATTCTAGAGCTTCATAGCCTTCCCCAGACTGCTCCAGGAAGTTACCCCTATCTGGCAGAAGGCCTGAGATGGTTAAAGAGATCCGTTCACTGACCTTGTGTCTCTCCTGTCTCACCCACTGTTCAGGAAACCTTATATCTAGGGCCCTATCAATTTCACAGCCGTGAAAAACGTGTCACAGAACGTGAAATAAGCTCTTGAAATCTTATCTCCCCTGAGCTGCTGGGAGTGACTTGTCCTTCCCCTGCAAGGCCACTCTGGAAGGGGCATGGGGGTTGGAGGGTCAGACCCACCTCCAGGTATCTCCCCCTGCTGCAGGAAGATCCGGTGCTTGGCAGCAGCCCCAGAAGTTCCTTCAGCCGGGGGAGGCTTGTGGTCCAATCGCTCCCTTGCTGCTGGGAGTGCCCTAGAGAGGGGCTGGGCTGGGGAGGGACAGGATTTGTCCTTCTCCTGCACAGCTGTTCTCAGGGAGGAGATCAGCCCCGAGCTTCCTGCAGCATGAGGAGTTACACAGAGGTGGGTCTGATCTCCCACCTGAGAGCAGCCATGAAGGGAAAGGACAAGTCCAGTCTCCTGCTGGCCCAGCCAGGACTAGCAACTAGGATTCCCTAGCTGGGGCACTCCCAGCAGCACAGGGGAGATTAGACCCACCTTCATTTCCAGGAACCTCCTGCAGCCACAGGAAGCTATGAGGCTGCTGCCTTCAAAGCCCAGAAATGTGGGTGGCAATCCCATGACCCCTATACAACAGGTTTGTGACCTCTCCCTCCCTCCCCAACAACCCCTTTTTCAGTCAGGACCACCATGGATACAACACACTGAAATTTCAGATTTAAACATCTGAAACATGGAATTTTCAAATCCTAGGACCATGAAATTGACCAGAATGGACCCTGAATTTGGTACGGCCCTACTTATATGCAACTGCCTGCAGACACATGACATCTCCCAGTGTTAAAGAGCCCAAGGGCTGTAACAAGTGCATGTTTCCTAAGACTCAGAGATTCTAACATCTCTCAACATTGTTATTTTACTGTTACATGCTACCAAGAAATCCATTCCAACAGTTTGTGACAAAGGAACCACTAGCAATGCTGCTTAACAGATGGACACGCAACAGGATCAAGACTTCCGCACTTGCTTTTTGAGCAGATTCACTTATTCACTAGAGGCAATTGTTAATCTGAAATAGGTTTAAACAGTATTTGCAAGCATGATGTATAGATGCTGATTTCCAAAATTATAAAAAGACTAAAGTTAGAGTCCCTTGTCTCTTCTTGTTTTATGGCACTGACAGGCTGAGCAGCACCTTCATCACATAACATGCCAGCTGACTGGCAAAATGGCAATTTCCTATTTCGTTATTTTGTATTCTATTTAAGACAATTTAAAATTAGCACTGATTTACTCTTCTTTGTACTGAAAGGAAGTGCAGCTTTCTTTTAAACATTGCAATGTGTGCTAACTGGAAACAAATCTACCAGCTGCTGCTGACTCCTCCTGGGCAGTTTGCCTGGATCACTGGCAATATGCTCATGAGAACACTTTAAAGATACCTGTATAATTTCTCATATAAAAAAGGTTTCACTATATTTTGATTACAGTTGCTAAATGTAGGAAATAAAGCTATTCCAGGAAAAGAGGACTGTCTAGATTTACAATGAATGGCTGAGACACGAAGGGAGAAATGGCTCTTGGGATCTCACTGAGTCAGATTAACAATTTTCATTTGTAAAATGTTTGAAGTGCATGTTAGACAGTTATCGATGCCTCCTTGGAATGCATGTACAACTTTCTAGCACAATGGCTATTTCTATATGTGTCAAAGTATATTTTGCATTGACTGCTGTATGCTCATTCCCTAACAACACATACCTATTTCAAAATTAGAAAATTTCCAACAAGAATTTAATACTACTCTCCATACAAGATATAATTTTCAGGGGAATATTTTTATGAGTGCACCACAGTACAAGGAAATATCTATCTTCAGTACATATTCACCCCCATTACTGTAGTATGAGACCACCACAAAGTCTTTTGTGTCTTTATCTTCACAACACCCCAGTGAGGCAGGGAAGTAATATCCCCATGTTACAGTTGCAGAACGGACGCACAGGAAGATTAAAGGCTTGTCTACACCAGTGATTCTTAACTAGGGGTACGTGTGCCCCTGGGGTTACACAGAGGTCTTCCAGGGGTATTCAACTCATCTAGATCAGGGTTTCTCAATCTGGGGGTTGCAGCTCCAAAGTGGGGGGGTTAGGACAGGTTTAGGGGAGTCAAAAGTACAGGGCCGACATTAGGGGGTGGCAAGTAAGGCAACTGCTCTGGGCCCCATGTCACAGGTTGTCTCATGAAGCTAAGTTACATGTTTCTGCTCAGCTGCCTGGTACTCAGGTTTCAGACAAAGCTCACAGTGAAAAACAGCCTCAAGTATCACACTGAAATGCAAGTATAATATTCATATTCCAATCAATTTCTTTTATAAGTATATGGTAAAAATGAGAAAGTGAGCAATTTTTCACTTATAGTGTGCTGTGACACTTCTGCATTTTTAGGTCTGAATTTTTAGGTGAAACTTGGGGTACTCAAGACAAATCAGACTCCTGAAAGGGGTACAGTAGTCTGGAAAAGAGGAGAACCACTAGTCTACTCTATAGAGCTTTAGCCAACATAACTATGCTGGCAGAGCCCCCTAGTGTTGACACAACATAAACCAGCAGAAGTTACTCTGCCATAGCTACACCACCTCCCTTAACAACATTAGGGATCTATAATAGGGGTTCTGCCAGTGGAGCTACATCATCTAAGGGTGCAATTTTCTCCACACTCTTAGCTAACACAGTATGCCAGATAAACTTCATAGCTTAGACCAGGCCCAAGTCACTTGCACAAGGTCACACAGGAAGTCTGTGGAAGGGCAGGAAATTGAACCTGGGTCTCCCACACCTCCAGTTAACACCCCAGCCACCAGATCATTATAGAAGCCATTATACCTATGAAAACCAAGAGGGAATATCTACTCTAAAAGACAGAATTTCAGGTTTCACAAACTGCACCACAGAACATGAAACACTATGCCAGGGGCTCGCAGAAAGGCAACCAGACTGGGTGGCTCCAGTAGCCTGTTGCTATGAGGAGGTTTGGTCTGCAAGACTCCAATAAATTGCAGAATCAAATCAGGGCCGGTGTAACCACTAGGTGAACTACGCAGCCGCCTAAGGCACCAAGATTTCGGGGCACCAAAAAGTGGTGACCAAAAATATATATATTATTTATTTATTTTTACACTACAGTAGTCATTGTTGAAAGTTTATAATAAGCAATGCTCTGGTGGGAGGGAAAAGAAAAGGGAGCGAGGGTGCAAGGTAGAAATTTCGCCTAGGGCAAAAAATATCCTTGCACCAGCCCTGAATCAAATTGACAGATATTAGTTCAAAGAGGACTGATCAGACTACGCAAATAGGTCATTTCAAACCAGCTTGCACGGTACATTAATAGGTGTTATCTTAAATTGCTTTGTAATAGGATACATATTTGGAGTGGAGGGTTTGGGTTTTTTTTTTTTCCCTTTACCCTGACTTAAAAGACCACTTTGGTGTTCAATAAAAACATGATAGTTAAAAAGCGTTTAACAGAAAGCTCAAATATTGCTACCAAAAGCAATTTACCAGGAGAATCTCTATGCTGTTATTTGGCATAATGAAGTTTGCCAGCAATTTTCTTTAAATAGTTCAATTTTCGACTCAAGTTATATTAGGAAGTACAATTAATCAAGTATTTAACGGTACTCAAAAGAACAGTAGTCCCTCAATATTACAACTGCAATTTAAGATTTTCTTAACATTTGAATACTGTGTATTTTTGTTGTGTTACATGAAATAGACTGTAGGCGTTCCAAAATCTAAAACGCATCTTGATACATGTCATTTAAACTTTAGTTCTATGGCGCTTACTAGCTAAAAAAGCTTATTAATAAGTGCATTTTTCAGTTAATACTCTGCTATTCAGTGATATTAATTCCAATGTCCAGTTACTATATTCTTTCTGGTACTATTTCTGGCAATGCGCCAAACGAGAAGCGGTTATAATATTCTTAGGATTTTTCATGATGTGTTAGTTCTAACATTTTTTCATATTGTATTGCTACACATGAATTTGTTAGTCTCTAAGGTGCCACAAAGACTCCTCGCTGTTTTGACATTAAATTGTGTTCAGTATTTCTCTAGCAATATGCCACTACTACTTCAGAAACTTTCTACACATCCATACATTTGGGGCACATTGCTTGGTAAATGTAGTCCCAATTGATGAAATAAAATAAGTTGTTCTCAGCAATCTGATATGGTAATCAACCAATGTATTCTTTAAATAAGAACACGTACTGAAGTCAAAATATAATGCTACTCAGCACATCTCTCTGCACAATGCATTAGCATCAACAATAAAGTCAACATTTCTCTGAAATAATATTTATTATCTTATGCAAATTTACACTGCAAGTATTCGGCAGACGATACCTTATGATGAACAAAAGAAGTGGCTCTTATTTTAAACAATATTTCAGGAGTACAAATGTGTAGGAAAAACAGATACGTTTAGCTTCACAAGGCTAAAATGATTTTTTTTAACGAAAACTTAAAATCTGCAGTTGTTGGCACTCATCCAGGGAAAGTCTCCTATTTGTTCTGTGCAAGTGGATTTTTCTATTTCTGTTTATAAGTGCTCTTTATTCTTTGTCATTCCTTTAGCTAATTCAGATGTTTTACTAGCTGCATGGAATTTAATTAAATATCAATAAATGTACTATTTAAAATGTTCACCTGCTCATAGACTCATAGACTCATAATGGGCCTTAAGGAATCACAGCACTTAACGCAAATTAGAAAGGGGTTCAATGCACAATAGAATCTGGCATCTATATTCCAAAAATAACTCCTTAGAATTTATGAGGCTGACATAAATGGTGATTGTTTTGAGACTGCTGACGAGATCTTCAGAGTTGCCCTGCATGTAGTTTCCCATTACCTCTACAATATTGGTTGCGGAAAAAGTCCACTCCTCTTTTCAGCGCTCAAGTCAGAGATATTTTAAAACACAAATCATTTGTTGTTTGCCTTGAAAGATAATTCCGTGATATTTAATATTATTACTAGAACATGATGTACAGTTGACAATATTTGACAGTTTCAGCCTCATAGGGAGCACTGAGGCTCAGGGCTTCAGCCCCATGGCTCCGTTACTGGCTTCTGCCCCACAGTGTGGGGCGGGACTCAGGGCTCCCCATGGCTCCACTCCCGGTTTCAGCCAGCGGAGGGTGCACCAGGGCTCAAGCTGGGAACAGAAACATGGGGCTGAAGCCCTGCGTCCTGGCGCTTGCCCCAGTCTAAAGCCTTGATCCCCACTGCTCCTGAGGGTCAGAAGCCCCAATCCCTCCCTCCAACCCCATGGCTGCTGCACCAACCCCCTACGGCTGAAGCCCTGAACCCCAGCACTAAAGCCCCAATGCAGTACAGTATTTGCTGTTTTGTTTTGCTTTTTCGGTCTCCCCAGCTGCTTGATTACTTCCAGTTCCACAGGGTGGCCAGTTGACCAGTAAGTCCATAACTCTGGTGGTCGTATCTTCGAGGTTCTACTGTACCCTTCTTTACTATCCCCCAGAAGTCCCTCCATCTCCTCCTGAAAACTGTTTAGTTTGGTCTCCTAACATTTTTAGTTGTCTTATATTCTCTACAGTTAAAGTCCCATGTTACAGACTCACTCCTGTTACAGACTGAGAACTGAATGAGGTTCCTCCAGAATGTCACTACAGCTTCTTTAAACGAAGAAGATAGGTGGGAAGAGAGCATCTAATAGTGCTTTAAGAGAAGTGATATTTCCACTATAATTTAAGTTAATTTGTCTGCTAGGAACAACAAACTCACTTCTATTCCATACAAAGCAATTAAGAATACCTGCTAAAAGCCCTAAATATTAAACTTTGTGTGTTTTATTTTACCTTCTTAAGCAATGGTAACAAGTTTAGGAACCCTCATATCCAAAAGGTAATAAATATGTATACATTAATAGCTCATCTTAAATGGCCCAATTCCAGAAGTTTTAACTTTGGCCACATATTATGATAGTCACATGTAGGATCAATGAGTCCTGAAAGACTATAGGATACACCAATTCAAAGCAGCCCAAGATCCTGCCAAAACAGATGCAAAACTGCACATATCTCCACTGGTGCAATGATCAACATTTCCCCCAACATATCTTTCAAGTGTCCTGTACACGCTTATCACAACATGTGGTATACCTTATCCAGTGCAGCAAGTGCCCAACAACAACTATGTGGGTGAAACCAGACAATACATTCTTAAATGAACTCACACAGAACAATGATACAAGGCAAAATACACCACATCACCTGTAGATGAAAACTTTTAATAGAATGATCACTCCATGTTTGACCTCTCAGTTCAAAAGAAACTTGCACAGCACCTTCAAAAAATTTTGCTGGACACCAAACATCACAGACTCAATAGCAGGGGTCAGCAACCTATGGCACGCGGTTGGCAGTGGGCTGAGCAGGCCAGCAGCTCAGACCCCGGCTGGCAAGGGGCCAGCAGACGGAACCGAAACCCAGCCGGAGCCCAGAGCCGGCCAATGCTGGGGCGCAGCGCGTGGCGCACTCCCAGCTGGGGGACTGCTGGCTGCCAGAACTCTCCTGCAGGCTGGCGGCTAAAGCAGCAGGCAGTAAGGCAAGTGAAAGGGGCCGGCGGGAGGCATGGTGAAGGTGTCCACGTCCCAGCCTGTCCTGCTGCCTCTCTCTCACCACTGTGGCTGGACACCAGAGCACTGCAGGCATGTGCCATCCCTCGGCCCCTGAGGGAAGGGAGTGGCAGGGCAGAGGGTTTTCTGCAGGGCCAGTCCTAGTGTTTTTGCCGCCCAGAGCAGAAAAAAAAAAAAAAAAAAAAAAGCCATGATCGTGATCTGCGGCAGCTCTACCACCACCGCTTCAGTCTTCGGCGGCTGGTCCTTCCCTCAGTGAGGGACCCGCCGCTGAAGAACCGGATGTGCCCCCGCTCCTCTGTTGGCCGCTCCAAGCACCTGCTTGCCAGGCTGGTGCCTGAAACCAGCTAGTCTTCTGCCACCACCCTCATTTGCCTGTAGATGCAGTGCCTCCACACAGCTGGCCCACAGCTCCCTTGGCAGAAACAGGAACAGCATGAGGCAGGGACCCATCCACTATCCAGATAACCCAGCCGCAACAGGGACCGTCCCATGCCAGCCTCAAGTCACCATCCCCCTGGGACTTCCCCCTACAGCCCCAACCTCCTGCCCTGAACCCCTCATGCCACTCATCCCTGACTCCTACACCCCCCATGCTCCTAGCCCTGACTCTTGCACCACCCACATCCCCACCCCGCTCTCCCTGCACTCCAACCCCTTGCTCTGAGTGCTTCCCCACACACATCCCAGCCCGAGCTCCTCCCCCGTGAGGGGGGATTGTAATATGACAGTACCGTAAGAAATTTAAGTTACTTTTACCCCTGCCGGACCAGCAGTGGACTGAGCGGGGCCAGTGGCAGGTTGAGAGGCTCAGCCCGCTGCCAGTCTGGGGTTCTGGCCACTAGCCCCCCTGCCAGCCGGTGTCCAGACTTCCAATCCCACTCAGCCCACTGCTGGCCTGGGGTACCAGCAGCCAGCCCGGGGCTCTGCTCCTGGCCTCAGCCACTCCCTGCTGTGGCGCACATTGGAAAACTCAGCAAGGAAAAGGATCACACTAAACTGATAAGATCGGCATTTTAATTTTATTTTAAATGAAGCTTCTTAAATATTTAAAAAACCTTATTTACTTTAAATACAATAGTTTATTTATATAATATAGTCTTATAGAGAAAGACCTAAAAACATGAAAATGTACTGCCGGCACGCAGAACCTTAAATTAGGCTGAATAAATGAAGACTCGGTACAGCACTTCTGAAAGGTTGCTAACTCCAGCTCAATAGACACTGGTTTTATGTCTCATTACAATAATCTATAACCCACTAACTGCCCTTTGTCCTACAGCTACAGAAGTGTTAACTGCCCACTTGGCCTTAAACAGTCTATTGCAACGTATGTTAACTCTTTATGCTTAAAAATCTGTTCCACCTTGTGCTCAGTGTCAGAGCCAAATACCTTTCCCATACCTGAAGAAGAGCTCCGAGTAAATCTGTCCCCTTCATAAACACCAAACTCACTTTCTCTTTTTCATATCCTGGGACCAACAGGACTTCAGCACCATGGCAAACAAATTCACATTTGGCATAAAACCCAAATTTTATTTATAAACTTTTGTAAAACCAGCCCAAGTTTTTTTAATCTTTATTTTGTTTTAAGCTCCAACTGCATATTCCTCAGTAGTGTTTGAAATCCAAACATGAAAACACTAAGACCGCCAAAGTGTTCATCCAACAGTTTCGAAAGTGAAACTGACAATTGATTTATCATGGCCAAGAGAAAGGAAACTCGAACAGTAAGAGCTCTAAACTGGATTTTTAAAATGCTTAATGTCTACTAATCCATACTTGTTAACAATTTTAATAAGGACATTGTTCTCAAATGATTTTCCGCTGACAGCGTCCCTATAATACATCCTACCCTCACAAATATGCCGGCAGGGGAAGCAATCTGGAAGCCAGGGGCACTAAAAGCTCACAGAAAGCAGCCAGTCGAGATACCGGTGACTACACACAGAGCAAAGGCTCCAGCACAGGTTGCATGAAACTGACAGCCCAGCGCCGGCGGCTGGGCACGGAGTACCGGGAGGAGCCCAGAGACCCCCACACAGACACACTGGGACAGCTACGGCCGGGCTCTGCTCCCGGCTCCACTGAGCGAGCCGCTGCCCCCAAGCTCCGGGGAGCGTCACTAAAGAGCGCCCCAGACCCTGCGCACCGGCCGGGCGAGCTCATCCCCGCTGCCCAGGGCGGTGGGGGAGGGGGAGAAAGCGAGCGAGCTCCACTGCAGTTAGGGAAACTGAGGCACGGGGAGGGGCGCCGGTTATACTCAGCCCTACGGAGCGAGCGCGCCCCATCAGCCAGGTGGCCACAGGGCTGCGGGCCGGGCGGGCTCCGAGAAAAGCCGCGTCCCCCGCCGCCCCGTGGGCAGGAGAACAAAGCCCCACCCCCGGGAGGACAGGACACCCGTCCCCAGCGCGTCCCCGCTCAGGAGACCCATGGCGGGACCCAGGCACTCCCTGCCACCCCCTCCCACGAGATCCCAACCGCTCACCTGCCTTCCGGCTGCCGCGAAGAGCACAGCGCTAGACGTGCGGCACTGCCGTAAAGCGAGGGAGAGCGGGAGGGGGCAACTGAGGGAGAGCGATAGTAGATCCGCCGGAACGCCACGCCCCCGGGCCGGCCTTCCGCACTGTTACGTTCATACCGTATTGACCACTGCCCACGCGCAGCACCCTGTTTGCTGATCCCGGCTCGCAGGTAGCGATCTCACTGCTCCGTGCACCGTTCTCCAAAGCTCACTGCCCTGCTGTGCCCTACCCCTGCTATTCCCTGTCCCCACCGCCACACCTGTCCCCTACCCAGCTATTCCCTGTCCCCATCGCCACACCTGTCCCCTACCCAGCTATTCCCTGTCCCCACCGCCACACCTGTCCCCTACCCCTGCTATTCCCTGTCCCCACCGCCACACCTGTCCCCTACCCCTGCTATTCCCTGTCCCCACCGCCACACCTGTCCCCTACCCAGCTATTCCCTGTCCCCACCGCCACACCTGTCCCCTACCCCTGCTATTCCCTGTCCCCACCGCCACACCTGTCCCCTACCCCTGCTATTCCCTGTCCCCACCGCCACACCTGTCCCCTACCCCTGCTATTCCCTGTCCCACCGCCACACCTGTCCCCTACCCAGCTATTCCCTGTCCCCACCGCCACACCTGTCCCCTACCCCTGCTATTCCCTGTCCCCACCGCCACACCTGTCCCCTACCCCTGCTATTCCCTGTCCCCACCGCCACACCTGTCCCCTACCCAGCTATTCCCTGTCCCCACCGCCACACCTGTCCCCTACCCAGCTATTCCCTGTCCCCACCGCCACACCTGTCCCCTACCCCTGCTATTCCCTGTCCCCACCGCCACACCTGTCCCCTACCCAGCTATTCCCTGTCCCCACCGCCACACCTGTCCCCTACCCCTGCTATTCCCTGTCCCCACCGCCACACTTGTCCCCTACCCAGCTATTCCCTGTCCCCACCGCCACACCTGTCCCCTACCCAGCTATTCCCTGTCCCCACCGCCACACCTGTCCCCTACCCAGCTATTCCCTGTCCCCGCTGCCACACCTGTCCCCTACCCCTGCTATTCCCTGTCCCCACCGCCACACCTGTCCCCTACCCCTGCTATTCCCTGTCCCCACCGCCACACCTGTCCCCTACCCAGCTATTCCCTGTCCCCACCGCCACACCTGTCCCCTACCCCTGCTATTCCCTGTCCCCACTGCCACACCTGTCCCCTACCCCTGCTATTCCCTGTCCCCACCGCCACACCTGTCCCCTACCCAGCTATTCCCTGTCCCCACCACCACACCTGTCCCTACCCCTGCTATTCCCTGTCCCCACCGCCACACCTGTCCCCTACCCCTGCTATTCCCTGTCCCCACCGCCACACCTGTCCCCTACCCAGCTATTCCCTGTCCCCACCGCCACACCTGTCCCCTACCCAGCTATTCCCTGTCCCCACCGCCACACCTGTCCCTACCCCTGCTATTCCCTGTCCCCACTGCCACACCTGTCCCCTACCCCTGCTATTCCCTGTCCCCACCGCCACACCTGTCCCCTACCCCTGCTATTCCCTGTCCCCACCGCCACACCTGTCCCCTACCCCTGCTATTCCCTGTCCCCACCGCCACACCTGTCCCCTACCCCTGCTATTCCCTGTCCCCACCGCCACACCTGTCCCCTACCCCTGCTATTCCCTGTCCCCACCGCAACACCTGTCCCCTACCCCTGCTATTCCCTGTCCCCACCGCCACACCTGTCCCTACCCCTGCTATTCCCTGTCCTCACCGCCACACCTGTCCCTACCCCAGTTATTCCCTGTCCCCATCGCCACACCTGTCCCCTACCCCTGCTATTCCCTGTCCCCACCGCCACACCTGTCCCCTACCCATTGCTATCCCCTGTCCCCACCGCCACACTTGTCCCCTACCCCATTATTTCCTGCCCCCACTGCCACACCTGTCCCCTACCCCGTTATTCCCTGTCCCCACTGCCACACCTGTCCCCTACCCCGTTATTCCCTGTCCCCACTGCCACACCTGTCCCTTACCCCTTGTTATTCTCTGTCCCCACTGTCACACCTGTTCCCTTCCCCCCTGCTATCTTCTGTCCCCACTGCCATACCTGTACATGACCCCCCACTATCCTCTGTCCCACTGCCACACTTGTACCCTACTCCCACTATCCACTGTCCGCACTCCCATACCTGTACCCTATCCCTGTAGTTAGGTTACGGGCAGAGGTGAAAGTAAGCCGGTATGATCCAGTACGGCGTACCGGCAGAAGCCAATGCACCGTGCCGGACCGCACCAGCTTCCGTGGAGGGGATTTAAAGGGTTCTGGGATCCTTGCCACATAGACCCTTAAATCCCTTAAATCCCACCCACGGATCTGGTGGCCGGGCTGGGGCCGGATTTAAAGGGCTCTGGGCTGCTGCGGCTGGTCCACCGAAGCCACGGGACCAGTGGACCCTCCGCAGGCAAGCCGCCGAAGGCACCCTGCCTGCCGCTCTAGCGGTGACCGGCAGAACACCCCCCGCGGCTTGCCTCCCCAGGCACGCTCTTGGAGCGCTGGTGCTTGGAGCCGCCCCTGCCCTAAGGACTCCTGCCCCATCCAACGCCCCCCCCCCCGTTTCCCCACCGAACTTCTGCCGCATCCACTCCCCCCTACTCCATGTCCCCTGACTGCCCTCAGAACCCCTCCCCCTGACTGCCCACCACCAGCCCATCCAACCCCTCCTCCTCTTCCTGACTGCCCCCCCGGGACTCCTTCCCCCATTCAACCCCCCCATTCCACGCCCTCTGACAGCCCCAACCCCTATCCACACCCTCACCCCTTGACCACCACCTTGAACTCCCCTGTCCTCTGTCCAACCCCCTGCTACCAACCCCCTGCTACCATGCTGCCTGGAGCACTGGTGGCTGGTGGTGCTACAGCCACACCACCCACCTGGAGCCAGCCACGCCATCACGCAGCACAGAGCACCGGGTCAGGCCGGGATCTGCAGCTGCGCTGTCCCATGAGCTCACAGCCCCGCCGCACAGAGTATTGTGACAGCAGTGGAGTGAGCTGAGGATAAACAGTGCAGGAGGGGCTGGAGGCAAGCCTCCTGGGCCAGGAACTCAGGGGCCAGGCAGGAAGGTCCTGCTGGCCGGATGTGGCCCGCGGGCCGTAGTTTGCCCACCTATGACCTAGCTGCATAAATATTAACACTCAGAGTTAGACTAGTTACTTCTGTTTTCAGTTTCGCCATCCTCTGAAGCATTTAGCATTGCCCCTGTCAGACAGAGGATAGTAGACAAGATGCATCTTTTGTCTGTCTTGATATAATAGTTAACTGTGTTCTTGAAATGCAGATGTATTATATGTATATGCTTGTATAGACATGAGAGATATAGAAAGACAGTCCAAGCACACCGCTAAAGGACTATACTCTACTACAAACCATCAGCACAAGGGGCTTGTGACGGGCTATACGAACTAGACAAGAGGGATTCTTCTTGAAAAGCAACATTAAAGGATTATGTCCACATTTGTCATCAACTCCATGGCTTCCACTGACATGAAATGAACCAAGACCATCCCTCCAAAGAAAGATCTTAGAAGGCAGTGGTTCACTAGATGTTCCATGAATTGGATGCTTTCTCCACATTCACATATTGGACTGTGCTTCGTTTTCCATTTGTGTAGGCAGATAATTGTAATGCCTGTGTGATGTTTTTATGCAGTTCACCATGATCCATATTTTAAGTGGCATGGTGAGGCCTGGTGATTGATCTTCAGGATCTGTGATCCGGTCTTGATTCTTGATCCGACTATTTTCTCACAGCCTCCACCGCTTTTGTCTTTTGGTTACAAGCCTAAGGTTTTGAGAGTTTTGGCCACTAAGCAGAAGGGGTTCCTGGATTTAAGGAGGCATCTTCGGGCTTGGTGAGGGCAGGGGGTTCAGACTGGAGACTGGGCAAGTTTGGGTTCATTATCATTCAGTTATATTCTTTCTATCATGCATCTCTAAAGGAATAGTGATAAAATACTTGTGAGGACATGCAGACAGACAGTCAGAGTTGACTTTAGCGCGTGTTCAATTGCATGATAACAAGTTTCATATGTATGCTACCTGCCCATACTAGCACACTTAGAAGACAAAGGCCAAGGTGATTTTCTTCAAGTTGTGAGCATCTGCTCCCCAACTGGCTCCAGCTAATTGTGTGGATTATTTTGTCCCTCTTCTTTTTATTATGGGGAAGGAAATGGCAATCTTCATGTGGTCTCCCTGGTAAGTGCTTCAGCAAGACCAGTGCCATCAACATCACTAAACATGGATCGACAGTCTTGAAGTATAAAAAGCAGTGCCAGCAACAAAGAGGTTAAAGAACTTGTTCACCTTAGCCTCTAAGGATAGAACAAGAAGCAATGGGCTTAAACTGCAGCAAGGGAGGTTTAGGTTGGACATTAGGAAAAACTTCCTGTCAGGGTGGTTAAACACTGGAATAAATTGTCTAGGGAGGTTGTGGAATCTCCATCTCTGGAGATATTTAAGAGTAGGTTAGATAAATCTCTATCAGGGATGGTCTAGACAGTATTTGGTCCTGCCATGAGGGCAGGGGACTGGACTCGATGACCTCTCGAGGACCCTTCCAGTCCTAGAATCTATGAATCTATGAAACAGCTCTGGGGTCAGGTTGCCTCAACCTCACCACATCTGGGGTTGGAGGAGGAGCCTTAAAAGGAGCTCCAACTCAGAGGGCCCTAGGGAGGTGGGCAGACTTCACATTCTCAGTTCCCAGAGAGGAGCACAGCAGACTGCCTAGTTGCTTGTGAGCACAGAGCAGGAGGACAGATAACTGAAGAATCCTGCTAGGACAGAAGGAATGGTGCTGCTTTTTATTTCTGTTAATTTTGTTTTCCATTGCTATGTGGGGAACTGGGACCAGGGCCTTAACCTCAGAGCAGACCCCTGCTGAGGAGGTGAGCCGTCCTGGGAAAGAAGCAAGAGGTCTGGAAAGATAGGTCTTAACTGCTTGCTATGAGGGTCCTTAGGCTGGAACCCAGGACCCAGAACCCAGGACCCAGGAACCCAGGCAGAGGGAGTGATTGACTAGGTTCTTCTGCAGTCCCACTGTTCAGACCAGCTTGAACACCCTGGACAAAAATGGTTGGAAGGCCTACTGGGTATGGGCCTAGGTTGCTGACCTGATGTAAGGTCCTGGGACTATTGAGTTAAAACCCTGGCTTACCCCGAAAGGGGTGAGACTAAATGTGACTGGCTGGAGGGCTGAGTCACAAGGTGATTTGGCCACCAATGGACCTAAATGGCCAGAGTTCAGAGAGAAAAAATGCCAAGGTCAGGGCTGCTAAAGGGGGAGCAGATATTCCCAAAACTGGTGGTTACTGCTGAAGTTAAAGCCACCAACCAGTCACAAACTCTGCTTCTGATCCCCCACACTGGTTATCAAGAAGCTAAAAAAAGAAATCACACAGCCCCCTTTATTGCATTCCAGTTCTCTGGCTCCCAGTCAGCATCTAAATCCAGTACAGTGAGAAGTTATTTAAAAACTCTGTTCACGATACACAATGTTCTTCTGACCCCAAAGGTTGACATTACCAGGTCAATATTAGTTTGGGTCTTACCCAAAATACCACGGTGCCAGACAATCTTTTAGTGTCTAAAACTAAAAGATTATTATAAAGAAAAAAGAAGAAGAGAGTGGAGTGGTTAAATGGTACAGCAATCAGATACATATAAAAGTCTATATATCAGGTTCTTTGCAGAGTTGGTGAGTTGCTGGCTTGAAGTTCCCTCTGGAACACATCCAGAGCTTGGATGGGTCATTCAGTCCTTTGTTCAGAGCTTTGTTTGTAGAAAGTTACTCCAGAGGTAAGAAGCAAGAATAAAGACAAAATGGAGATGATGCAGCTGCCCTTAATATTCCTTTTGCCACGTGGCTTGTACTTCCTGTGTCCCAAATGCAAGCTTCACAGCACATGGCATGGAAAAGTCTTGGAGTCCCCTACCCATAGGGATGCCTGTACAAAGCCATGCTGACTCATAAGGTATAGCCCCTGGCTTCTTTCAGTTGGTTCTTTGTACAGACGATGACTCTTGATGGGCCATCAAACAGGCTAGCTAGTGCTGATGCCAATCTGTCTGGGGGTTTCACCCAGATGCACAGCACAAGTTTTGAAATACAAATGTATATAAGTTATATATATATATAACTCACAATACAAAGGCGATACAAACATATAAACAAGATTATCATACTTGGCAAATCATAACATTTTCACAGATACCTTACATGCCCAATCTGGTCAGATTCCTTGCATTTATAATATTGGTATTAACAATATCATTAAGTGTCTCCCACATTTCCTACAGCGTTACAACCACGCTTAGCTGCAAAGTGGCACATCATCTGGTGAATTACTTCATCACATTGTCAAAGCATCCAGATCACTATCTGGAGATTGTCACAGATAGGGCCCTACCAAATTCACAGTCCATTTTGGTCAATTTCACAGTCATAGGATTTAAAAAATCATAAATTACATGATTTTAGCTATTTAAATCTGAAATTTCAGTGTTGTAATTTTAGGGGTCTTGACCCAAAAAGGATTGGGGGGGCGGTCACAAGATTATTGTAGCGGGGGTTGTGGTACTGTTACCCTTACTTCTGAGCTGCTGCTAGCACTGCCTTCAGAACTGGGCAGCTGGAGAATGGCAGCTACTGGCCGGGAACCCAGCTCTGAAGGCAGAGCCACCGCCAGCAGCAGCGCAGAAGTAAGGATGGCATGGTATGGTATTGCCACCCTTACTTCTGTGCTGTTGCCTGCAGAGCTAGGCCTTCAGTCAGCAGCTGCCACTCTCTGGATGCCCAGATCTGCAGGCAGCAAAGCAGAAGTAAGGGTGGCATTTTATGGTATTGCCACCCTTACTTCTGCACTGCTGCAGGTGAGGTGCTGCCTTCAGAGCTAGACAAGGGTGGCAATACCATGACCCCCACCCCAAAATAACCTTGTGATCCCCCACACACACGCACAACTCCCTTTTGAGTCAGAATCCCCAATTTGAGAAACACTGGTCTCCCTCATGAAATCTGTAAAGTATATGGTAAAAACACACAAAATACCAGATTTCACTGGGGGAGACCAGATTTCACGGTCCGTGATGCGTTTTTCATGGCTGTGAATTTGGTAGGGCCCTAATCATAGAGCTTGCTATGCTGACTCTAGTCTACACATCCCTGTAACTCTGGCTACCAATCACTAGAAATCCCTAATTTGTATATGTTCCCTTGGAGCCAATATCTAGCTATCATACTATAAAATTTGTAGGTTTAAAGTATGCACAGAATGAGCCTCAAAATCAGTGATCCACAACCGTTTGATGGGCACAGCTAGCTCTTCATTTTTTATCATGTAACTTCATAACAAGCTAATGATCAAGACAGAAAAGTATGTTCTAAAAATGGAATAATTTATATATCAACAGCATGATGTGACTAAACCACAAATAAAATGTCATCACCCAGAGTTGGTAAAGCAGACATATTCGCTATCCTCCCATGAGCTGTTCTGTTTCTACAGCACAGTGCATGCTATAAATATTGACATGATCACTTTTTAATTTATATAAGATACAATTTTTTTACATTTGAATGTAAAATTAGTTTAATCTGTCAAATAACAGATTTTCCTTTTATTGTGACTACTAATGCATGTTTTAGTAGGGATTGCACTACCCCTAAAAAGGCAAAGAAATTATACAGTTTTAAAAATAATAAAAATGTACAAGAAAAAGAATGAGCATCTAAGGATAGGTAGGTACATTAAAAAACAATCTCAGTTCATACAATCTCTTAAAAAAATAGGTATGAAGAAAATTATATTGCTTATTCCAAACCCAAATTTAACTCTGTCCCTGTATTTCCCACCCAGCCTCATTCTATAGACCTGACATTCTTACCCCTCATTCATCCTAATTTATATTTTCAATACAGGCTACAAACTATTAAACACAATCCATACACCCAACCACAGTCCATTCTTTAGTTTACCCCCTCATTTTTAGAAACACTGACATCTTGCTTATTACCCTTGTTATATATATCATAGACTTGATTACATTGTACTCTCCATGCACAGCCCAGAGGCGAGCTCTTATTTCCCCTGCATCCAGTATGGTTAATTTTTTTCTTCGTTTGTATTGTGATAGAATCCAAGGACCTAATCAGGAATGGGGCCTTATGCTAGGCTCTTGTACAAACACACAAGAAACATGGTTCCTGTCATAAATAGCATATAACTCAGAAAAAACAAACGACCTCATATATCCTACTTAACTAGATTGGAAATTCCATTACACATTTGCATGTCACCCTTTCCTTATGAATCAGAGCCCTTACTACAGATACCATATGTCTTACTACCTTCATCCAATCTATTCTCTGCATACAAGTCACTGGCCTCAGTAAGTCTCTCATTAAACCTGGCTAGTTTTGCCATAAATGAGGCTTATTTATCATAGAGCAAAGAATGAAGTACATACATCTGCAGAATGTATTCCACTTTTGTAATCAATAATACAAAAATGTTCTAAAGTTGTGGTTACGTTATCATATAATGCTCTTCTTGTTAGAGAGATAGTAAACAGCTATACAGGGACACAGTTAAGGTTATTTTTGGAATATTCAATAATATATGACTCATTACGTATGTATATATGTATATGTAGGATTTAGGAGCTGTGCAACGTCCCTTGTTCCCCTTGAGCTCACACTGCTTTCTGGATGTCAAGAGTTCACAGAGACTCTATTTCATCCTGCTTCTTATCTTGCTGTGCTTTGAAGCTCTGTATTTTCTATGGGTCTTCAGTTTCCCCTGCCTTGCACTGCTCAACAGAACTTAGAAGTGTGCCACTGAGCTCTCATTTCTCCCTGTCCCTCAAAGATCTAAAGTGAACAGTAGGTCACACTTACTTTATGAAGCATCGACTCTACCAAATTATAAGCCCATTTTTGTAACTGATTTTTTATTAATTAGCCCACACCCCAAAATTGTATTATTATCACTCATATGTAGTATAATTCGAAGTTTTACAATAAAGCTGTTTTTCAGTTAGTCTCCAGGTAGAACCAAAAACACAAGACACTGAGTAAAATTTCAAGAATGTCATTTTTATGTATCTCTCATTTAGGAATGGTTTGATCAATTACCTTCTTGCTTTCCAAAAAAAAATTGTAATGTACCCTGAAAGTAATCACAAAAAATACTTTTGCTGGAACTGCTTCTCAGTGACTCTGTATTATAGGCAAATTTTATGATCTTTACTTCAGAAACAGCTTGGCCATTTTCTTCACATATTCTAGAATAAGAAGCAGATGAGAGCCATGTTATACTGAATCTGTTGCTTCAAACAGCACAATTGTTAAATTAAGTACACAAACCTGCAAACCGAAAAGTAAAGATTCCTAAATGAACACTGGGTCATTTAAGAAGTGGTTAATTTATTTATATAACCTTTTCAGTATTTATTTTTTAAAGTTTGAATGTGTTTGCATAAAGTAGATATAGGCAAGTAACAGCAGGAGAAAGGGGACTCTGTATTAAAGGAAATTGCAGTGATAAGCTAAAACAGCCAAATAATGTAAATTCTGAGATAAGCCTATGAGGATCTTGTTCCTCTGGAAAAATTCCTTCAGTTTTTCTGATGATGTTGACCCTTAGTCCCATTCCTCCTTTACTGCCTTTTGTGTGCCCTCATTAGCTGTATATCAATAATCTTCCTTATCTAACATTACTGACTATCGTGTCTTGTCCTGTGTGTGTTTGTTGTGTCTTATTTAGAGCCTGTTCCTGAGAGGCGCTGAGGACAAAGTCAAAAGGAATTGTAAGTTCTCGTCTTATCTCTGGATGCTCTTACAGCCCCAGCCTACAAGACTGCCGGTGCTAGGTATAACCGGACTAAGCAATTGCTTAGGGCCCAGAGTAAATCAAGGAATCCCCTTTTTGCTTTTTTAGTATGTGTTGTGTGTGGTGAGACCACCCCCTCAAATAGTCCTGCTTACGGTCCCCAATGGGCTGGCACTGCCTCTGGTCTAGAAACTCTTATTCAGGTGACAAGTATCAGAGGGGTAGCCATGTTAGTCTGGGTCTGTAAAGGCAGCAAAGAATCCTGTGGCACCTTATAGACTAACAGACATTTTGGAGCATGAGCTTTCATGGGTGAATACATCCGATGAAGTGGGTATTCACCCACAAAAGCTCATGCTCCAAAACGTCTGTTAGTCTATAACGTGCCACAGGATTCTTTGCTGCTCTTACTCAGGTGAGAAGTCCTCACTTATGCATATGAGTAAGGGTTCACAAAAACAGGTCCTTAGATTGGAAACTCATTGGGGCAAGAAACATGTTTGCAATATGCCATGTAGATTTAATATGCCATGTATACATTATTTCTAATATTGTATTCCTTATCCAGGTAATATCACATTCAGGAAAGGTATACAAGTCAGTTGATTTTTACAGTTCTCATGTGAAAAGCATCATAAAAGTTAGGGAACAATAGGTCCCTAAGGCCTGGTCTACACTATGCATTTAAACCGAATTTAGCAGCGTTAAACAAATTTAACCCTGCACCCATCCACACAACGAGGCCCTTTATATCGATATAAAGAGCTCTCTAAACCGATTTCTGTACTCCTCCCTGACGAGAGGAGTATCACTGAAATCGGTATTGCCGTGTCAGATTAAAGTTAGTGATTGGCCGCAAATCAACGGTATTGGCCTCCTGGCGGTATCCCACAGTGCACCATTGTGACCGCTCTGGAAAGCGATCTGAACTTGGGTGCACTGGCCAGGTAGACAGGAAAAGCCCCGCAAACTTTTGAATTTCATTTCCTGTTTGCCCAGTGTGGAGCCCTGATCAGCACGGGTGGCGATGCAGTCCCAAATCCAAAAAGAGCTCCAGCATGGACCATACAGGAGATACTGGATCTGATCGCTGTATGGGGAGACAAATCTGTTCTATCAGAGCTCCGTTACAGAAGACAAAATGACAAAGCATTTGAAAAAATCTCCAGGCTATGATAGACAGAGGCCACAGCTCAATGCTGTGTGACAAGTGTAACGGAAAGCCAAAGAATCAAATGGACGCTCATGAAGGGAGGGAGGGAGTACTGAGGACTCCAGCTATCCCACAGTCCCCGTAGTCTCCGAAAAACATTTGCATTCTTGGCTGAGCTCCCAGTGCCTAAAGGGTCAAAAACATTTTCCCGGGTGTGTCAGGGTATATGTCGTCAATTTACACCCTTCCCCCTCCCCAAAAGAAAAGGGAAAAAAAAGTTTCTTTCCTTTTTTCAATGTCAACCTCTGTCTACTGCATGCTGCTGGTAGACAGGGTGCTGCAGCGCTGAACACCAGCATCCCCTTCCTGATATCAGATGGTACAATAGCAGTGGTCACCGTGGCTGGGAACTAGACAGTAGTACTACTGTCTAGTTCCCAGCCACGGTGACCACTGCTAGCTGGTGACACTTTTACCATGACATTAGTACAGGGTACTAAATGGACTCTTTGGTTTCTCTTTCAAAACTATAAACAAAAAAAGTAAATTTAACACATGAACCATACATTTTACAGTTAACTAAAGTGTACTTCAGATGCAGAAAAGTGAAAGACTATTAATTAGAATAATTCTCTTTATTTTGATAGCAGCAAACTTATTAAATCATAGCAAACTTATTTATTAAATCACTGTAGGCAAGAAGACTCAATTTCATCCTCAGCTGAAGTTATAGGCTAAACATGACAGATGTATTTGACTCATTGTTGATCTCTGTTGTGAGAGTATCAAACGATGGAAACAAAACTCCTCTCTGCAGATGCCACTGTTACAGAAGTTGTGAGAAGAATCCCAAATCAGTGTAATTATGTGGAGATAATACGACTTCCTCAGAAAATATCCAACATCTATTGCCTATGATTATGGAGCAATCATGCTGATCATGGCAACAACTGCAATGCTTGCAAAAGCTCCTGTGTCTAACTGAGTTGCTGTCATTCGAACCAGCTGTAATTCTTTAGTGTTCTTGTTCCCATGGCTTTTAATACTTTATTTAAAAGTCACAGAGAGATTGTAAGTGGCTGTCAGTCCTTGAAACTTAGTAGCTTCTTGTGAGAAGCAGTATACTGCCATATCCACCACTGCATAACAAGTCACAATTCTAATTTCTTATTAGGGACATGATTCTTTTTCATCCTTATACTGGATACAATAAAGACAATATATCATCTCAGTTCTCTAGCTCTCTAGTTTCAATCTATTAACATTGTCTTCCACTGAGTATAACTGTATTTGGATTTACCATTAACTGTGCTTCACTCACTCACTTTAACTCTTAGAATACACCTTCATAGCAATTATATATCTTGTCATAGGATCTAAAAATTAATCACAATATTCCTGTGAAGTGGATGAATATACTAAAGTAGAGTGAATAACTCACAACAAATAATATATCTGATTAACTTAGTGTCCATTTATGATTGTGCAATATCCTTGACTTTCCTTACACTTTTTTCAAAAGTGCTAGTGTGCTAGGTGCCTAAGACAGAAATAGTATAAACAGTGTTAGACAAATCTTTATTTTCTTTAATTCAGTACTAATACTGAAGTTTTCTGTGATTATTTGATGTATTATTATTTTTATGGCAAAATAAATTATCACCTCATTTGAGTATTTTTCCTTATGTAATGATCACATCAATAGTTACTCTATTCTCTTTCCTCTCCTCTGTCACAGAACCATGACATTTTTAACTGGTCCCCCAAAAACAAAAAAACAACCCACTCAGCACCCTCTGATGGGAACTTAGATGTTGTATCCAACAGGAGACCAGGCTGAATGAATACCGGAAAATGTTTTAAGGCATTTCTCCAATGCTGGCTTTCACTCTGAATTCTTAACAGCTTTTCTTGATCTGTAGTGCTTATGTATCTCAGTCATGTTTCTCGCTTGAACTATGCTTGCATATTATCAAGATGAGTACACTGTCATGTTTCTTGACTTTGCATTGACATGTTTTGCCAGTTCCTGTATCAGAGGGGAATGAAAAAGGAAAGCAAAACAAATGGGAGCATCAACTAATTTTGAAAACAAAAAATATTTTCTTTTAAGAAAATCACCATTTGCAACTTGTATGGTTAATAATGGATAGAAAACTATTTTATAATAAGCTGTCAGTGTTTGCTTGAAACACCTCCCCTTGTTAGCAGAAGTGACTCCTTTTGGGGAATAAGAGGGGTCTGGTGATTTACTGATGTAGGTGTCTCTTTACTCTACCTGAATATACAGGTGCTGTACAAGGAGCACTCTCTGGCAAGAGGATCTAAGATATAGGCTGAAGAGTTCTTGAGTAGGAACTGAGCCAAGGAGAAAATTTGAACAGAAGTGTTGTGTTGTTAATTTCTGCATTTGAACTATACATACTGTGTGGACTGTGTTGAAGAACAGGTTGAAAATGGCTTCTGCTCACAAAAATAAATTGGAAAGTAACAATCACTACTAGAATATATACTTTTCTGCAACATCTCATTTTTTCTATCACTGTCTCTAATTTTGGAACAATCGGCAGGACTGCTCCATGAATAACAATCTGGCCTTATGTATATCCAACACTGTGTTTGAGGAGGACTGAATTGAGATACATAAAAAAAAATTGGAGCCAGAAATCTAGCCATTTGATTAATTGTTGATTCATTGTCACTATGGTGAAGTTCATATCGTTGTGGAGGGAACAATGTGGATTTCTGATGTTATACTACCAGATTTGCAACCTGCAGGGTAGACCTCACCTTCACTTCATGTTCTTTTTGTTTCCTTCCTCTTTTTTTCCTTTTTTGTGTGTCTTCTAGAATTACATTTTTATCTCTGGTCCTTATTGCCAAAAGTCATACTGTTATCAATTTTCCTTTAAGTTTGTCAAAATAATGCAAAATATACAGAAACAGTGTGACAGGCAGCTTGGAGGGCCAGGCCACCTAGTGGTTAGAGCACCTGGCTCTCAGCCCACTGCTTGGTCAAGGAGCCTCAGTTTTTAAGGTCAGAGAGGCTAGGGGGACCTAGGCTCTCCCTCTCCACTGGGTTCCAGATAAAGGCTCTGTGTACATCAATCCCTGAATGGGGGAAGCCCTTCTAGCAGGGAATCAAAATCCACTGCCTTGGACTGCTTCCTACTTCTCTTTCTTTTGGGGCATGGCGCTTACAGTCCAATTTGCTGGGCTACTTGGTTCCCATAGGCTCCTCCCTTGAGTGGCGCCTTGCCACAGTCCCCAGCTCCTTCGGGCAGGGCAGCTGCAAGTTGGTGAGGGCAAGCCCCACAGTGTCTCTGGGATTCACTCATTCAGTTACCTCCAGTGCTGGAGGCTTGGTTGGGGAACCAGTGCTTGCTTCTTGTTGGCTGCCTTGGCTAGCAGGCTAATGCTCCTTCCCCTCAGGCATAGAGACAGCTAACTCCTGACTCTCTGCCAGTCGACATCAAACTGAGCCAAGCTCTCTTCTTTTCTCCCTCATCCAGGCCTGGCACTGTATGCAGGTATAGTGGGCCGAGACTAGCTGGTCCTCAAGGCTCTTTAACCCCTGTGGTGCTGGCTGGCAATTTCTCTGCTTAATCACAAACAGGTATCACTATCTATTCTTCAGAGACTGGTCATGATGTTGCCAGAAAAAAATCAGTTTTTGACTTACATATCATAGCTTTTTTTTGAAAAGCAAGGTGGTCTGCCATATTAGGTCAGTGTCAACACAATTACCCGTAGTACAGTACTATACAAAGTTCAGTGCTGCAGAGAGCTATAGGTGGGTGACCCCCTCTCATATCCCCAGTAACTTCAGGGGGCTGAAAACAAGCACCGATGTCCACCGCTGGGAGCTCACTGGAGAAACAGGGACATAGTCCTTAGCACTGCCCATCTCAGTGTATTGCTGTTATATGTTCCCTGTGTGATGCCCTCCTGGGTGGCTGCATTCTGTATTCACTTAAGTGGTCTTCATGTAGAGCACATTAGGTTAGCCTGCCTTAGTCCTGTAGTGGCAAAACCACAGATGATGGTAGCAAGGTATGCACCAGAAGGAGAAGGTCATACTCTTCTAGTCAGATGCAGACAGCAAAATTTCTTTTTGGCTACAGCTGCTGTTGGGTCTTTCTAAAGCAGCCCTTGATCGATCTAAACAAATCCTCCAAGTCTTTGAGGGCTTGTCTTCCTGTACAGCAGTCCAGTGGTGCAGCTGCGAAAACTTTAGCGAAAACACGGCTACACTGACAGGAAAGCTTTTCTCGTTGGCATAGTTAATTCACCTCCCTGAGAGGCAGTAGCTGTTGATGTGGGAAGCTCTCCCTTCAACATAGGACTGTCTACACAGGGGGTTAGGTCAGTATAATTATATTATTTAGGAGTGTGGATTTTTCACATCCCTGAGTGATGCAGTTATACCATATACGTCTGTAGTGGAGATCTGGTCTGAACGTGAGTCCCAAATATGAGTGCTCCTCCTCAAACACTGTTGCAGATATCAGCTTGGAAACTCTTTGGATTGCTTCCCCCAACTCTTCAATGCTGGGTATCAGAATCCTGAGGGAAAAATGAGAATAGAATGTTTTAAAATACCAAGTTCTGTCCTTTGGTATACACAGTTTGGCCCTAAGTATCAAACAATAATTGTGCAGTTTTCAAAACTAACACCAGTCAAACATTTTTATAAGAATATTTTGTTGCAAAAATATAAATCACGTCCATGTCTAAGACTGTTTCTTTGTGCCATAAAGTACTCAACGATTGTTCAGATGTTTCTTACTACACAAAATAAGCATGTTCATCATTTTAGTATGATCATCATGATTCTTCCATAATTTGAAGCCTGTGTAGTGAACCAGTTAGTAGCCTAAAGAAAAGAACTATTAGCATGTGAGCTGAATAATAAAGATGCTTCGGCACAGTTCTCCTATTTAAGATTGTGAGTATTACTATCTTATTTTTATTTGACTGGGTGAACATAAAATTAAAGTGTACTCTTGTGCCATGTGGCTCACTTATGTTTCTTGCTATGTTTCTCTTGAAAATAGCAATGGGCTTAATAATATCAAGTATTTTCAGATTATATTTATGCTTGTTTTTTCATGTGATTCTTATTTTTAATAATGTAACTGCAGGCAATCACAGAGTACACTACAACAAAAAAGTACACTAATAAAGTACACTACAGAGTACACTACAAAAAAAAAGCAGTTCTTGTGGTGCTAAATTTACTTACTGAATTCTGATACACTGGTATTGGAAACTACTTACTGCTATTTACTTCACAGGGGTGCAGTGAGGATTTGGCAATGTATGTAAAGAACTTTGAAAAAATAAATGCAATATAAAATTGCTGTGTTACATCTGTTATGCTCTATACCTTCAGCCTTACCACTATTTGCTGTAATCCCATTAGATCTCATAAAATCAGATTTCAGTATGATTAGTACCTCACCTGGAGTAGAGATGTCCCCTTCTTTGTCTAATTTACCTGTTATTTAATGTCTTTTAGACTTTAAGATCTTTAGGACAGGTATTGCCACTTACTGTATATTTGTACAGTGTCTAGCACAATGGGGCCCCAATCTGGTTAGCCTCTAGGCACTACCGCAAGATAGATATTTATGAGTAATAATAATTAAGAACACATATGATAGTGGAGACACAAGAGGTGATACTCTTGGTTGTGCCTTCAACAGATAAGAAAACACTACGCACAACACATTATTCTCCCTCTCTCTGTAATGCAATATGTTAAGTATTACCTCATCATTAAGGTTATAGTATTAACATGTTGTGTGTTTCCTTGCCTGGAAAGGCATTCAGCCCAGCTAAACATGTCAAATCATTATCAGATATTCAGCAAGTTAACTACAAAGAATATGTCTCTGGAGGAATGGAATACAAAGCTACAGTGGACATAGCTGGTGGTGGTTCTTGTGGTGTTAAGCAAGCAGTTAGCAAGAGAGGTTCTTTAACCATCTTAAGAAGGCAAGCAGTCATCATCAGAAACTCCATATTAAGGAGAATGGACAGAGAATTCAGCAAAGGATTCAGAATGGGGTGCTGTCCACCTGGCACAAACATACTGCTCTGCTCTGACCACTAGGCCTGGCTCCTGCTCCAATCACTAGGCTATGCTGCCCATATCCTGGTTCAGAACTCACCATTACTTGTTTTAGAATTATGAATAAGTCCTAACCACTGGATGCATGTGGACCAATATCCTAACTAATAAAGTCCAGGAGAAGGTACTGGTAGAGGGTCTGTTATAGACCACTTAATTAAACCAAAAGCATAATGAGTTCCTCCTTAAGTGCCTGTCTTATGTGTGGAAAGAGGAATTGTGGTGTTCTGAAGGACTTCAGTTTGGGAGACACATGCTGGAGGTTCCATGCAGCCAGTAGTAAAACATCATCAGAGTTTCTAAAAATGATCTATAATTTTAATATAAAAGATATTGTACCCAGATGAGGCAATTCTATTTTGGACATCATTAATTCATCTTGATCTGTTATAATCACTGGACTGGAAGTTGGTGGTTCCCTAATCATGACCTGATTACAGGCAAACAGAGAACAGTCTTAAGCAGTCATATACATTTGGTGCTCCAGAATGGCTCATTTCTCAAAGGTGAGAAAAATTATGAGCAAAACTGGGAAGACAAATTTAAACAGAAAAATATGAATTCAAATTGGGAGGTCTTTAAGAAGAGTTTATTAGATATCCAAAAAGCCACCATTCCACAATCAAGAATGAGGAAAACTTTGACTAACAGCCTATCCTGGTTTGCTAGTGTAGTGAAGGCAGTAGTATATAACAAATGGAAAAAAGGGAGAAATAAATATCCATCAAGATAAACTAGAAGTTATGAAAGACAGAAAATTGAAAAGAGAAGCTAAAGACATCAGGGGAAAAGCCATGGCTGACAGGACTAAGCATATTTAGGAACAAAAGAGAACCTAGCAAAGAGAAAGGTTCATTGTTAGATGGTGTGACAAAGTTCCTCCTCTACCTTGATGGATCCTGCACTTATTGGCGGATTTGCTCACCTCACAGATTCACCATGTGGGTCGGGAAACAGCCCAGAGACCTTCCTCTCTGGTAGAAGCCACAGTCCAGGTCAATTCCTCCTGTGTCTGATCAGGAATTGGGAGGTTTGGGGTGAACCTGGGCCCGCCCTCTAGTCCAGGTTCCAGCCTCCAGGGCTCTGTGGATCGCAGCTGTCTATAGTGCCTCCTGGTACAGCTGCACGACAGCTACAACTCCCTGGGCTACTTCCCCATGGCCTCCTCCCAACATCTTCTTTATCCCCACCACAGGCCCTTCCTCCTGGTGCCTGATAATGCTTGTACTCTTCAGTCTTCTCGCTCTCAGCTCCTCATGCCTCCTGCTCCCAGCTCCTTGCGTGCACGCCACAAACTGAAGTGAGGTCCTAACTCAGGTGCCCTGATTAGCTAGCCTGTCCTAACTGATTCTAGCAGTTTCTTAATTGGCTCCAGGTGTCTTAATTATCCTGCCTGTCTTAATTGGTTCTAGCAGGTTCCTGATTACTCTAGTGCAGTCCTTGCTCTGGTCACTCAGGGAACAGAAAACTACTCATCCAGTGACCAGTATATTTGCTCTCTACCAGACTCCTGTATGCTCCCTGCATGGGGCTCTCCAGACCTAGCACTCCCCAGCACATACTTCAGAAGGTGAAGGCTGCTTTGCCGCCCACTTCTCGGGCCCACTTCAACCGGGTCCTGCGAGATGGCATGCCCCGCCCACCCTCCACCCCTTGCCCTCTGGACCTTTTCATCAGGCCCCTGCCCCGTGGCTCCAACCAGCCCCCTTGTAGTTGTTAATGGCTCCCAATCCTGCTGGAAAGGTATAACAAGTGGGGTTCCGCAGGGGTCTGTTTTGGGACCGGTTCTGTTCAATATCTTCATCAACAATTTAGATGTTGGCATAGAAAGTACGCTTATTACGTTTGCGGACGATACCAAACTGGGAGGGATTGCAACTGCTTTGGAGGACAGGGTCAAAATTCAAAATGATCTGGACAAATTGGAGAAATGGTCTGAGGTAAACAGGATGAAGTTCAATAAAGATAAATGCAAAGTGCTCCACCTAAGAAGGAACAATCAGTTTCACACATACAGAATGGGAAGAGACTGTCTAGGAAGGAGTATGGCAGAAAGAGATCTAGGGGTCATGGTGGACCACAAGCTTAATATGAGTCAACAGTGTGATACTGTTGCAAAAAAAGCAAACATGATTCTGGGATGCATTAACAGGTGTGTTGTAAACAAGACATGAGAAGTCATTCTTCCGCTTTACTCTGCGCTGGTTAGGCCTCAACTGGAGTATTGTGTCCAGTTCTGGGCACCGCATTTCAAGAAAGATGTGGAGAAATTGGAGAGGGTCCAGAGAAGAGCAACAAGAATGATTAAAGGTCTTGAGAACATGACCTATGAAGGAAGGCTGAAGGAATTGGGTTTGTTTAGTTTGGAAAAGAGAAGACTGAGAGGGGATATGATAGCAGTTTTCAGGTATCTAAAAGGGTGTCATCAGGAGGAGGGAGAAAACTTATTCACCTTAGCCTCCAATGATAGAACAAGAAGCAATGGGCTTAAACTGCAGCAAGGGAGATTTAGGTTGGACATTAGGAAAAAGTTCCTAACTGTCAGGGTAGTTAAACACTGGAATAGATTGCCTAGGGAAGTTGTGGAATCTCCATCTCTGGAGATATTTAAGAGTAGGTTAGATAAATGTCTATTAGGGATGGTCTTGACAGTATTTGGTCCTGCTATGAGGGCAGGGGACTGGACTCGATGACCTCTCGAGGTCCCTTCCAGTCCTAGAGTCTATGAGTCTATGAGTCCTTTCACCATGAGCCGGCTGCACGATTTGCAGCCAGTTTGGTTCCAGACCATGGCAAGGAAACATCTATACATGCTCATGCTCCGCACCCTTCACTTCCTCACCCTCGTGTTCTGTCCTGACACAAAGTGGTGGGACCTCCTGCCACTTCTTGAGGGTGAGGAGCCCCGGTGGGCCAGCCTATACTCCATCCTGGTTCCAAGGCCCGCCGAGGATATTAGTTGGCGGCTCCTTCATGGGGCCGTGACCACGGGCATGTACTTGGCACGGTTTACCCCCCTCCCGGACACCTGCCCCTTCTGCGGCATGAGGTAGACGCTGGCTCCCTTGATGCATTCAAGAAGCAGTGGGCGCAGTCCGGGGTTCTCTGCTTGGTGTACCCATCAGGTTCCCTTCCTTTAGCCCTGTGACCTCACTCCCATTCCTGTTATTTCATTAGTTGTCCCCTGGAATTATTTGGTATCACGGACCCGTGGATCCTCCCCTTAGGCTGGGGGGAGGTCCTTTAGCAGCGGGCGGGACCAGACTTAACAGGACCAGACTTTTGTACCCTACTGGTCTGGGTCTGACACAATGGACATAGAAAAATTGTTTATAATGATACAGAAAACATTAATGTTCAATAAATATTTCTGTTTGGTATTTGGAAAATGCAAGATGGTGTCCTGGTATCACATGAGAATGCTGAAGTACTTTCTAGTCCACTAGTTATGAAGGAAGAGATAAATCAACATCTACTAGGTGTAAACATTTTTATGTCAGTAGTTCAAGATATCAAGATATTTTCCTCTCAAGAGTCCTAAAAGAACTCCCTGAGGAGCTCTCTGGTCTGTTGATTTTAATTTTTAATAAATACTGGTATACCAGAGAAGTTCCAGAAGACTAGAAGCATGCTAATGTTGTGCCAATATTCAGAAAGGACAAGTAGAAAGACCTGAGTAACTGTAGGATGGTAAAATAATGAAAAAGCTGTTTGGGTGTTCAACTAATAAAGAATTAAAGGATAGGAATATAATTAATGCCAATCAATATGGCTTAATACCATACAATATTCTGATTGGAAAATTAGCACTATGAAATATCAAAGCAATGTCAAAAAGTAGTAATCAATGAAAGTGGCTGTTTCCATCTGGGTTCTGCAAGGATGGGTATTAGGCCTCATGCTATCCAGTATTTTCATCGATGATCTGGACATAAACATATTGCTAATAAAATCTGTGGGTGACGCAGGCTGTCAAAATGGTGAATAATGATGAAGACAGGGCAGCATGATCTTGGTAAGCTGGGCTCATTCAAACAAAATGCATTTTGAAACAGTCAGATGCAAAGTTATACATGTAGGATCAAGGAACTCAGACCATACCAACAGAATGGGGACTGTATACTGGAAAGCAGTGAATCTAAAAAGGATTTAGGGGTCATAGTGGACAAGCAACCCAACATGAGTTCCCAGTGCAACACTGATATAGAAAAAGATAAACCATATGTACCATGCTATCTTTAGATATATAGAGAGCTAATTCAATACTTAGATATATATACAGAGGAGCAGCATGAAAAAGCAGGGAGCTGATTTTTACCTCTGTATACAGCACGGGTGAGACTGACAATACCATTCTGAGTCCAGTTCTCATGTCAACACATTAAAAAGATGTTGAAAAATTGGAGAAGGGGCAGGAAAGAGCCTTAAAAATGATTCGAGGGCTGGAGAAAATGCCTTATAGTGCCTTAAAGAGTACAATCATTTTAGCTGATCAAAAATAAGATTGAGAAATTACTTGATTAATGTATGAGCAGCTTCATGGGGAGACTGGATACCAAAAATGTCTTTAAAAGGCATAACAAGAACCAATGGCTGGAAACTGAAGCCAGATAAATTCAAATGAGAAATTAGGCACAATTTTTTAACAGTGAAGGTGATTACCTATTGAACCAAACTACCAAAAGAAATGATGAAAATATGAAGAGAAAGAGAATTCAGATCAAGATTGGGTGCCTTTCTGGAAGTAATGTTTTCTTCAGACACAAGCTATTGGGTTCAATATAGGTGTAGCTGGATGAAATTTAATGGCCTGTGAGATTCAGAAGGTCTGGCAAGATGATCAGATTGTTCTTTTTAGCCTTAAATAATCCTGAAACTATAGTTGAATAGAGTTTTCTTCATCGGAGAGAAATATTATTTTTTTTAATTAAATGCAGAGAATTTGGGGAAGGTAAAGATAATTAAGTTTTGAAACTGTAGTGATCTATTTAAAAATGAGCAATCTGATGGTTTTTTCCTCATAAAAACAGCTTAGCCACAGCTTTCAATATAATGTATTTTCAAAAAGAAGTAGTAACTTTATTCACTGGGTTATACAATCTTTTTAATTAAAACTAGGGGAATTTATTTTACAACAGAAAAATACAATATTTGAAATTTCAAGAAGGCAAGTTAATTACAATTCAATATTAGGGCTGGTGTTCAAATAATTTCCTTAAAAGTTCTATCTGGATCTATGTGAACAAGTCTAATTGTATATTCTTCCAGTGCATTAATTAACAATTCAATGAATATACTTTCTTAAACTAGTCACTTCACATTAGCCAGGAAAATTTATTTTTGTATGCATTGTATTGGACTGATCAGCTTTGCAAATAAGTAAGTAGGCAAATAAATAAGTAATCAAACAAAACAAAACAAAAAAACCCAAAACAAGAACAAAACTCCATAAAATGTCTGGAATTCAAGGGCTCATATTGCCAAAGTCACACCCCAAATGATTTAGACATTATTGGGACTTTTCAGCTTGGAAAAGAGATGACTAAGCGAGGACGTGATAGAGGTCAATAAAATCATTACTTGTGTGGAGAAAGTAAATAAGGAGAAAATAAATACTCCCTCTCATAACACAAGAAGTAGGGGTCACCAAATGAAATTAATAGGCAGCAGGTTTAAAACAAACAAAAGGAAGTATTTCTTCACACAACACACCGTCACCCTGTGGAACTCTTTGCCAGAGGATGTTGTGAAGGCCAAGACTATAACAGAATTAAAAAAAAGAACTAGATAAATTCATGGAGGATAGGTCCACCAGTGGTTATTAGCCAGGATGGACAGGGATGGTGTATCTAGCCTCTGTTTGCTGGAAGATAGAAATAGATGACAGAGGATGGATCACTTGATGATGACCTTTTCTGTTCATTCCCTCTGAAGCACCTGTCATTGGCCACTATATGAAGACAGGATACTTGGCTAGATGGACCATTGGTCTGACCCATTATGGTTGTTCTTATGTTCTTATGATTTGTAGTGGTACTGTATTCTAATAACTTGTCTCAAATTATCATGAGGACTTTTAATCACCTAAACAGACTATTTCTGTTAACTGTCTTTGAGTCAGCAGGTCACAATTATTTGGTTGTTCCTGAAGTAAAATAGACCCAGACATCAACTGATTGTAACAAAATGTGTCTCTGTGTTCACTGATATTATCTTTCAGTTTGATTTTGGTTGTAACTTGAGGTGTTTTTGACCTTTTAAAGCTCCAGTTTGTTTGGGGCTTTAATCTCAGCAATCACCTCCTTTCTTTTGTTCAGTAGTGTTGCTCTATTCTAGGTAACAGCCCCCCAGATTTAAACAAGAGAGACAGATGGCAGAACATCTTTAGTGAAGGGTTCTTGTCTCTGGAATAATTTCCCCTGTTTGTCTGGGGGACCCTGAATTTGTTGAACATTAAGATATGTTTTTGTCAAGTGGAGGTATGCTAGGTTTGGTTGGGTGGCTCTCAAATCCTGGACTATATGCCTAGGACAAATCCCCCTTGTCCTTGACTAAGAACCAGCCTTCCTTCTCCCCATGGAAAGGCAGAAGTTGGCCACAAGAATGGACTCTGCTTTCACCAATAAAGCAATATTTATCTGAATAGTAAACTATCAGTATCAGGGGTGATGCAATAATACAACATACCCAGTCCTCAGAGCCTAAATATACAAATTGATGCTCTCTAAACTGATTGAGCCCCAACATCCACTGCCCAGCTTGTTCTTCCCCATACATAGTACAAACCAACCCTTTGCTGTTGTCACTGTATGCTAGAGTGCAATTAGAACTCAGAGTCCTGAGTTCTGATTTCTGCTGCCTGGACTGTCCGTCTCCAACATTGCTGGGCTGGACTTCCCAGTTAGGTCTAGCTTCTCCCTGGGTCATACCACTCTGCCACATACTCTGTTTTCATTCTTTCCTCTAGTACAGTGGTTCCCAAACGGGGGTTCATGAACCCCTGGGGATTCAAGAAATGTTACACGGGGTTCTTGGGAAAAAAATCTCTAATGGTGGACAGAGCTGTCCCTAGGGACCCCGGGCAGCACAGGGCCAGCAGCCCAGAGCCCCTGGACTTCCAAGAGCTAAGCAGATCAAAGCAAGCATATTTATCACACTGAGGGGATTTAAACTTCAAGACTACTTATAAGAAATGGAAAGGAAGGTGGATATTTTTTGCTGTTTTAAAAATTAAATAGGCAGCTAGTATTGTTTTAAAATTATTATGAAGAACAAGCTTAAGCTTTCTTGTAACATGTGTTGTTTGCCTGGACTGCTCAAGACCTGAATGCTCATGTAGGAGGAATGAGTTAAGTTGCCTTCTTAAATACCTTCATGCTGTTTCACATTTGATACTCCTTGATGAAACATAGGAGCCTTATCTTATAACAGGCTCATTCAAAGTGATACAAGCTACGAAAGTGAGATCTTGGAAGAGTGTTGCTGTTTTCATAATGTAATAAAAATACTGTAATGCTAAATAATAATTAATAATAATGTGTAATAAGCATGCCATAAAAACATATTTTATATTTCCAAGATCACCGCTTTTATAATTTATACTCAGGTAAAGGAGAAAATCCCTGGAAATATTCATTTTTAGGAAGGAGTTCGCGAGACTTGACATTTTAGAGAAAGGGGTTCACAGGTTGTTAAAGTTTGGGAACCAGAGTCTAGTACAAACCAAAACTACAGCAAATCACAGCAGCACTCTTGCCAGTTCCACGTCTCTGTCTGTTGACTGGCCCAGAGCCAACCAGGTGGCCCACAGCCAATTCCCTGTCCTTTTCCTGAAGTGACATTCCTCCTCTCTAATGGGAATTGGCCAGTTTGTAGCCAATCTGCTGCTACTCTACCCTCACACTGAGAGGTGGACCAGCATCAAAAACTAGGAGATGGATGCCTACCTCACTTTTAACCAATCAGAGCTTTTCTGTGGAGGAAAGGCTCTATACAGCTCTCCAATTGCAAAGCCTGTCCACCCTCCTAAGCTTTTCCTGGGTGGGTAGAAGGTTTCCGGTTTAAAGGGTAGGGAGGATTCTAATTAAAATCAGTTTAATTTGAACCTCTATGTATTAAAAAAAAACAAATTTGTTCATGTACCTAAAGCATAAAATAGTTGTATTTTATAAAATGTGACTATGACTATGGTAAATAAACATTATCTGGCCTTCTAGTCAAGAAATTATCTGTGATATACATCATTTTTGCCAAGTTCACTAATATAGCTATTTGATAATGAAGAAATAAGCTTGCCTCTCCTTGTTATTAGGTATGTATCCAGATTCTATTCACTGTGAGTTTTTATTGCTACTGCTGTAAATAGCTCCTCCCTTTTTCACCACAGATATGACAGGTATGGCCAATGAGAACTGAACTGGCTCAAATGCATATTTCCCTTACTTGGCTTATTCAGACTCATTTACTGTGCAGGAAAATACTTAAGTTCAGGAAAAATGCTGAGAACTACCATTCTTTTAAAGTCTGAATATTTTCCCACTAAGCCAGCCCTGACTGGTGAATTTAAACAAATCCCCTTTAATTTGATAAATTGGACACTCTTTTCCCTAAATCAGAACTGTTTTCCCCAGTGTCTGTGTTAAGCAGTGTTGTCACTGCTTTATTTTTACTTGTGAGATCCTCGTTTACTCATAATTACCTCATTAACAGTATCTGAGAGACACCAATATCCAGTCATCTGTACCTCTTGCAGTAATCACCCAAGACATGATTAATTGCCTCTGTGTGCTTTTGTTTTTAAGGTCATTCATGTGGCATAGGCATCAGCAGATTCCCAGACCTAAGTTAGCAGGTCTTGATTTTTGGGAAGGAGGGTTAAGCTTTGGCTACTTCTACCATTGCAGCTGTTGTTGTTGTTTCTCTCTCTCTCTTCATTCCTACAAGCAGTTTTTATTTTTTTGGTAAAAGAACTAAAGCCAACTGAAATCTTTAAAATGCTATAACTCAGTGATTCCCTCTGCAATGGTAGCATCCAATCAATATACCTCCCTCCTGTGAGCTACTGCATTTCCCTCACAGGCACTGGAGATGGTGCCATTTTCTTTACCTCACATGCATCACTTGTTGCTGGCTCCACAGACCAAACAATCTCAAATGCTTTTGTAAAATTCTGCGTAGACTGTGAAACCAGCTTGCTCTGATTGTTGTTCTCATCAGTACCTCATACTATACCAGAAAATCTCTCAGAAATTCATTTAGTGAAATAAGATAACTAAAATGTTTAGCCAAGTTTGGCCATGAACCTAGAAACAGCAGGCATATTCACTATTGATATAAGCAGGCACAACTCCATTAATTTAACTTGGATGAAATTATCCCTATTTGTGCCAGCAATGCACGTGACCTCATTTTCCCAGTGTTCTGAATATAAACTACGTAACTTCATGTGCTCCACTATGGCTCTAGACTGTATTTGTACTTTGCTGATTTAATCAACTTATCAAAAGTTTTATTTCAAGTTTTTCAAAAGCCTCAAAATTAGTAAGTGTAACTTACCATACTTCACAGGATGGAATGCCTCTTTCCAACACATCCATTTTCCAAAACACTGTCACGGATGCTTTCTCTACAGGGTTAAGTATTTTTATTCTCACCATCAATTATGTTGTGCCCTACTTAAGAATAAAGCTGCACTGGAAATAAAAAACAAATTTTCTTTCATATTATATACTAAATCCTACTTCTGGTTGAAAATGTTTTTTTCTTGATTTCATATTGCCTTTTTCGATGTCTGGCAATCATAATGAGTAATGCTACACCTTATGCAATTTGCAGTTTAAGATCCACAAATCTAGCTATTAAGTGTCAGTGGAACAGCTTTAACAGGAGAGATTGAGGGAGTCCTTACATTACAGTATCCCAGAGATCAATGGTTAGAACACTTGCTGAGGCAGTTGGAGATCTCTTCAGATCATTTTGCTCCAGCAGGCAGAGGAAGGAATTGAATCCAAGCCTTCCACATCCTGGTGGAGTGATCTAACCACTGGGCTAAAAGTTACAAAAGCAAGTTCACCACCACCACTTCCTCTAGCTGGATTTTGAATGGGCCCTAGGCCCCATAGGCAAGAGAGACTTTCCCTTGGTTTGAGGATCATGTTGGGACTTAGGCATCCAGATGTGTAGAGTGACGCAACAGTGTGAATGCAGAAACAGAAACTTAGGCACACAGGGAACTTATACAGTGAAAGATTTGGTGCCAAGTGACTTTAGGTACCTACAGGGCTAGGCAACAGCCAAATAGGGGTTTTGTGGATTTCAGTTGTGCCGAAAACAGAGACGTATGTCCCCAGTCTGGGGTTTAGGCAACTACGTACCTTTGTGGATTTAGGCCTAAAATACTCAGATTTCTTTTGTTCACTCTTTATTGCAATCTGATCTCCTGACATGACCTGCCTACCAGCTTGCTCTTTCCTAATCTCCAAGATATATCATGACCTGGGAGCAGGGGGAAGCAGGTTACACTGAGAAAACTGGGTTGGTGAGGAAAGCTTTACTGGCAGCAGAAGGTAGTGCAGCTGCACTACCTGGCCCATCCTCTTACAGGCCAGAATCTGTTTGTCTTCCCAGGTGACACACATTTGGAATTGGCATGTTTTCTGTTGGTTAGCCATCCAGCACACTATTTACCCTATTTATTTTATGTCATTAAACTGTATTGTGAATGAATTCTTATCAGTTGTTTCAAACAAACAAAAAACAACTAAATGTATTGAGGGCATTGAACACTTCTTATCTCTCAAAGCAGTAATACTTCAACAAGCTCCAGGTGTTAGGTAAGTACTGCTTGAACCCATCCATGCCAGCTACTACGAGGAAATTAAATGCTACAATATATATACAAGAAAGCTGAGCATCCCCTGACTTATCACCATTCTTGAGAGAATGCAGACAACATTAACAAGAAATCTGGTATCTACAGCCAGACACTCAAATACCACCAGTGGTGAGCTGGATCCAGTTCGCAGGAACCAGTTGTTAAATTTAGAAGCCCTTTTAGAACTGGTTGTTCCGAGACAACCGGTTCTATATGGGCTTTATTTAACAAAAGCTCTGACAGATGTCCACTCCGCCCTGGCCCCAGCTCACTTCCCCTGAATACTCTGCCCCCTTCTCCTCCCCCTCCCCTGCTTCCTGCAAATCAGATATTTGTGGGAAGCCTGAAACAAGCAGCATGCACACAGGTAAGCTGGTGCGCAGGGGGAGGGGAGGTGCCGCCGGCCCAGCCCAGCCAACTGGCTCCCTCCAGTCTTGCTCCTGGTCCTGGCCAAGTGGCTCCCTCTGGCCTGGCACCCCCGACTGAGCACCCCCAGCCCAGTCCCAGTCACAGCCAAGTGCCCCCGGCTCTGGCCCCATGGCTCCCGGTCCCGGCTGAGTGCCCCTAGCCCTGACTCATCCTGGCCCCAGCCGAGCGCCCTCAACTCCGGCCCTACAGTGCCAGTGTCAGTCCCGGCCAAGCGGCTCCGTCCCGGCCCTGTCCCTGGCCGAGCGGCTCCAGGCAGTGTGGTAAGGGGGCAGGAAGCAGGGAGAGGGTGTTGGAAGATGGCAGGGGAGTTTTGGGGTTTGTGGGAGGGTGGATGGGGTGGGGTGGTCAGAGAGCAGGGAACAGGGGGATTGAATGGGGGAAAGGGTCCCGGGGTGGGGGCAGTCAGGAAGGAGCAGGGGTTGGATGGGCGGTAAGGGGCAGTCAGGGGCAGGGGTAGTTGGGGACAGAAAGGGGTGATTGGATGGGGCAGGGGTCCCAGGGGCCATCAGGAATGAAAGGAGGGGTTGGAGGGGGTGGCAGGGGGCAGTCAGGGGACAGGGAAGGGGGGTGGATGGGGCAGGGGTCCCAGGGGGGCATCAAGGAACATGGGGGGTTGGATGGGGCAGGAGTCCTGGGGGGGCAGCCACAACCCCCTCGTGGGGTGAGGAGGAGGGAAACTGTTGTTAATATTTTGGCAGCTCATCACTGGAACCATAGAATATGTTCTGAGAAGAAAATCTGGCATACACATCTCAACACATGAAAACTGCCTTCACCAAAAAAAGACACTCAACCAGAGGTGCAGATCACATCATGGAACAGGCCGCCCAAATATCCTACTTCAATACAGAAAAACAAAAAGCCTCTGACCTCATGCCCCTCATTGTCTCCTACCACTCCACACTGGGACTTCTATGGGATATCATTATACAATTATAACCCATACTCAATGGGGACCACATCCTGAAAGAAATCTTTCCCAAACCCCGTCTTCTGGCCTGCAATCACCTTCTGACCTTGCCAACATCATCATTAGAAGCTGGTCCCCACAGACCACGACCCACAAACTTAAAGTGGCACTAGATCTTGCCATAACAACAGTTGCAAAACCTGCACACATATCTCCACTGCTACAATGATAAATAATCCCCACCTCACACCTTTCAAGATCCCTGGGTTCTACACATGTCTATCACAACATGTGGTGTGCCTCATCCAGTGCACTAAATGTCCCAATAGCAACTATATGGATTAAACCAAACAATCACTATGCTATTGAATGAACTCCCACAGAAAAATGATAAAAGACAGAAACAGCATATAACCACACTTTTCATAAAATGATCACTCCATACCTGATCTCTCAGTTCTTGTCCTTAAAGGAAACCTGCGCAACACTTTTGAAAGATGAGCCTGGGAGCTTAAATTCATAACTTTGCTGGACATCCCAAATCATGGACTTAATAAAAACACTGAATTCATGGCCCATTTCAACAATCACTAACCCTTCTTTGACCTATGACTGCTAAGGTGTTAATTGCCCACTTTGCCCTGAATAGTCTCTTACATGTTAACTTCTTATGCTATGTTCCATGTTGTAGTTAGCTGTGACACCCTGAGTACCTTTCCCAGTCCTGAAGAAGAGCTCTGTGTAAGCTTGAAAGCTTCTCTCTTTCACCAGCAGAAGTTGGTCCAGTAAAAGATATTACCTCACCCACCTGGTCTCTGTAATATCCTGCTACAATAAACACTGCAAGCAACATTCTTCTCAGTTTAATAAGTCTAGTGATTTTTATCTTCTGAAAGCCTAAATAAACCTGGGGGAAGCCATTGCTTCTACTACCTGTGCCATTTCAAGCTGTCTCATCATTACCAAAATCAAGTCTCTACAAGTCTTTCTAAAGTTTTCTTGTTCAAATGGCTAATATGATTCATATAATTGAGTAGAACTGGGCAAACTATTTGTAGTGAACAATTTACTCTTTTAACATGACCATATTTCCTCCTTACAAAAAAGAATTTGATTGTTACTAATTTGTTTGCCATTTGTAAATGTTTGAGTGTTTAATGGAAACAAAATTCAGCCTATGTGTTGCCTGCAAATTGTGTTCTTCATATAAAGTCATTATTCATTATAAGTGTTGTGTGAGTCATCATCTTAATCATATAGTCCATTCTATGGATAGATTATGTAACTATACTAAAATAGCAGAGTTTGCAATCTGGGTGAAACTTTCTGCTGTGTCTCTTGGAGAAAAGTGAAATGTCACCCAGCTGCTTAAGTTACAGCAGTCCAAATGCACTTGCTTCTGTGTACAGTACCACTCAAAATCACCATAACAGTGTTCACTACAATCCTGCCCTCAGCACACTCCTGTGCCAGGCCTTGCAGAGGAGGCCTCATAGGTCTTTTGTGGCTATCTTACTCAATTCCTCTGCCAGAGAAATTCTTCCCAGGTTGGATATAGGGCTTTCATAGCCCCTTAGGCTACCACAGCAGTATAAAGAGGACAGACCTTGAGGGAGAACCTCTCTGGACCACAAAATAATTTAAGTATTTATTCTCAATGGAACAGTCTTTAGAGAAAGACTTAGAACTTCAGTGGCTATAGCATCTATCTGGAAGACTCTGAGTCCAATCCCCCTGCTCCCATCATTCTTTCTTTATTCACAGTGGAGATGCTTCCATGGGAGACCCCATACCAGAATATTCTGTATAGTTTAGTGGTTTCTGCATGTTTCTGGTGCGCAGGGGGAGGGGAGGTGTAGAGGTGCCCTCTACAAATTCTTTCCCCCTCTCCAATAGAGAGGGGAATTGAATCTGGATCTCCCCACATCCTGATCAAGTGCTCAAACCAGGAGGCTACAAATTATAGGGTATAGAATGCCCTCACCACTGCCTCCTCCCTGTGGAGTGAAGCAAGTGCCTAACATACCCATAAGCAGCATTTTAGGTGCTTAAGCCTATTCATTGTGTAGAGAGCCAGGTTCAAATCCCACCTCTGTGTGCTAAAGTGGAGTGTATAACCCCAGCCAAACTACCAAGCTGTTGTATGGACTGGCTCTTTGGAGGCAAGAAACTTAGTGTTACCTCTGTGCGTGCCCAATAAGAAGGACTGGACACTGCAGGAGAAATGGTTTTGGGGAGACTTAAGACCAGAAGGGTTGTTGCTGTCACCCTGAAAGGAATAACTGGGCTGAAGCCAGGGTGAAACCACTGTGCTGTCAGCATGCTGCTGATGTCTGAGAGCACAGAGATTCCCAGGATTACAAGGCAGGTGGTAACAGAACATGTTACCGTTCTGGGTCAATCCCCAAAGTGCCACAGCCTGTTTCTGCAGTCCTTGATAAAGTAAATTGCCCTCTGTTTTAGACAGGCATTTTGCTGAGTGTGAAATGGGGGATAAGGCCTAGAAATGCAGAATGATATCTTTTATACATCCAATAACAAATTATAGACAAAAAGAACTCCCCTTGCATTCCATGGCAATTATGACCTATATTCTTTGGCAAGAACATGGCATTTCACGACACTTCTGATGGTGTGGCAACTTCAGGAAAAAAAATAAAATGAAGGTTTTTATTGAATTAATTATAAATAATAGTCATTACATTATGCTTTTGACTAATTTCAAAATAAATTGAGTTTATCTTAGGTACCTTCCATCCTGCTGTTGGAGTCCAACTGCTTGCATTTTTAATACTAGCAATTTGTTTACTTGGGTTTATATCATTTTACAGGTTTTCTTTGCAAGGAATAGGACTAGAACTGTGTTAGACAGTTATGATTCTCTTTACATTTTTAGCTTCCCTAAAACAGGGCTTGTGGGACTGTGTGGTCACAGGCTTCATGAATTTAAAGGTCATTTCTGTAAATGGCACTGGTTTTCTTATCCTTCCACCAGTCTCCCTTTGTTGCCATGCATCTAACCAGCTAGTCTTGTGAGGGAGTGAAGAATTATTGGCAATATGTTTAAAAATGATTGAAAATATATTTTAAAATATTCTAAAACAGCTACCTAATAATATCACAATTTTAAGGTCCAATATTATGGAATCCTCAAAGAATAGAAGCAAGTATTTAATGTGTCAATAGAATGTGGGAGATCATACTTCTCTAATGGAATAAAACTTCTAGGCCCTATGAGGTATAAGCATGTAAGGCTTCAAGCCTGTCACGAGTGTACAGTTAAATACTTCCCAACCTTGGCTATGGGACATTGTAATTTAGGGAGAATAATTTTATATGTAGGAAGAAAGCAGGATATATGTCTATGGAGGCACTTAATAATATGATTTATTATTTGTATTACCATAGTGCCTTATAAGCTTGTAATGTTAGAAGTAGTTCAGCTATAGATGAATTTGTGGGTAGAGTGCAAATGAGGAATTCATATAGCTTGATATATGCAATTTTTCTTATGGGGGTCACCAACACATCTGTGGTTTAAATATTTAGCATTTGTCTGCATTAGTAAATATCCATTTCCCCACAACATTTGATAATCATTGTTCACTTTAGATTATGATGCCTAGAAACCCTTTCCATACTGCTGTTGCATACCATATGTGCCATAATCCAATGTTGCAATAAGGAGAAAGTGCAGAATATACTCTATTTCCTCATAGAGTTAGCTACTCATTTCAATAATTTTTTCTTTAATCTTGATTAGAATTTCTATTTGCAATTCATTCAGTAGATGGTCCTGATGTTTCTTACAGTATCTATTTTCACTGCAAGTACTAAGTATTTATGATTAAGTTTCTGTTGAATTCTTTTGTTTGCAAACTTTTGAGTAAGAAGTTTCTGTTTGTTGGTCCTCTTCTCAGACATATAGCCAAGCAATGTCTCACAATCCATAAACTGAAAAAAATGTCTTTTCTCATGTTCCCTCATAACAGTTTCACGGTGGAAGCCCCAGCCCATGAAACATTTTAAAATTTAACTGGAAAAAAACTAAAGTAGTATGTTGATTTTAGTAAGTGTCAAATCAAGATTGATAGGACAGATCAGATAAGTTGTGCTTGTTCTCATGATGTCAGTCCCATAAATCTATTCTCTTCGGGCATCTGACCTACCTTTGGCATTGCCATTCTGTCCCTGGACTTCAGTTACCACACTTAAGCACACCTCTTTTGACCCGGGAACAGTTATGCCACCTTTGGCTTCTCCCAAATCACCATAACTTTCAATACCAGTCCAAGCCCCAACTTCCTCCTCTCTTGGGCCTTGCCATACAATATCTGGCCTCTGCTTACACCCCCATGACCAACTGAAAGGCTCTTCCCGCCTAGGAGGAAAACCTGTTGCATTTGGTGTATGGTCAGGAAACCCTAAATCAATGGCTGATCATTAGTATCACTCTTAGAAACCATAAAGGACCACAAGAAATGATAAAATGTAAAAAGAGAGAGGGGTTTAAAATATTTGCAATGTTTATCTTTTAAGTAAATAGATAAGTAAAGTTAGGTCTGAGAGGAAGGACCCACACCATTTCAGGAAATCTGCATTCTGCCTTGCAGCTTCTTGGAGGTGGGATCAGGATTACTTCAAGATCAATGGCATTGGATGTTGTGGAAAGTCCCAGTAGAATAAATATGAATAATTTTTCTTCAAGTGATTGCTCATATTGATTCCAAGTAGGTGTGCACACGCCGCATGCACAGTTGTGGGAATGTTTTTCCCCTAGCAGCACCCATGGGATTGGCTATGGAGCCCCCTGGAGTGGCACCTTCATGGAGCTCAATATATGACCCTGCCGACGCAGCGACTCCTCACCTTCTTACTGCCAGTGATGGTCATTAGAACTCTGTTGTCTTGCTTTGCAAGCTCTCCACCTTTCCCTAGCTTCTATTTGGATTGTTTGTATTTAGTAGTTGGTAAGCTGTTGGGCTGGGGAGTTTCCCCTCCATCCCAACTGCGTTCTCCTTGGGGAACTTACATGCCTAAGTCCCAAGGGTTCAAGTCCTGCAACAATCCCATGCTAATAGGCAACCCCACAACACTGCTTAAAGTGTCTGGGGGAAGCACACCAAGTGGACAAGTGTAGGATTTGTAAAGGATTTTGCCCCAGGACAAAAAAGGAGTGACACTTTCACCTCAAGCAGCTCCTTAGGGAGGCGGCACTTAGACTGCTACCTATTCAAGTGGCAAGACCTGGCACCGAGCTCATCAGTGTGCAGTACCCCAGTGGCAGTGGTAGACGCAGCACTGTGGAAGGATTCTGGGAGAGATCTGAGGCACCGCGGTTCCCTGGGCCAAAACTGGCGGGATTGACCTGACACAGGTCCCATTCCCCAAAGCAGAAGTGGCACTGGAAGCAGGGAAAGAGTGGATCTCTGACTCAGAGACCCACCCTTTGGAGCAGGCCAATGGGGTGTGTCCCAGAGAGGAGGACCCAGGACTGAAGACTTTGGAGCTGGCACTGTTGACTTCAGCCCACAAGGGGGACTGTCGAGTCTGGTGCTGTTGCACTCCCTGAGCCTGGTAATTGAGGAGGTGGATTGCCATCTACCCTGGACACCTCTGAGGCTGCGAGGGACCACATCATCATGATGGCACCACAGTCCCTAAGAGCCAAGCCTCCAGTACCACACGTATAGCACCGTCTCGAGGCAAACCGGCAATGCTCCGTCTCTCAGCACCGCAGTGGAATCACAGCACCGCTCAGAGTCCTGGCACCTCTTGCAATTGTGGCACCGGTCGGACTCGCGCCACTGCTTCAGGTTGTGCCAGCACTCCCGATCGCAACACCAATCCTCACGCTGATTCCTGTCGAGTAGAAGGTCCCACTTCCTGCACTGGTCATCCTGGCACCGGTCAGCGTCCCTGCACAGATCCCGATCTCGGTACCGCTCCAGATCACTGAACCGTTCCAGATCGCAGCACCTCTCCCCAGCCTCAAGGCGCTGCACCCCAGCATCATAACACCACTCCCCAGCCTGTGGTGCCACTCCCCAGTCCCGCTCTGCTGGGCACTGCCTTGCCCATCATGGTCCTGGTCCCTGTCTTTGGACTTGGAAACAGGGTCTAGATATTTAGAGCAGGGCCGGCAACAGTCGGGCAGTGGAAGGCCTGAGGTGGGGGCATGGCCATGGCCTGTGCAGAGGCAGGGACCAGTGCAGTGCCCATTTTGGACCCCGTTGATGTACCACTTGGCCAAGGGCACCAAATACAAAGGTTCCTGTTTGGCGACCTCTGAACCACAGGTGCTGGAGGCATCAGTCAGTAGCCCCACTCCTAGGGGTCCAACGAGGTACCGGTCACTCTACCTCCCCTGGAAGCAACCCCAGTTCCTGAGCCTGATCCAGGTGTGGTTGGCTCTGATAGAGAGGCAGGACAGGAGGCCCCAGCAGACCAAGAGGATCAGGAGAATCCTGTTCCTCCATTAGCCTCCTCCTCATCCTCTGCAGATGAGGTGTTATAGGCACCTCTGTCTCTGGACCGCCCCCCATAGACAGCTGTGCCCACCAGGACCTCCTTTGCAGAGTGGCGTGAAATATGGGCTAGCAGACTGAGGAGGTGGAGGAGTCGGAAGACCTGATGATCAACATCCTGGCCCTGGAAGGCCCGTCGAGGGTGGCTCAACCTCTCATCAAGACTATACAGGACAATGCTAAGACCATTTGGCAGACCCGGGCCTCCATCTCTCCCACTGTGAAGGATATGGAAAGGAATTATTTCGTCCCATCTAAGAGGTATAAATACCTCTCATACACCCTCAGCCTTGCTCTTTAGTGGTGGCTGCAGTAAACAAAAGGAGAGGCAGGGGCAACAACCTAGGGAACCTTGCCTAGGGAAGTTGTGGAATCTCCATCTCTGGAGATATTTAAGAGTAGGTTAGATAAATGTCTATCAGGGATGGTCTAAACAGTATTTGGTCCTGCCATGAGGGCAGGGGACTGGACTCGATGACCTCTCGAGGTCCCTTCCAGTCCTAGAGTCTATGAGTCTATGAGTCTATAACAAGCCCCAGCACCTAAGCCCAAGGACGCCAAGCGCCTAGATTTATTTGGGTGCAAAGTGTATTCTATGGTGGGAGGGTTGCAACTCAGGATTGCCGACCATCAGGCAATTCTGATTAGATATAGCTTCAGCTCCTGGAACTTGATGCTCAAGTTTAAGGAGCTGGTTACAACAAAGTCCAGGGAGGAATTTGGAGCTGTAGTGGAGGAGGGAAAGGCAGTGGCATGGACCTCTTTACAGGCTTCACTGAACACTGCAGACTCAGTGGCGTGCACCTTGTCCTTTGGAATTGCCATGAGGTATAGCTCATGGCTGCAGGCCTTGGGACTCCCATCTGAGATTCAACAGACTATGCAGGACCTGCCTTTTGATGGAGCAGGCCTGTCTGCAGAGCAGACTGATTCTAGGCTGCATAGCAAAAGGACTCCAGGGCTACCATGAAATCCTTGGGTATGCACACCCCGGCAATCCAACATAAACATTTCAAGTCCCAGCAGCAACAGCAGCGCTCCTATCCTCCTCGGCCAAGGCAGGACTTTTATAGGACAAGGGGCAGGAATGGCAGATGAAAACCTTCAAACCCCTCACCCAGGCAGAGCCAGGAACTGACTAAACCATTGTTGGGTTCAAAGCAGGCCTTTTGAAGGTGAGCCTGAGGATAGTGCACCAGCATCAATTCTGGATCCTTCCCCATCTTTCTTGAATCATCTGTCCCACTTCTACCATGCTTGGTCCCAAATAAGTTCAGAACGTTGGGTTCTCCATATGGTAGAAGTGGGATATTCTCCCCAGTTCTGCTCCTACCCTCCCTTCCACCCACCTTCCCTGTCCCTCTTCAGGGACCTGTCTCATGAGCAACTCCTCATGCAGGAGGTGCAGGCTCTCCTCACCATAGGAGCAGTGGAGGAGATTTCTCTTGCTATGGGGAAAGGAATTCTATTCCCAATACATCCCAATCCATAAGGCCAAAGGGGGGGTATCTCAGATCCATTATAGATTTTCAAGGACTTAACAAATTCATGGTAAAGTTGAAGTTCCACACAGTTTCCCTTGGCACCATTATTCCCTTTCTGGATCCAGGAGACTCACCTGGATCCAGAGGTACACCGCCCTCGACAAGAAAGATGCATACTTCCATATAGTTATTCGGCCTGCACAGAGGTGATTCCTACGCTTCATGGTCGACCACAAACACTATCAATTCATAGTCCTTCCATTTGGCCTCTCAACTGTCCCCCAAGTATTCACCAAGTGCATGTCAGTCATGGCCGCTTTCTTCTGTCGGAGGCAGGTGCAGGTATACCCCTACCTCAACAACTGGCTGCTAAGGAGGCAGGTGGTGTCTCAAGTCTGGTTGGTCAGATCTACATTAGAGATACTGGGTCTCCTCCTCAACTTGAACAAGTCAACCTTGTTACCAACCCAAAAATTAGAATTAATCGGGGCGGTGTTAGACTTGGTTCAGGCAAGAGCACTTTTGCCAGAGTCCCGATTCCAAGCCATGATGCACATCCTTTGAGACCTCAGGCAATACCCGACCACTACAGCAAGGGGTTCTTGAGTCTCCTTGGCCACATGGCAATCTTCACTTATGTGACGTGGCACGCCAGACTGAGGCTCAGGCCTCTACAGATTTGGCTTGCTTTGGCCTATCACCAGGGACGTGACAGACTGAATTCAGTGGTGATGGTGCCAGAGCAGTGCTTGAGTCACTTCAATAGTGGCTTACCCCTTGGACAGTGTGTGAAGGAGTCCCCTTCAACAACCCCTAGCCTTCCTTGTCCCTAGTAATGGATGTGTCAGCTCTAGGCTGGGGTGCACATTTAGGAGACCTCCAAACACCATGGTCTTCGGTCGCTGGACGAGCTCTCCCTCCATATCAATATCAAGGAGCTGAGAGCAGTGCGACTAGCATGCCAGACCTTTCAGGCCTGACTACAAGGGCAGTGCATAGCAGTTGTGATGTACAACACCACTGGCGTGTTTTACATCAACAGAGTCTCCCCTATGTCTATCTGCACACTCTGTAGTTCCATAAGTGGTACAAATAATTTCTTTACCAATTTTGTCTCCTTGCCTTCTTACTATTTGCTGCAATTAGTTGATTAATTTTTACTTGTGTTTTGTTAAACAGTTTAGCAATGTCATGCACATTATAAATGGTGTACTGTTTCTTCAGTAGCTGGTCCTTAACACCATGAATTACAGGTTCAAAAGTGGTTTCCGTTGCCTGGTGGTCAAAATAGTTAATATTTTGTTTATATAATTTTTCATAATACCCTCATTCCAAATAGGTTTCCAAGTTCAGATGATCTTGCAATATACCCAATAACTTCATCTAGATTTGAATCTCCTGTTTTGAAAGATACCAGACTGCGGAACAGGGGCAGCTCTATGTGTTTTGCGACCCCAAGCACGGTAGTCAGGCCCCCTTCGATGGCGTTTCTGTGGGATGTGCGCTGGTCCCACAGATTCAGCAGTGGTTTTGCGGGTGATCTGCTGGTCCCGTGCCTTCAGTGTACCCGCTGCTGAATTGCTGCTGAATTCGCGGGACCGGCAGACCTCCCACAGAAATGCTATCGAAGGCTGCCTTGCTGCCACCCTCACAACAACCGGCAGGGTGACCCCTGTGGCTTGCCGCCCTAGGCATGCTCTTGGTGCACTGGTTCCTGGAGCCACCCCTGCTGTGGAATAGTCTTTTACCCAGCCCTTAAGTCTTGTGCACATTTCTGATAAGATGCTAGTATATTAATGAACAAAGTAGTATATAGCAATAATACCGTTGCTTTTACACAGTAACCAAATGCATCCATATTTCTGTAATAAAAATGTAAAGCCCCAGGCACATGAACTAACTTTGCCCAATAATATACTGTTTTAAACAACAGTTAGACCTGGTCCACCTAGTAGTTTCTAGCTGATTGAATTCTTAATTATCCGTATGTGGTAAACTGAGGTTTAGTTGACCAGTCTGTTGTTTATAAAGCTCTTATTTTTCTTTCTCAATGCCTGGGAGTTTCTTCACTGTGCTCTAGGGTGACCATATGTCCCGATTTTATAGGAACAGTCCTGATATTTGGGGCTTTTTCTTATATAGGTTTCTATTATCCCTCAACCTCTGTCCTGATTTTCACACTTTCTATCTGGTCAGCCTACTATGCACTGATATCTTCTGATGTCTTCAGTCTGTGGGATGCACCTTAAACTGCTTAAGTTGGTTAACATCATAAAGTTTTTGCTTGTTTTTTTAACATTTCTCTTCTTTTCAATAACCCAAATTTAATGCAGAGATTAGCTTAGTTTGTTCACAATGTAATAAGGAACAAGTATTTTATAACACAAGCTATGCTTTGTTCTGATTTTCCCAGTTCTTTAGTGCAAATAAACCTGTTTTAGATGCTTTTACAGTTGTTGCAAAGACATTCATTTTCACTTACGAGGTGCATTACTAATTTTTTCATAATAAATATAGTGCTTGACTGCTAAAATAAATGCTCACTGTCTTTTGTGAGTTGTCCTGCTCTCCCCTGCTGAGTACTCCATTTTGGAAAAAAGTTAGGAACAGAATTTTTACCCAAGCTTTTTAGAGTTAATTTGCTTGTGATACCAATTCAGCTTTTGTTAATTACTTGAAAGCACAAACTGTAACAACCACTACTTTCTTTTAACATAACATAAAAGAAAAAAGTATAAAAACCAAACCAAAATGAATTTTAAATGCAGGTTTAGACAAATGCTTTGAGGGCATAAAAATTTCATGACACATGGTTTTGTTTGGGAGACAAAGGTCAAAACCTGTTGAAATTGCTTTGTTTAGCTTCAACATTTTGCAACATAACCAGATATAGTATATATTGTTATTTTTTTGAAATTTTTTATAACATTCTTATAACTATATTTAAAGGTTCAAACAAGTTCATAAAAACCCAAACCAGGAACTGACATTTTGTTAATATTACCTTTGCATTAATGTTGAGGTTTCCCCTTACATTTTTCCTTTGAAAAAAAAATCTTGTGATTAATATAAGATAACCTTTTTTGTTTGCAATTGCATTATTTGTTTAGGCAAAAATATATGTACATATATTTTAAACTTTGCAAAAAAGTTTATTGGGATTATGATGATTATAACCCAGCCACAATACTAAAATAGTGTGGTACTATGCATATAAAAAAGTATAACATTGACTTTTGTTGCAACACAATAAAAACAAAAAAAAAGTAGCTATGGGGGACACACACCATACAACACAGGGCAACATGCATGACAGACAGGACAAACTTACAATTAAAGACAAATGGCATTAGAATTATATTCATAACTACATAAGATAAGGCATTAAGAGCTCAAAATTATGAAGGCAATGCATTTTGAAAAATAGTAAACAAAAGAATTTAACATTTAAATAAGAAGATTATTACCTTTTTATTTAAAACTTTTAATAAGAATTAATAAAAATTCAGATTAATTTATTTGCCCACTTTGTATTAATTCAGTAACTTAAGGCATTTTCCATTACTTTCCATTGCTTTATTTTAAAAACTCTGCTACATGGAAATAAGGAAAACCCTCGTTTCAATTATTCGTCAGTGGTTAGGATTAGAAGCAGAGTCTGCATTTCTGTTGCTTGGCAACCATATCTTCAAGAAAGTTAGGATATTTCCATTTGTTGCATTCCTGACCGGAAGGGTTAAAATAATTAATTTATTGGACTTATTTAGAGTAAAGAATTTACCTTGTTTTCTCTCTGTTTGTTGTTACTTTGTCTTTTTCAGCAATTGAGGTTTCTGTAATATCTATAACTTTTAAAACAAAGAGAGAGCAGATGAGAGGGAAGGGGGGAAGAGCAACCTAGAGAGGGAAGGAGACTTGAGCCAAGAGAGAGATAACTTGACAGAGTTAATTAATCTTAAAGTACACACAGCAGCAGCAAGTTTAGCAAACTGAGAGAGGATATAAAGAAGAACTTAACTGGTACATAAAAATATTTGAGAACGAAGGCTAAATTATTAACTCAGAACAAGGAGTGGGGCTCCGTGGGTTAAGACAGTTGGGAACCCGTATCCCTAGTTTTTATCCTGGTTCTGAGAGGATAGTGGGGGTTACCTGCTCTTGCCAAACTTGAATTTGTTCCCCCAGTATCTGTTGTTTTTCTCTGCATGTCAGATGGGTTACCGGAGTGCCCATTCCTGCTGCAGTTAACTGTTTCTGGGCAACTCCATGCGTTATTGCATCAATTCTAGGTGTTAACCCACTCATTCTCGATTTTTCACTTTGAAATTCTTTTTAGACACTCCCCTGCAAAATGATATGATCCTACAACACTGTGCTGGTTCTGCTAGACCAGAAGTGATGGTCCACCCATGGGAATACCATGGCAATACTGGCAGTCACTGTATCTGTTCCATGGGACCAGAATGGCTTGTCATCACTCTCATGGTCAGCTATCTTCCACATGTCAGAAAGTTCTGCCTCAATTCCATCCAGTGTCTTGCCAGTCACCTACTGCACCCCATAAACATTTGTCCCTCACTAAGAAGCATGAGCAGAATCACATCGTCATTCACTTGCTCCATGTCTTCCACCCAGTTTGGCAGGAGGAAGATGTGAGCAGGAACGACCTTCAATAAATGTGGACAATACCAACACCACCCAGCAAAGTGGTTCCTATAGCATCTCCTGTGATGCACAGAACTCTGAGATACCACTCCTGAAATGGTAGTGCTGACAATGTGTAACAAATGCAGCAGTGCGGACATGAGCATTCATGTGTACACAGCACATGCAGACACTGTATGGGGAACACGCATGAACATGTATATGGTCAATTAGCTGAATATGTATGCAAGTGTAGACATAGCCTTAAAAGCACATTTCACTACATTGGTAAAATGTATTAACCGTCTGTCAAATTACCACAGAAATGACACATACTTGAGTCTGACGTTGAGGTGCTGAATGTCTCTTGTGGGAGATATTTATGCAGAGTGAGATAAGGATGCTCAACACCTTATAGGATCAGCCCCTTATTACCTTAATTTTCAGATGCTGTCAGTAGTGGTGGTGCAGAGAATGAATGTGTTTCCTTTTATCTCCAATGCACTGAGAAACCTGATAAGAGCATACAAATGCACTGTAGAAACTTATCACACCTCACTGATTCCACTCCCCCACCCCCTATCTACATACTGGGAGTCTGTAATGAAGTGAAGCCTGGAGGAGAAAAATTTTATGGGTTTTTTTTAAACTGGTGGGAGAATCTGCTTGAGTAATTATTAAACCTACCCAAACTCTGTGCATTAATGATTAACTCATTGAAATGAACTTTTAGCACAGATGTATGTACCTTCTTTAAAACCAAACAAAGTTTACATATAAATAAATACTAGTAAATATATGGCCAATGTAGAGGGGGGGATGGAAAAATCTTTCTCTTTAGTTGAGGGATAGGGGCTGCACAAGTGTTCCATACCCTATGTGTTTGCTATTGCAATTATGGGATTGTAGCAACAACTGTGGCACACGCTGTGACTGTTATTCAAGTGTTTGGGGCTTTGGATCCATGCAGTCAAACAGTATCTGACTTCTGAAAGTGCATTCAGCATCAGGAACAATAATTTTTGGAGGAAAAAGTGACACATATTTTCAGATGAAGAGATAATTAGGCCACTGGTAATGAGTCACTTTTCCATGTCTCCATGTAATTTTCATTTTTTTATATTAAAAACAAACACGCACTCACACAAGTCAGGAGCATGACATACCTCCATAATTTAGCTATGTGAGTGAAAATAATTTGGTCGCATTGTAGCCACCTTTCCTTGAATCTATTGAAGTTTTTAGCACACTGTCTGTTCCTCTTGTCTAAGGGTCCTGTTTTACTTTGGGCTCCCTACCTGGAGTTTCTGTGCCTCTTTGTGGGATGAATCAGTAGGGCTAGTACAGCAGCAGCTGGGATGAGCTTACTTTGTAATGAGGCCCAACTGGATCAAAGCCAGGTCAGAGTTCAACTTTCACAGTTGCCTGGCACACTTGGCCAAAGGACCACGTAGCTGAACACTGGAGCAGGACCTGGCAAAGCAGTTCATTCTGGGCTGGAGGAGACTGATGCCTCTTAATTACCACTGAGTCTAACTGGGCCTGTGATTGGGATCTTATATGGGGTCTGTGGTGGGGCTAAGAATTCTGGATCTCAATAAGCCAGACAATTATTTGAAACTATGGAGTTAACCAAACTCATGAATACACTGATTTGGGTTGCTCATTTTCCTGTATGTAAATATATCCTAGGTTTTCATGTCTTTTGATTGTTTTTCCATTTCTCCAAATAAAAAGATATGTGTGGTTCCATATTCCCAAAGCTGAGTGTTTGTGGGTGTGGAAGAACCCTCTGCAAAAATAGTGAGGAAGGTTTTAATTTAATTTCTCAGAACCAGAAATAGGAATTCAGTTTTAGGTAGGTCCTCATTTATTTATTTCAGAAAGTAGCCCCCAAGACAGATTTAACCTATGCCTTGTTATTGCCATTGGCTCTTGGGTTACACTAAATGTCCATGGAAACTGGTTTGCTTGCTAATGTCCATCTGTACAAAAGAGAATGCTTAACTCATGCAATTCCTCTGATATAGTTGCTCTGGCCAGCTTTCACTACAGTATGTCTTTTGGGTTTGACCCTCCGTCTTGAACCCTTTTTGGTGGAGAGTTTCATATTGCATATCTGCAATGATTATTCACAGCATGCAATTCATTAACAGCTTTGTATATGGCAGTCACTACAGGCTTGGTTGCTGGGAACTGGAGATATCCACGAGTTTCCCAAGAGCCTGGGTCAAAATTATTACTTAAATCCTACATCTGGATCTCTAAGGCCTATAGGTGACTTGACTGATTTTTCTCTAAGATGGAATGAAATATACCACTTTGTTCCTCCTGCTCTTTCTGCAGTGAGCTGATACTAAGCTAAAGCATTAAGATTTGCAAGACTTGCACAGCAGGAGGCTCTGATTTGAGAGTAAACTTGTGCTCCACTAACTTTTTCCCTGTGTGGCAAATGTCTGCAGTAGTAATACATCCCTGAGGCAATTCTAGTATAAGATAAATGCAGAGGCTGGAGGTGCTGATAACACTGGACTTCAATCCAGATGAATCTTGCAAATGCAAACTTCTATCTCTCACCAGCTAATCAGTGGGGATTATTCTCTGTTTGTATTTCTCATGTTCAAGAGTGAGGAGTAGACATAGCAGGAATAAAAGTCATACCCTGAGTCATCTTTGGAACCAGTCAGTGTTATTTTGAACCATTTGAATACTTCAGTGATTTTAAATAGCATTTGGTCAGTTTAAATTTGTTGTATATATATTATAATTTTTAATATGAATTTTATTTTAGATCAAAGGATCTCAAGACTATTTGATTTATGGCTACTTTAAGTTTTCCTGCTGTGAAGGGACACACCTCACTCTGCCAGAGAGGAGACTAACTAGCTCTTCAGAGCTTGTTCAACACCAAAGAGGCACACCTGCAAGGCATGTTTTACCTGGAGGACAGGGGAGCTTAAAAGGGAAAACCTGCCCTAAGAAGAAGGCTGCCTTGCCTCAGACAGCAGAGATAGGCCCATTGAGAGGGAGACAGCAGCAAGACCTCACTACTCCCAAAGCTGCAAGACCCAACCTCAGAGCCATATCCCCCAGGAGGAGGGGCTGATCCAGGAAGACTGCCTGAGATCCAGGTCACCCTTGCCTCTCTTTGTTTTCCTGTGGTTTCCCTCTGGGAAGGAAGAGAACCTTTGTTTTGTTTGTTTGTTTGAAGAACCCCACCCCTATCCTGAGGTGTTTGGTGGTGGTGGTGGAGGAGGGGTGATAGAGGGGAGGAAGATATTATACAGGAGTGGAAGCAGAGTCTAGATGGAAGCTGAGAGAGCTCCTATCCCCCATAGCTACCAAACTTATTTTTAACTAAACACATACAGAGATACAAAGACATAAACACTATTTCTCTAAATATGATTGTCAGTTGAACCTGACTCTTTTTTAACTTTATTTTTTGGTGGTGATTAGAGCTTGCTAAGAGAGATTTTTCTTGTCCCAGGATAACATTTAAATGTTTGAAACATGTCCTTGTCTGAATTGGTCCAAACCAGAGAGAGGCACTTACGTCGGGGGTTTTAGAAACTCACCTGGGATATGGAAAACTCACATTCATGTCCCTGCTCCAAATCAGGTAGGCTGGGCTATATAGTCTCTCTCTCTCTCTCTTGTTGTTTCTGTTTCACTTTGTATAATTAAATATTGCTTGAGGCCATGAAAGACAGTGACTATGTGGCCCCATGGTTAGGGCAGGGACTTGACTCTGGGTCTTACATAACTTGATGTTTGGTACACTCCCGTGATATGTTATTGTGGGGTGGGTCTTAGTGTCCCACAGGGATTGACTAGGAATTTCATTCTGGACCACAAAAATCTTCCTAACTGTAACAAGGCAGGGCTTCTCCCTGACTTATTAAGGGTTCACTGCCATACCCACAATTGCCTTTATGCAATTTTATTATCCAAAGTTAAGTCAAAACAACAAAAACATGGTTCCTCAACTTGCCCTGGTCTACAGCTCCCAAGAATTCCCCATTTTAGAGTCCTTCCACCTCCCGTCTGAGGGGACACTAGCAGTCCTGCTTTCCTGTCTCCTTTTCCAGGGCACTTGGTTTAGCTCAATGCTTAATTTGTAGTGAAAGAGGTTCTGGAGCTCAAACAATTTTTATACTTTCATAACTGAGGCAACCAGCCCAGAGGTGCCAGGGCTATGAACTGCTAAGTCTAGAGGTTCCAGGGCTCAGCCCTGACACAAATTAAGCACTGCCTAGCTCCCTAAAGGCACCCCATTATTAGAGAGCAAACTGTGAAAACTCCATACTCAAGCTCTCCACTCCTTTCCTGACTGGCTTTCAGCCTGATTTTACCTCACCAGCTCATTCTCTGTCTAAATCAAGGTGTTCTTTATTAAAGCTCAACTGAAGACAGCTGCCTAGTCACAGGTGCTCTGTGTCTGCTCCCTTTTAAAGGGCCAGTGTTACACTGTGACACCAATGTTAATAGAAAATGACCCTTTCATGTGAAAAGTTTTGGTTTTGACAAATCAGCATTTTCCATTTGGAAAAAAAAACACTTTGTAAAAATTTCAGACCAGCTCTAATGGTGATATAGACGCGTGAATGTCAATGATTGGGGAAATCTTAGCGCTATTTCACTAGCAAAGATGCTCTCCACCTTGGTAATGGAGCCTCCTAAATTAATTTCCTGAAAGACTTCAAAACTCATATGGCTTAAGAACTCAGGTTGGTCTTGCCTAGCTTGTGATTTGTCCATGTTGTCTCTAGACATGCACACTATGCTGACCCACTGCCTCAAGGTGTGTCTCTGTGTGTTATGGGAAGGTGGAGTAAGCCTTTACCCTGAACCAACTATCCCCTTTCCCTTATGGGTACATAACATGAGAACGGCCATACTGGGTCAGACCAAAGGTTCATCTAGCCCAGTATCCTGTCTTCTGACACTGGCCAATGCTAGGTGCCCCAGAAGGAATGAAAGAACAGGTAATCATCAAGTGATCCATCCCCTGTCGCACATTTCCAGCTCCCTGCCCATCCTGGCTAATAGCCATTGATGGGACCTATCCTCCATGAATTGATCTAGTTCTTTTTTGAACCCTGTTATAGTCTTGGCCTTCTCAACATCCTCTGGCAAGGAGTTCCACAAGTTAATTATGTGTTGTGTGGAAAAAATACTTCCTTTTGTTTGTTTTAAACCTGCTGCCTATTAATTTCATTTGGTGACCCCTAGTTCCTATGTTATGAGAAGGAGTAAATAACACTTTCTTCTTTACTTTTTCCACACCAGTCATGATTTTATAGGCCTCTATTATATCCTCCCCTTAGTCACCTCTTTTCCATGCTGAAAAGTCCCAGTCTTATTAATCTTTCTTTATAAGGAAGCTATTCCATACACCTAATCATTTTAGTTGCCTTTTTCTGTACCTTTTCCAATTCCAATATATTTTTTTTGAGATGGAGTGACCACATGTGCATGAGTATTCAAGATGTGGGCTTATCGTGGATTTATATATAGGCAATATGACATTTTTTGTCTTATCTATCCCTATCTTAATGATTCCTAACATTCTGTTCGTTTTTTTGACTGCCACTACACATTGAGTGGATGTTTTCAGAGAACTATCCACAATGACTCCAAGATCTTTTTTCTTGAGTGGTAACAGCTAATTTAGACCTTTATCATTTTATATGTGTAGTATTTATAGGTAGTGAACAGAACATGTTGGTCTATCCGTGAAGATTCATAGATTAAATGAGTCTACAGCACAAAGCTCTTTAGCCATGGGATCAGTATATTTATATACTAGTTAGGTACTATAATCACTTGTAATATACAACTGCTAGTATGGTTACCTTGAAGTACCCCCACATTCTGCATGAACCCTGCATCTTTCCTTGGGTTACTGATAATGTATAAATGCAGGGGATTAGAGTGGTGGTGTATTTAATGTGTTCTGAAACCCATTAGCTATATCTAAACTAACTAATGAAATCCAGTCCAATGGCTGTGAGAGAGCTATAGCTTTTCTGCTATAGCTTCTGTGAAGTTTTGATCCATAGAATTGCTTTGAATAGTGATCTGTCTAATCAACTCTGACTGCCTTCACACACAAGTTATGAGGAATTCTCAATCTAGTGTGTGGAAAAGATCAATTATATCTGAAATCGTGTTCTCTCTAGGGTCCAATAAATCTGAGTCAGAGGAATGCATAGTATACTCAAAATATCCCTGAATTTGGTGCTTTTGGGTAACTAGAGATTTACAAAGCACAGAGCGATGTCTAAGCTATTGTACGTGCCCCTTATGGTTGCTGAAAATCAGAGCATGAAATCTGGACTTTTGGTTAACCAAGGTAATTAATATCTCCTTCAAGGACGGCAGTTAACCAGCTAAAATGAAATGACAGGTTTCAGAGTGGTGGCTGTGTTAGTTTGCATCAGCTTTCATGGGCTAAAATGAAAAACTCCATGCATCTGATGAAGTGGGTTTTAGCCCATGAAGTGAGTTTTAGCCCATGGAAGCTTATGCCCAAATAAATTTGTTAGTCTCTAAGGTGCCACAAGGACGTCTCATTGTTTTTAATGAAATGACAAATGATCTCACTAGTTGCTGTCCTATTTCTATCCTCCATTTCTTGGGTAGGGTAATAGAGAATCTGGTGGCAAAATAACTCCAGCAGTACCTGATCTCTGCTAATATCCTTGACTGATCACACTCAGGCTTCAGAAGACAAAACTTTACTAAAACAGTACCAGGGAATGATGTTGTCTTAGCCACGGACAGAGGCAAAGTACTTATGCAAGTTTTTACATTACAGAGTAGTCAAGGAGAAGGGTGGCTCCTGTATACAGCACCTGGATTATTGTGTTCAATTCTGGGCACCACACTACTAGAAAGTTATTGACAAACTTGAGGAGGGAATTCACACAAAGAGCAATAAAAATGATGAGGAAGCTAGAGGAATTGACATGAGAAAATATTACTAAGGGTTAAATTTTTATCACTTGTCTTAGCAATAGCTCTCCAGAGTGTAAGTTATTTGAGGCAGAGTCTATTGCATACTGTGTTTGTACCTAAAATAATGGATCCCCAAAGTAGCTGGCCCCTAGGTGCTATCACTATACAAATGTCAAATATTATTAATAGTATGGGCATAATTTATTTCAAACAAGTACAGACTCTCATATCCTCTCCCTCTTTAGTATTTAGTGTGATACATGAAGAATAACTAGAAGCAATGAGATACAATAAAGGAAAGGAAATTTCTGGCTGAATAACATAAATTACTTCCTAACAATGCAAGGCTTTCCATTGTGGAATAGTCTCCCAAAGCAAGTGGGGGAAGTCCCATCATTTGGGATAATTTTAAGTGGATCAGAATAAAAAATGTGCTGCTGAGACATTCTCACATTTGATGAGGAGATGGACTGGATGATTAATCATCTCTCACTTCTATGAAATAATAATTGAAGTGCTAGTCTAACTTAGCATACAATCAGTCTCTAACCACATTAGACACATTCTTTTATTCCACTATTTCCATTTCTAAAATAAATCTTGTAGATTTTCCTCTTAAATTGTATTCTTATTATTTCCTACTTCCCATGAAAGCCTTTATAACCTATTGTGATAATGACCTGGACTCACTGTAGGCTAAAATTTTAAAAGCAGAGTAACGAATATGGGTGCCTCAGTTTTTTGGATCCCAACTTGTGACAACTTAGAGGGACTCAGTTTTAAGAGGGTGGCTGCTCAATGCTCTGAAATTCCTTTGACATGCTTCAAATTGGGCATCCAAAATCACCACTCTCTTGAAAATCTGGGTTTCTAGTCTGCTCATGTAAGCTGTCTGTGTACAGAACTGCCCTTGAACTCAATGAAAGTTACATATACACAAAGTTTCCAGATCGAGGACCAAAATTTAGCCACTTATTTGTGTTGTATTTATTGTAGTATAACTGTCATATGGAAATAAATCTGTTCAAATTCTGAGCAGAAGGATAAAAATATGCCCTATAGTTTAACTACAGCCACTGTATTCGGCCTGTACTGGCATCAGATATAAAGCAGAGATATTACGGCACTTGAATCCTGTGTATTTCATATGCTTTCAATGTCTTTTTTAATGCTTGAAATGAGAGCTGTTTCAATAAGGAGAGAATATTTTTCTTTGCACTAAATGGAAGCAGTGTGTTTGGAATACAGTCTGAGACTAGGATAAACACTGATGCCATTTGTTTCAGTGAACAAGAAAAAAGCTCACTTACTATTTCCTACACACACTCATGTACGTATCTATATGCAGAATGTTTGACCCCTGTAGTGAAGGGGTCACGAATTTTCATTCTTAAGTGCTTTTTTTGTTTGCTTATTTCTCTCTAAGTTTAATCTTTTGGTCAGAAATTGTTGGCCAGGTCTCTGCCCAAGATAACACTTTTTTAAAGGAAAAGTCTAAGCAAAAATGAAGACTATTTTAAAATGACAAAAGTATATTTATTTATAATGTATTTCACCATTTCTGAACAGTTCGAATGCCTCAAAGTATGTGCTTTTTTGTATTCCAGTGAAAATCCTGCTTTGATTTGAGTAGGTCAGAAGGTTTAAAGAACAGACTTTGCACAAGTGCATTCATGTTTTACTAACCATGTGAGTTTTTTCATTAATGATCTCCCAGAATTCTGATAACACTGCTCATGGGTACATATATAACTGGAATGGGATTTTCAGTCACTGAGGTGAATATGGCATTTTGTCTCTACAGTGTTTAATGGTGCATTCGTAGGTGTGCACAGAATGGGAGATAATTCCAAAGGTCTCATTCCATCTGATGCTTGAAGGTCCTGATGCTTGCCTCCCTGAGTGATCAACTTCTATAGGGCACAGCACATCATATGATAAACCCAAAAAATTTTATCCTTTTTCTTTTAAACCCTAGGAAATGCCATATAAACAACTAATAAACATATAGATTAGGGCTGTCAAGCGTTTAAAAAAATTAATTGTGGTTAATCGCACAATTAAAAAATTAATCAGGATAACATCGGTCTGTTAATAATAGAATACCATTTATTTAAATGTTTTTGGATGTTCTCTAAATTTTCAAATATATTGATTTCAATTACATCTCAGAATACAAAGTATACAGTGCTCACTTTATATTTATTTTTATTACAAATATTAGCACTGTAAAAAAAACAAAATAGTATTTTTCAATTCACCAATACAAGTATTATAGTGCAATCTCTTTATCATGAAAGTTGAACTTACAAATGTGAAATTATATACAAGAAACCTTGCATTCAAAAATAAAACAATGTAAAACTTTAGAGCCTGCAAGTCCACTCAGTCCTACTTCTCGTTCAGCCAGTCACTCACTCAAACAAGTTTGTTTACATTTGCAAGAGATAATGCTGCCCACTTCTTATTTACAATGTCACCTGAAAGTGAGAAGAGGCATTTGCATGGCACTGTTTTAGCCAGTGTCGCAAGATATGTGCCAGATGTGCTAAAGATTCGTATGTTCCTTCATGCTTCGCCCACCATTCCAGAGGACATTTGTCTATGCTGATGATGGGTTCTGCTCAATAATGATCAAAAGCAGTACAGACCAGCCATGTTCATTTTCATCATCTGAGTCAGATGCCACCAACAAAAGTTTGATTTTCTTTTTTGATGGTTCAGGTCCTGTAGTTTCTGCACTGGTGTGTTGCTCTTTTAAGACTTCTGAAAACATGCTTCACGCCGTGAACCTCTCATATTTTGGAAGGCACTTCAGATTCTTAAACTTTGGGTGGAGTGCCGTCGTTATCTTTAGAAATCTCACATTGGTACCATCTTTGCATTTTGTCAAATCTGCAGTGAAAGTGTTCTTAAAACAAACACAATGGGTCATCACCTGAGACTGCTATAACATGAAATATATGGCAAAATGCAGGTAAAATAGAGCAGGAAACATACAATTCTCCCTCCATTCACAGATTTAATCAAGGCATTATTTTTGTAACGAGAGTCTTCAGCATGGAAGCATGTTCTCTGGAATGGTGGCCGCAGCGTGAAGGGACGTACGAATGTTTAGCATACTGGGCAGTAAACACCTAGCAATGTCTTGATATTTCCCATTTTCAGGTGATACTGTAAATAAGAAGTAGGCACTAGGCAGCATTATCTCATGAAAATGTAAACAAACTTGTTTGTCCTAGCAATTAGCCTGAAGAAGAAGTAAGACTGAGTGGACTTGTAAGTTCTAAAGTTTTTATATTGTTTTGTTTTTTGAGTGCAGCTGTGTAACAAAAAAATCTGCATTTGTAAGTTGCACTTTCATGATAAAGAGATTGCATTACAGTACTTATATGAAGTGAATTGAAAAATACTATTTTTTTTAACATTTTTACAGTGCAAATATTTGTAATAAAGGTAACATAAAGTGAGCACTGTACACTTTGAATGTGTTGTAAATTGAAATAAAATATTTGAAACTATAGAAAAACATCCAAAATATTTAATAAATTGCAATTGGTTTTCTATTGTTTAACAGTGCAATTAAAACTGCGATGAATCATGACTATTTTTTTATTTTGAGTTAAGCGTGTGAGTTTACTGCAATTAATCAACAGCCTGAATACAGATGCAAAATGAGGAACTTCAAAGTTAGAAAACACCAAAATTAGCTCTGCCCTCTTGTGCATATGCCTGACAGCAGTGTTTCACAACATGATTTTATGCTATTTTATTCTCCAAGACTCCTGTCTCATTCATTACATAGGTTGCTTAGGTTGATAACATAGGTTGAATGAGGCAGGGATACAGAGTGAATGACAGTGATCCTGCAGAATTGTGATTTATTTGGAATGAAATTTTGTTTGCAATACCATAGTGTAAATGTGCAGAAAATACTGATTTACACATGTGTTTTTGATTGCATATTTAGGTCCTGACTGGACTGGATGGATGGTGTACAGTGATTGAGACAAAGTTTCAATGCATAATGAGGATAAAAATATTTAATATTGTCTCATTCCCTGCATGCTGCCCAACTTATGCTGCCTTTGAGGCAGAGGATCTATGGGGGGAAAAATTATAGGGTCATGCACTTAGAGTGCACCATAATATGTAAGCAGAGTCAGGATGAGAGCTACCCTGACATCTGGTGGTGAATTGTAGAGAGTGGAAAGAATTTCAAGAATTGCATTGGCATCCACCCCCCCACTTAGCATAACCCCACAGCAGCTTGGGATCCCCAATTTCTTTGTTATTGGGGCAGGGGGGGAAGTTTGTCACCCTGATTATGTGAATGGGGAGCTGTGGGACTGCTTTGTGACAGAAATGACTCAACCTCAGTTGGGTGGTACTTGCTAAACATGGGACATGGGTTCCAAAACCCCCTGAATTAAAAGAGGTTGGGGACTGATGTGTGTACCTGATGGTATGGGCCCCTTTTGAGGGTCTGGAAAACCAATTGCACATCCTCCTCTCTCCAATGTTAGAGTAGAGCTAATTTTTGATTCTATTAGGAGTCCATCTAGAGACTGCTGAGCTGAATTCATGTTGGGCCAATGGTGCACCAGCACCAGGGCTCCCCTACTAAGAGCTGAAATCACCGAAAGGGCTGAACTGAGATCACGGAGTGCTGTGTTAACTAGTGGGGGAGCCTGAAGACCTATTGTTAAGCGGCTGGCAGAGCAGAGCAGTTTGCAGCATGTTGGAGCAGCCCATGGAACAGTGAGCGGAGTGAAGCGGTTTGGAGCGGAGTGGAGCGGCACAGCTGGTGTGGTGGAGCTGGTCGTGGTGAAGGCTGCACCAGAACTCCATGGAGAGTCACAGCAGTTGGCCCTGGCCCATGTAAGGTGCCCCTTAACACCCTGTATGGACTCCCCCCGCCCCCATTTCCACCCAGGCTGGGGGGGGGTGTAAAACTCTGCAGATAAACTCTTGAATTCTGGGGTGGTACTGACCAGAAACTTTTGGGTTGTTGGACTTTGGGGTGATTGGACTTAAGACCCTAAGGGGAAAAGGACATTGCCAAATGTACCTCGGGTTGGGTTTTTTGTTTGTTTTTTTGGTTTGTGTTATCCTGTTTGTGGTGTTTCTCCAGTTGGATGCCACATTGTTTCCTTCCTTTATTAAAAAAGATTTTGCTACACTTAGACTCCGTGCTTGCGAGAGGGGAAGTATTGCCTCCTAGAGGCGCTCAGGGGGGTGTGGTATGTAAATGTCCCAGGTCACAGGGTGGGGGCTCGAGCCAGTTATGCATGGTGTTATTGAAACGGAACCCCTGGATACTGAACCCGGCCCTTGTTGCTGCCAATTCAGAGGGGCAGAAGGGTTACATTGCTAATACACAAAAGACATAATTATGAGCACACAGGCAACCTTAACTTTGACCTTTTTTTTCCTTTTCCCCTTTAAAGTTCTGTTCATGTAGTTTGTAAATTCTTTCATAAGATGGAAAAAATAGGCTAGGATAAAAACGTAGCCTAGTATCATAAAAATACTGTGTTCTGCACCTTTAGACTAAGTTCTTCATTCTCCAGTATAACGTTATAGAATGCTGTTTGCCTGTACCACTATTTTATCTTCTACTCTCAATATTGAGGAAAACTAATACAGGAGCAGCAAAATGTTACCATCTATGTAGTACCTATATAAACATTTGGTTTTAGGTTATCACTCATATTGGGCTAAGTCCTGTTTACCTTACTCATCAGTAAATCTATTAGCTATGTAATTGGATGCATGTACACTTCATGACAGGTGCTCATTGTTTTTCAGATGTGGCCACTGTGGCTGCATGTGGCAACCAGGAGCTTTTTTTGTGGCCACAGCCTCCTGGCTGGTGGTTGGGGTGAGGTCAAAGAAGTGGCCCATCTTCTGGGGCTGCCAGTACAGGGTGGTCCTTGCCCCATTTTGGAGCCACAAACATTGTAGGAGCAGGTGGCCAGTGTGAGTTCTCCACCATCCCGGGGGTGGTGGGGCTCGGCTTTGGGCTTCAGTCCTGGGGGGTGGGCAGCAGGCTCAGTCTGTGAGGTTGCAGGCTCCTTCCCCCAGCCACAGTGCTTCAGGCTCTGGCCCTGGGCTCAGCCCTGACCCCATCCCCTATCGCCCCGAGCCCCGCTACCTCCTCCAGCCCCAAGCTCCAGCCCTGGGCTCAACTCCTCATATCCTGCTGCCTCCTTCAGCCCCCATCCACCACCCCTGCCCCCCCTCCTTACCCATCTCCCCATCCAGGGCTCAATTTGTCCCCCAGCTTGCCAGGGCTGAGCGAGTCTGCTGTGATATTTGTATGTTTGTTAACATCACTTTTTACAGCATCCAGCCACTTAGTAAGTCTGCTGTGAAAAGTTGTATTAACAAATATGCAAATATCATTTTTCACAGTAGCAGACTTACTAACTAGCAAGTCTAAAAAAAAAACCCAGAAAGCAAAACATGCAAAGCACCTTATTTGTGTTTTTGTTTAGGTCCAGTAAAGAATAGAGACAACTGTACATTATTTTTATTATTGAGTCTGCAAAAAAAAACAAAAAACCCTCCATAAATAAATTACAATAATTTGGACATGTATATGTGCATATTTAATTGTTTTTCCTAAAATTAATTACGTATTTTAGGAAAAATTGTCTGAACAGCCACCAGCAAGAGTTGGTGGCCGCACTCTGAGGCCACCAAAAATTTTGGTGTGAAAACCCCCAGCTGTTATAGGAAGAAGCAATTTTAACCCCAGGAAGGATTCCTCTGGTATCCCTGCTGTTTCTCCTGTTGGATGTACTTAATCATAACATTTCATGGTTGCTTACTCCACACCAGGTAGCACCATTCAGATTTGGTTCTATACTGGCTGGTTGTGTGTCCCCCAGAAGAGGGGAGTTATTACCATGCTCCCCTCTAGCCCTCTGAGCCCCTAGTGTGAACCCAGGAGTGAATTGGCACTGTAGGCACTGGATTTTAGCCTATCTGTAATATACATTACGTTTAAAAGAAATACTAATTAATTGAATACTTACCTTGTATGTTAGAATACCTTAATGCTATTTCATGGTTAAATATCATATATGATTTAAAAAGAAAATATCTGATTTTATATAATACACACACACACACACACATTTAAAAGTGTGTATGTACATGGGACATCTTCCCTCTGTGGACCAAATATAGCTTTGAGTGAGCTCTTTCATTTGAGTAGCAGCTGCTTTTAAAAATTGCTGAAGTAAATATTTACAGGCACCAGAGGAGCCATTCTGGTGTATTGGGTAAGTGACTGAGGAGCATTTTATAGCCTTCCATAAGAAATATGCTTTGTAAATAAGCTACAAAAAGAGATGCACCAAAAAAATCAAGTTTGTGATATAACCTTGCATTTATGGCTGGCAGATTTTTATTCTGGACTGCTTATGTGAGAATACAAGAAATGTCAGCTTTACCTTTTTAATAGTCTGTCGTTTGATAGTTTCTGTTATGAACTTACTGTATCTAGTATGCTTATTAGAGGTAATTATCATTGTGTATAGTAAAGAGTGCTTTGATTATTCTTCTGGTTAGAGCTATTTGTATCACAAATGTGAGCATTCCTTTCTATCTTTGTGTTGTACTTTGGGGAGATTTCTTTTTAAAAAGCAATAAGAATATTTTCATAAGCTAGTCATATCCTAAATATGGGAAGCAGACAACAGAATTAAGACTTTACTACTATTTACAACAAATACAATTATATTTTTTCATTAGTTCACTGTAAAATGAAGCTCATTGTTGATAGAGGGAAAAGATCGATCATGCAATGGAAAGAACCAAGAGAAGTGAACTTGTGCTCTCTGTTTCTGGAGAATGTGCTGGGAGTTCAGGTAGGGGCAATGTACAGGGTGTTCCAGTAAAATGGAGTAGAGTATCTTAGGGGAGTTGTCTCTGCTTTCATCAGACAGACAGAAATTTACTTGTCACAAGGGCAGTCTTGTAGAGAATATCTAAAATGAGAAGTGGGAACAATGCACAGGATCATTGCTGAAGAGAACTGAACAAGGTGACAGGTCAGCTCACAGAGGAGTATGTTATAGGAGCATGACACAGGGAACTTTAGAGGTTCTGGTTTCCGGCCTTTATGGCCTCATAGGGGACTGGGATGGGGCATAATAATACTTCAGTAATGTGGCAGTTCCATCTCCACATGACCATCAGTGCCTCTCAGACTGCAACACCAGTAGAGAAAATTAAATGAAGGGATCTCCAAGAGTTGGCCCATTTGTCTGCCAACAAGAGGGAGAGCAGGTGGGCAAAGTAATAGGAAATGTTAACAGAGATGATGACAAAGGGAGCAGTGGGGCATGAAGAAACTTCTACACTCTTAATTACCTCTACTATTATTAACTGTTGGAACAGCATACAAAGGGATGGGGGGAATCCTCTACAACATAAAGATCTTAAATCAAGAATGCATGTCTTCCCAAGAGATTGGGTTCAATGCTGGAATTACTGGGTGAAGATCTATGCCATGCACAGGATGCCAGACAAGATGACTGTAATGTTCCCTTCTCACCTTAAAACTGTGAATCTATGGATAGTGTTTTCTAGGTGGGGATGAAGCTAGGAAGTGAGCAGATAATAGTTCTGGCTTTTCTTCATTCTCCCATGGTGTTTTGTCAGACAAGTTGGGAGACTGTCTGGAGTGCTTCTTTCCTGCTCCTGCAGGAGCATACCAACAGTAGCAGGTTCTCCCAGCTTGCATTCCTCTGGTGTCTGAGCAGAGTGCCTGTCAGTGAAGGAGAAAGAGGAAAAACATAAAAGCAAAACCAGGAGAGGAGGTGAAAGACAATGTCACATCTAGATGAAGTAAATATTTATTTGGATTTGGACAAAAGAGTAACCACTGGGCAAATGCATTCCGTTCTGATTCTGGGCTTGTTTCTCCACTCGGTAACACCAGCTTCACATCCATTTCAAGTCCATTTGAAATAAATGCATTTACACCTGCATAAAGCTGAAGTGAAGAATTTGAGGCTGGGATCGCTAACTGGCACTGGTTCTATTGCTGTGGCACAGAATAACAGTCTGGCCTAGCGTGTGTAATTTACATACTGTCTTGCATTGGGAACAGTATGGCACTTCAATGCTCTGGTGCTTCAACGCTCTGAGGGGGTTTTGGGAGGAATGGTGTGTGAGGGAGGCACAATCCCTCCAGAACTCCAGGGAATTCAAGGAGAAGGTACAGTATGCGCCCCACTATGGCTAGTCAGTTCTGTTGACATATGCAGAAGGGGGGGGACTCTCAGATTGATGGCCTCACCTCCTCTTCCCTTTCATTGTTCTCTTTGAGGTGGTTTCCATCTCCAGGAGTCCTAAGAGGGAACAGTCCATAGGCTCAGATAAACTCATGAATGGGGAATGTGATTGGTCTCAGCACAGGGGACACCAGGGAAGGGGGAAAGTTCCTTGTGTCTTCCCCTGAATTGTGCACCCCACTTGAGATCCTGTCAGCATTGAGCCCAGTATTGGGACAGTTCACATATCTATTAGAATATCTGAAACAGAAACATTTGTATAACTCCTTTCTATAGTTTGCTTTGGAAACAACTCAATTGAACCAAACTCTTGAAAGCTTTTATATTCTCAGGAATGTTGTTCCTCTGAATACCGTTCAAGCATCATACAGACTTACATTCATATAATTCACCTTGCAACAGCCAGCTTCATAATCATGTTCCCATTACGCCTCTGGCTTTTAGGGCAGTGACGAAGCTCCAGAGCTGGCTCTAGGCCCCAGTGTGCCAAGCACGTGCTTGGGTCGGCATGCCACGGGGGGCGCTCTGCCAGTTGCCGGGAGGGCGGCAGGCGGCTCCGGTGGACCTCCCGCAGGCGTCCCTGCGGAAGGTCCGCCGGTCCCGCAGCTCCGGCAGATCCTCCGCAGGGACGCCTGCGGGAGGTCCACCGGAGCCGAGGGACCAGTGAGTGGCAGTATGCCCCCCACGGCATGCCGCCGTGCTTGGGGTGGTGAAATGGCTAGAGCCGGTCCTGCGAAGCTCCTCCACTCCTGTCTTGTCTGGCAAGTCATTCAATGGTTCCCCAGCTGTGCCCCTGGTTTTTCAGTTTGGCTTCCACAGCTCTTCACCATGTTGTTTTTGGGCGGCCTCGTGTTTGCTTGCCTTCAGGTGTCCATCTTATTGCTACTCTGCTGATGGAATCAGTTTCCATCCAAAGCACATGGCCAATCCATCTCCAATACATCCTGGCAATGATGGTGCTCAGATCCTCTTGGCTGCACTGTGTCAATAGATTTTGGTTTGAGATTGTTCTGAGCGAAAAAATAGAGGATTTTTCTGAGGCAGGTTGTATGGAGACAGTTTGGACGTGTCATACTTTTTCGTTCCCCAGCATTCTGCACTACAAAGTAGTGTTGAAAGTACACAGCTCTGATAAATCTTGAGTTTGGTTTTGGTGTTGTATTTTGATGATTTCCAGACTGTATTTAAGCTCCTGAAGGTGTTCCTGGCTTTACTGATTTTGTTCTGGATGTCCTCGCTTATTCCACTGTCCTGGCTGATGGTGCTGCCCAAATATGTGAATGTTTCTACATTGGTAATGTTACCGAAATATTGGGTCTGCCTAGCTGAGAGCCAATTAACAGCCTGACAGGGATAAGGAAAAATGCTTTATTCTGCAGAAAAAGGAGAGCCTGTACCTTGGTACAAAAGACTCTGTCTTACACAAATTTCACAGACCTTTTATACACATTCAGACAAAGACCCTTGCATGTTAATACTTGATTGGTAAGTGTAAAATCTCATGTTCCCCTTATCTGGGTAGTACTGACTGGTTTGGAGCAGGATCTTCCTGCTTTGAGGCAGAGGAAAAGAGAGAGTGCAAAAATTCAGGCTACTGTGTCCATGAGCAGTACTCACCCCCACCCTACTGGCCGCTTGTAATCTATTAAGGGGGGTCAGCCAGCTTTCACAGTGAGAACATAATCCTCTCTCCCTACTGGTGATGATGAGGCAATATTAAAGGTCACAATGTCCATCTTATTGCGACTTATTTTCAGTCCAATTTGCTGGCCTTCTCAAAGTCTATGAAATTTATGTAGAGTTGTCATTGCCATTCTAAGCACTGTTCTATTATGTTTCATATGGTGAAGATCTGGTCTATGCATTTGTGCCCTTTTCAACAACCAGCTTGCTCTTTTCTGAGAACACTATCAACAGCCTCTGATATACGCTGGATTATGATCTCACACAATACTTTGCTTGGCACAGATAAAAGTGTGATGCCACACCAGTTATTACAATCACTGAGATTTCCTTTCTTTGATATCTTCACTATAACCCCATTGGTCCACTCATCTGGCACTTTTTCCCTTTCCCAGACTGATGCAAGTAGAGGGGCCAGGATAGATGCTGCAAGTTTTAGATCTAGCTTGAATAATTTCTTCATTCAAGTTATCATTGCCAGAAGCTTTTCCATTTTTTAAAGATTTGTTGGCTTGAATGATCTCTTCCTTAGTGGGATGTTTGTGTTGATATCAAGATCTTCTGCCTCCTGGATGTTTGCTTCCTCTATAGGTGGCTCCCTGTTCAGCAATTCTTTGAAATGCTCTGTCCAGTGCATTTCTCGTTCCTTTTCGGTTGTTAGTAGATGTCTTTGTTTGTTCCTGATGAGAGTGTTTGGTGGTGTCTGTCATTTACCATTGATAAACTCTCATTTTGTAGAGGAGGGTGGTTGCCTTTAAAAGCTGAATTTCCCAGACAGTCTGGGCAGGACACTGTGCACTTGTTATGCACAGTCAAGTGGGACCCTAGACAAGAATAAAGCAAAGTGAAACAATTTTTCTGACTCTTTTGATTCACCTAAAGTTCTGAAAAACTTTGTTTGGGTCAACCCTTTTAAAAAAAAAAAAAAAATTTCGAGCACTGCTAGTGAACCAAAAAAAATCAGTTATTTGCACAGTTCTACTGGGTAATGCTTATTGTCTGGAAAGAGAAACATCTATAGCTTTTTAAAATAAACTTTTTATTTTGTTGCAGCATGTCTGTTCATAAAGGGCCAACATTTCTTTCTAGTGTTGTTTGGTAGCTGGATGTATCAAATTATGAACACAGCTTCTTGGAAAAACAGTCTGGATCTTTATCAGTTCCTAATAATGGAATAGAATTGGGCATAGTAATAACTCATTTAGCAGAATAAAGTTACTATAGTATCAGTAGTACATAACTGCAGAACCTTAAAAGAATTACTTAACTTCTGCAGCTTTTGGACCCTCATGAGGTTTTTGAGATTTACTGATTTCATTTGCAGGTCTACTCTTAAAAAGTCATTGATGAAAAAGTGTAATGTTAATGCAATAACTAAAAGGTCTGTCATTTGTCTGTCAGAGGCTCTCTGACAATAGCAATTTGTATTGTCTAGTTGCAACTGCAAGTCTGGTCAATAGAATGTCCTCATAAAATTTCATCAACGTGAATACAGCTTGGATTTTTTTTTTTTTGCAGACGCCATTTAAAAAGCTTTAGCTCCTGCTGAGGTAACTGTGAGTTCCTATCCACTCTTCCTTGTAGAGGGGATTCAGAATCTTCCACACTACTATCTCCTCCAACCACTGTGGATCTAGTGATTTGTATTTGAGAGGGACCAGGAGGACACGGTCAGCTCATGGACACCAGCAGTATACCATGCTGATCCCTCCACTCTGGGGAAGCCCTAAACCCTTGAGGCAGTTTTCCTAGGGGCATCCACCAGTGGAGGAGACCCTGAAAACATTGTGGTCTTCTGTATGTTTTACAATAGAACCAGAGCAGGCATAGAGACACAAGGATACATAGAGAGAATGGGCCTCCAGTTGATCTCTGGTTCTGAGTAAATTAATGACCTGGTCACTCCATGGGCAGAGTGTACCACCAATGGTTCATAGAATGAGAAGATTTATATCTAGTCAATTTTGTTGAGGGAGGTACATGCATGTCTATTATATGCATACATTTAACAGTCCAACTCGTATTCATGGCTATTACTTAGAGTAACCTTAATCTGGCTGTACTGCCCCGAGAACATTCACATCTTGTTCCCTGCTTGCTTTGAAATTTGTAACCCTTATTGCATTACCTTTTTGGTAACATTTAACTTCTAAATCTGTGCTGAGTGGCCAGAAGACTGTGACTTTAAAAAATAAATATTAGGTGTAAAGTAGGTACCTGAATAAAAGAGAAACAGCTTCAGGATCAGGCAATTTTTTCCTGCAAAATGAACTTGGGCCTAACATAATTACTACTTAGTCAGTTTTTCCTAAGATATTATATTATAAAATGATTTTAAATAAGTATAGCAACATGGATGGCAAACCAGTGACATTTTAAGGTTATGAAATTGCTTTTAAAGTATACACACAGTATAGCATCTTTATTTCTGCAGGCTACAAGCAGTGAGCTGAAACGAATAACAGTAAGTTACTCTGTTTTACCTGACAAACTATGATTTATTTAACAACTGAAACTGAAATATTTGCAGAAGAACCAGCTAGTTTAGCCCTTCCAATATTTTACATGTTAAGTCTTGGGTATTCAGAGACGGTTTCGATGCAATCAACAATGATCTTCTCAGACTAGGAGGCAGCGTGGCCCCACGACAAGATACGGGGAGGCAGGAGATCTGGATTGTATGCCCGGCTCTACTACTGCTTTGAGTAAGTCATGTCAACTCCCTGTGCCTCAGTTTCCCCATATGTAAAAAGTGAGTGCTGACTTTTGGAAAGCACTGTGAGATCAATGACTGCTATATAACAGATAAGTATTATTAACTTATTTATTATTTTAAAGTACCTCATCCATTTTGGGGCCATGTACAACACAACTCCATACAACTGACAAATTGAATCATTTGAGTTAAGCCAGAAATAGCATAGGGGCCACCCCAGTCAAGGATCAGTGACATTGCGCTGGGTACTGAACAAACACATAACAGAAAGATGGCTTCTGTATTTGATCCTTACCAGATGAGGTATTAATCTATCTGAATATCTTATCTATTAGATTTCAACATTCTTGTAAATCAGCATTTCTTACAGAAGATTTTAAATGTATATCTATACAGTAGATGCCCTTAAAATTTGCACTTATGGATTTTCACAAGCCTTAGTAGAGCCACCAGGGAAATTAGGGGTGACAGGGAAAAGTCGGCCCTCCTGTTTTGGGCCTGAGACCTTTTTCCCTGTAGGCCTCAGGCCTTTAGCTAACAGCAAAACTTTTTAGCTAAGAGCAAAACTTAGAACTTCTCCTTAGCTTGTTTGTCTGTACAAAGAGCATGCAGGGACTGAAAGATAAGAACAAGGCCCAAAGAAGGGGAAATGAATATGGGAAAGGGAACTGGGTGATAAGACAGAGGGTCCCCATCCATGCCAACTTGCAACAGCTGCTTTTGCATATCCTGACCGCAAGGAAGGGATTGTTAGAACAGTCAAATCGCAGACTTGACTGGCAAAGACAATAACAGGAAAAACCGAATATGGGAAAATTGATTTGGTCAGCTTACTTTTGATCAGCATTATATTCCAAATAAGGCAATTAACATGTGTAACCAGTGTGCTACGTTTTGCGGTTTTAACTTTTATAATCATGGTAAAATTTGTAGTAAGCAGAGCAGCTTACCTCTTGCATGGGGTCATGCTATCTCTCCCTGCATATATGCTTGTATCAAAATAAAGGAGCCTCAGGCTGTCTGATCCAAAATCTACCGTGTGGTCAATTTTCCACAACTGGGAAAGTAAGCAAAATCCCTTGCATCGCTGCATTTGGGCTCCCCTAGATCATAGCTCTGGTTCCCCATGAAAAGCAGCCATTTAGAAATAGGTCTGGAGCCTGGGTCTTTACAGCATATCCTGCCCTTGAATTATCAGCATATAAATAACCTAGTTTTCTTTAATATCAGCTGACTCAAAACTAAATCACACAAAAGAGCACGTCTCTTCGAAAGGGACAGCTGATAACACTACCATCCTTGCTGACTGTGATTTCATTAGACATGGCAGCTGATGTTTTTCAGGAGGTGAGTTTCCTTAGAGCTTCCTGAAGGTCTTTTCCTAACTTCCCATTACAGAGATCCCTGGGGGTGTGACACTCTGGGTGTCAGTCTATCACATTCTGGGGTGCAATCCAGACCAGTGTGGGGTTCTGTCACCACTTGCCCTGTAACTCTGGGTTCCTTAACTGCTCTGCTGCTGAGGCTCACAGCCCAGATGCCAGAAGACAAGCATGCAATATTCTGAGTGTCTGTGAGCTGCACAACCCTGGTTCAATGCTCTGACTGGAGCATCCTGCCTACAACACCACAGCCCCACTCTGGTTTCCATTAGCTTTGGGTGCACCTATCAAGATGACACCAACACCCTCCAGTCACAAGTTTTCCAAAACAGTGTGTTCTGTAATGTCCAGTCCTTTCCTGGACCCTTCAAAGGAATAAGGTTTGTTTGCTCCTTTAAAGAGACAATACCCAAGACCTTGCCACAGTAATTGGAGTTAACAATCACTTCCATTCAAACACAGGACACAGTTGGTTTAGACTAAAAGTAAAACAAAAGGACATAAGTTAAGCCAGGGATGCCAAGTAAAAGAAATAAAGCTGGGAAGAGTTACAAACAAATAAAAGTAAAATGCTGCAGTTCTCAAACTTCATTTCATCCCACAACCCCCTTCTGACAACTGTTGGGATTTTGTGGTTCCCAGTAATAACCAAATGAGTCAGAGGCTGGGCAGAATCAAAGGTCTTCAATTCAAGAAGACTTTATTCAGTGTGCACAAAGGGAGAGCCCATGGAACAAATATCAGCCAGAGTCCCTCCAGCAAGCAGCCCCTCCCATTGCTATTTTGTAGCACATAACACAAACCTCTAACCAATCATATTTAACCTTTCTATATATGGATTTATTCATCACATGCTTATACTTCTCCACTCCACATGCTGAGCTCGCCCTTCTCCCCTTGACCTTTTCTAGAATGTTCCTAGGGTGGTAAGCCATGGCATGCTTCTTTATGCATAAATCACATTTTGTTTAAATGAACACAAGCATACCCGTCACAACAAAAATTACTACATGACCCTAGGCAGGGGAACCAAAGCCTGAGCCCTACCTTCAGCCTTGGCAGGAGATTTCAGGCTTCAGCCCTGTGTGTGTGTGGGGGGGAGCATCGGGATTTGACTTCACCCTGGGCCCCAGCAAGTCTCTAACACCAGAGCTGGAGACACCATTAAAATGGAGTCAGAGCCCATTTTAGGGTCCTGACCAGCAGTTTGAGAACACAGTTCTAATAGCTAAGACTTAACAAGCTACAGCTTTGGTTCTGGGTAGATTTCTTACCAATCTTTTGTTCCCAGAGACTTCAAACCCCTTGGTTCACAGATCCATCTTTCTCAGCTTGCAAGAACTCTCACCCGTTGTATCTGTCTAGTGATGAATATGAAGATGACTTCTCCTCTTTCCTTATCTTCCCACACTCACTGTTTTGTCCCTGGACTGAGGATGAACTCATGATGGTCTTCCTTTTTGGTGGACTTCCCATTACCCTGCTGATTTGTATGTAAAAGGAGCTTCCACTGTTTTTGGTCACACCTTGCTTAATGTCTGGGCAGACAGGGAGAGAGCACCCTTCCCTCCAGTCTAGGGAAAAACCTGTTTCTCCTTGTGTTTGGTCACAGACTTCAAAGCATGGTATCATTATATATCCATATTTTCCCATTAGCTTTAGTACATTTCACAATGATATCACCAGTGTGTCATTAGCTTTTAGAAAAGATGCCACTCTATACCCCTGTATAATACAGTAATATTGTATACAGTCCATTGATTCAATTACTTATTTAAGATTCAGATCCCCACAAGAGGCTATCTTCCCCCTCTTGTTAGGTTAATGGCTTTGTTTAGCTTTTATGTAAATGTGCCTTCACTATTTTTGCCTGATCATGAGCAAATACACATTCCTTTGTCTAGCGCAGACTGAGCTAATGCATTGCTTGCCAAACATATTTTAAGAATAAAATTCTAACACCTATTTTAAGTCTTTGTGCACACCCTGCTCATATACCATGCAATAATTTTTGGGACCAGTGTGTTATTAGTTTGTACATGATATCTTACATGACACCTTTTAGATACAGATTATGGCAATGGCGTGTTAGGTGTAGGGAGTATGTCAGGCCTGATAAGAGCTGATGACATAGAGTAGTGACCCACAAATGGGCCTGTGTGTGACAATCTCCCATTGAATAGCTGAGCTCCTACACTGAGGTCAGAAAGCAGTTCAAACAGGTACTTCTGCATTGTAAAGAAGGGCATAAAATGGGACCCAGCTGGTGCTATCCCCTCACTCAGGACCTTCCAGACACCAAACTGTGCAGCATGGACCCCTGACCTTTGAGGGCAGTAGGACCCATTTGGTATATTTCTTCCTCCAGTCATGTGACCTTTGTAAAAGAAACTGTAGGGAAGAGTCAGCCAGGCACTGAAGCTGGCACAGCAGCTGCAGGAGGCAGTTCAAGTATGGACTCTCAGACAAAGATGATGTTCTCACACTTTCTGCAGCTTTCACCCTGAACTTTCCCCTGTGCTGACTGGCTGTTTGCTCCAACTCAGTCCCACCCTCTGCCCCCAGTCTCTTACTCCCTTATCTCCCCTTTGTCTTTCCATCTAGCTTTTCTCATCTAACATAACCCAACTTAAATGATGTAAACAACAAAACCAAACCAAAATATTGCAGAACTAACATGGAGTTTAGTCACTGTATTGTTCGCTCAGCTTGTGTTCTATTCCTTTTCCCCTACGCTGTGTCTGCCATGTCTAGTTGGACTGTAGCCTCTGTATTATACTATTTTTGTACTGTGTGTACCACAATGGGGCTGTATTCTTGGTTGGCTTCTAGGCACTGCCATAGTAACCATGATTATAATGACTTCTATCACAAGTCTAATAATTATTATTAGTAGGGCTTGAGCTGAAGGAAAAATGGTTTGAGGGTAGAGTATCATTTACTGAAGACACCAACATGAGATGACACAGTAGATTGTGTAGCTGTTCTTATTGTGTATTTTACAGAACTCCTCAGGCGTGACTGAACTGGCTGCTCATCAATGGGCTTTAGATACCCTCTCACAGGTTCTGATGGGATCCTTGGGTTTTGTTCCCATTTGGTGAAGCTTTGGTGCCCTGGATGGTGTTGTAAGATTAGCACCTCCTCATCTATGGTCTCTTGGTTCAGTAACTCTAGAGGAAGCAGGGAGTTGTGGTACTCTAAAGACCACCCATCCACTCATGTGAAATGAGAGATACCTCACAGATAATTGAGCTGACTTTTGAAATATAATCCTGTTTTTTCTTCCCAGGTGCTTTGATCAGTAGTGAAATAAGTAAATGATAATGACATGTTATCATAAATGAGTATCGTTAACAACCCATTGAGCAATGCGCACTTCCCAGAGATGGTACTTCAGCTCTGTGCTAACTCAGGTGGACATAATTGCATTGGTTACAATTGGTTCATGCTTGGAAGGTTTTTCTTGCAGCCATGAAGACTTGAGATTTTTTTTAAAGGAAAGCTGAGAAGACATGAACATGTTTGAAGCCTCAGGAAAGCAAAAGGACCAGACTGTTGACCCAACCCAGTTCATATACTCACTATTAGCAAAAAGTTCTCCACCTCACAACAAGATCCTGAGCATTTGTAAATTCATCAACCAGTCCTTCATTCATTCCACTGCAAGAGGCAGACCTTATTGCTCTATCAAGGGAACTTTGAGCCTTGTTTTGAATTCAGCTGAAAAAAACCCACACAAAATGCAATGTGAGGGTTAAAAAATGAGGTACAAAAATCTGGAATTCTAGTTTGGAGGTTGGCAGAATAGCCTGAGCTATGTTCCCAGTGGATGTGTCATGGCTCAGGTATAACATTTCTTTTCCTTTCCTGTACTTCAATTTACATTGCTGCTGCAGAACAGACCAGGCTTTATGTATATATATTCTAATGAGTTAAACCTCTGTTAAGAATGTAACAATCTCTAAAGGAAAATGTTTACTAAGTATCCCTCTATATATGAATGTGTGAAATTACTTATAACCTTTGAAACAATTGTAAACATGGTCTAACTCTTTTAAAGATAAGACTTTCAAGGGAGGTTTCATAAGTACTTAATACTACCACATGTTCAACTGCAAAACATAATTATGCAAAATATAACTGTGCATTCCTCTAGGGCTCTTCTCTGGTAGAATTTACCCTTCTCAGTCTCTGTGGAATGGTGTCCAAGCCTCCTGAAGGGCACACCAGTGCCTTAAAATCTGGGAAACAAGTGATAGCCCTGCAATCTCCTTTAAAATCCCTTTTGAGTTTCTGCAACAACAGTCTACAATTTGCACAGCTGCAGCAATTCTAATCCACCTCTTCTCTTGTGGGGCAAGAAAGTCTGCTGTTTAAATCCAACAAACTGGCAAAGTCTGTAGAATACAATCTTTTCAGCACATCCTTCTGGTCCTTCTGTTGCTCCACTGCTGAATCGTCTACTCTGGCTCCCACTTCTATTAATAAACTCTCCCTCCTTCCAATGGCTCCAGTCCCAGAATGTGACTCTGGGTGTGTCCTGCCAGAGTGCTTGTGCACAATGGACTCAGCTTGTACCCTACTTCTTGGCACACCATCATTTCAGTGTCTTTGAATTGGTGGGGGAACCCTTATGGCTGCAGCATATTCTGAACACATGCTTTGACAGCAAGCTCTGAACAGGCCCTGAGGAGAGCCAAACAGAAAGTGTGTATTTACATTGCAGTCAGAGGTGTGAATGCAGCATGCGTAGGCAGACCTTTGCCAGCTTTACTCTAGTTAGTGCTGCTAAAAATAACAGTGAAAACATGGCAGTGCGGGCTTCAGCTCTGGCTTTACGAGCCTACCCAGAACTTCGGGTACATGCTTGTGTTCCTAGGCCATGCTGGGGTCCGTGCCACTGTGCTGTCACTACTACACTGCTATTTTTAGCTGTGTTGGCTAAGTTAAAGCTAGCATAGGTATGGCTACATGAGCTGCAATCTCATTTCCGATCACATCATAGCTACACAGTCTCACAACTAACAGGAGGGAGAAAGAGAGAGAGATGAGAAGGCTCCCTGTGCTCTCTTCACATCCCTTTATTAAGAATGTTGCCAACTCTCATGATCTGTGCAAATCTCTTAATATTTGGTGCTTTTCTTAGATCTCCAGCTCCTGGATTCATGTGAATTCATGAGGTTCTAGCCCTCATGGTTATGGAAAAAACCTTGAAAAATATGAACCCTAAAGGCTCTGACACCATATATAAATCAAAAGAACCCCAAAGATATTTTAAGTAAATGTTATGAGGAGGGTAGTCAGACTCGTGATTTTTTGAATGTTTGAGGTTGGCAATACTGAATTAAATGTAAGATCCCAGAAGTTGTCCCTATATATGCAGATCCACTAATATCTGTGCTGTGACCAAGATAAACTGATCTCTGGAACAGACAAGTGTCCTGCTAAAGTCCTGCTGAACCTTTGAAATGTAGGGGTGATGGATTAAGACTTCAAAGGGATGCACAGCTGGTAGCATGGTGGTAGTAGGAGTTGTACAATTATTTATAATCTGACTAATAATAAAGGTGAAAAGGATGAAGAAGAGGTTGCCAGGAACTAATGAAATATCCTTTGTTCCACAGGATAGAATGAACTGCATTTGAAAGTACTACCCTTGCTATGGATGGCTGTGAAATTCCACATAACTAAGGTGAATAGACAAGAATAAAATGGGAGTTTTAAAGAAAGCAAAAACAAACAAAAAAGCCCACCAAAACACACATGTTCTAGACTTGAACTCTTGCAGGTTTTATCGTTTCATTATTAAAGCTTTAAAATATTTTGCAGTAAATTCAAAATGTCATCAGTGTTTGAACACTCTTGCTTTGACAAAAGAATTCACAGTCCTTAGATGATTAGCAAGAGATGCCTCACAAGACAAATAAGGAGATACTAAGCTACAGGATTGTTATGTTATTGTTGCCTCGGAGAAGAATGCAGTGTTTCTGGGGAAAATAATATTAACGTTCCCTCCCCCACAACAGAACTGACTAAAGTTAATGTTCTGCTGGAAAATGTTAATGAATGGCTGCCATCCTGCAGGTTCTTGATCTATAGGCTATTAAAGACCTTGTAAAGCTGGTGGATGTGCTAAGCATAGTTTTTTCAGGCTAAATGAAAGTCTAAATTAAGCCTCTTTATAAAGTTAGATAGCTGGAAGAGTAGAAGCCACCGTCCAAAGCACTGGGCTGCATGGCAAGGCCTGATCAGAACCTAAGCTGTGGGGTTCTAAATGAGCTAGGGAATTTTGTGTGTGTGTGTGTGTGTGTGTGTGTGTGTGTGTGTGTGTTGGGTGGAGAAAGTGAACAGACAGCAAGATAAGCAGCTACAAATGTGTCCCTGAGACGCAACAGTAAGACAGAGTTTCTTGGGACACAGAAGTGACTGGGATGGGGGAGGTGCAGACTTGGAAATAGTGAGCAAAGAAACTTCCTGCGATTTGTTTCTAATGTGCTCAGGGAAACAGGACTTTGTTGACATTCTTTTTAAACAAAGAAGATTGAACCAAATATACCTGACTTGTATAATCCATTTCTTCTCCTAATGGAAACAAACCAGCAGGGCCCCTATCACACACCTCATTGTCCCAGAATGCCCCTTCATTACATAGTGGGGCATTACAGCAGCTCTGCCTCAGTTTACCCTCAGTGACTTAGCCCTCCAGCCAAGCCATTAACAAAAGCCAACCCCTTCTGATGTATCCACATTCAAAATAAACAAAACACAAAGTCTTTGTCCCAGTCTCAAACTGGGCTGAGCCCCTCCTTCCCAAGGAGGTCTGTCTTCTCTCTTCTGATTCAAGCACTCTTCTGACCACCCTCCAGGCTCAGCTTTCACTCTTCCCAGGCTCCTTTTTGTCTCTCCCTTCAGACTCTCCTGGGCTCCTTCCCTGGCAGCCAATGCCAGGCCTTTCTGCTTGGCATCTTCCACAGACCTGCCTACCTTGTGCTTTCCTCTGGCTTCTCAGAACCTTCTGTTCACCTCTCCAGCCAGCCTTCACTTCTGGGCTTCCTTCCTTTTAAATCCAACTCTGCACAGTTGTAGCAGGACAAGGCTTAATTGAACAGGGCTGACTGGCTCATCACCTCTTGACCTTTAAAGAAGACGACCCCCAGTTACAGCCCCAAATATTGGCTAACCACTCAGGTCCAAGGGGCACCGTTAATATGAGCAGCAAAGTACACCTCAGATACCTCATGTGTCCCCAAATAATTCTATGGCTTGAAGATAGAAACCAGGTCAGGGAAATTTGGGTATCAACAACCATGGGAACACAGTATATTAGAGACAATTACACTCTACAGAAAACAATGATGTGGGCTCAATAGCTATCCTGCTTAGCTTGACATGCCAAGACACTTAAAAAAACAGTCAACAGAGAGAGAGAGGGAAAGAGAGGGCAGTGAAAATAACTACTAAAGCTGATAGCCATTCTTTGTGATGGATGGGTTTCCTAAAAACAATCACCTTGGATTAGCACACATCAGTGAAGCATGAGCTATGGGACTGCCTGTCACAATTATAGGCACTGATATGTGTGAAATTACTCAAAATGGTTCAATGCTTGGTGAATGAATATGATGTGGCAGAGGATATTGGAAGTTGTGCGCCTGTTATGAGCAGCTTCGTGTCATAAGCCAAAAATGTAAAAGACAACTGGAGAGATTGCTAGCGGGCATCATCCTGTTTAGCACTAATGCAGATTGATTCATCCTTAGGTTACGGATATTAGTGCTAAGCCAAATATTTCCTATTCTTTTTAAACACACACTATTTTATTTATCTTGGGGGAATAAACTGAAGACACAGTGACTGAACTAATGCCAGATAGAGATGTTAACATGCAAAAAGTGAATTATTGGATATTCATTTGCCAATAGAGATCCAGACCATATTTCACTGCATTGTATAAATTTTCTTTGTAATTTTAGTCAATTATTTTTTTAAAAAAGAGCCAACAGAAATACCTTGATCTAGTTCAAAGGAAATGCTATTATTGTTAAATGACCTCTGAAGAAATCATATTGACTGGATTTCCATTGTTTTTTATCAGCTGCATAGTGTGAGATGGAAGTTGTCTAGTTCTCAGATTTTTGGCCAAATGAGGCACCATTCTGAGATCAACTGCCCATGTGTTAGAGCTTCCCCCATTCTGACTGGGCTCTCTGAGGATAATATGGAGTTGTGGCTGTCACAGCTGCTTCTAGTCATTGCTGCCTCCTTGGATTTTTATCTAGGTTTGGATGCCATTTCTAAATTCACTTGATTTTGCTTGTTCTTCTTTATTTTCCTGGGACTCTGGAGTGTCTCTTCACAGTTTGGATTGTCTTTTTTTTTTTTTTTTACACTTTTAACTGAGTAGCTGAAGTTGTTGTGTTGTCAGTGCCTCTCCGAAGAAAAGGCTTTTTTTTCAGTTGTTCATGAGCTTCAAAGTGCTTGGCACGTTGTGGGTCACTGGACTTTTTTTCATTCATTGTTGATGGTCCTCCTTTGCACAGCATTTCAGTAGCCTCAATGCTTTGCTAATGGTCAGTGGTCTGGGCACATCCCTTGACATACTAAATTCCCTAGCTAAGTAATTACCTTTGACTCATTTTCTCACTGTATGGAGATTATTTTTCTATGGCTTTTATCTCTTGTCTGCTAGATGTATTGGGTGAGATGAAGAGCCTTTAGGGATTACTTTGGGGTATCACTCTGTCCTGGAGGCATCACTTCAAGTTCTCTGTGCAGAGAGGTCCATGCCCTAAGGTCTCCAAAAGAGAGACTAATAAGTCTGAGCCATTCTAAGTCTGGGGTGCTTGGAAGGTGTTTGCCTCAGAGCAGATTGTGGACCCAGTATCCAAATTTCAGCCTTCACTACAGCAATGAAGATTTGATGGTGGAAGGCCCAACAATATTGACTAGTGGTACAGAACTGCCCCTCAAAACTCCTCTCTAAAGCCTGACACAGAGGAAGCCCTTCACCTCAGCTCTTGGAGTTTAAGGTAAGTAGTTTCAGTGCAGAGCCACACTATGAAGCCCGAGCACTTCTGAGCTTGTTTTCATGTTATAGTCTTGATGCAGTTAAAGGTGTGGTTGAGAGCAAATTGATTGCTTCTGAGGTCAAGACGGGTGGCATCAGAGCAAAGTGGCACTGCATTGCTGAAATGTATGAATCAGTGCAGCACTATGCTGGTGAAGATGATATCAGTACTATTGGAAGTGCCAAGTCACTATGGGCTGGTGGAGCTAAACCCCACCAATAATGCCCCAGCTGTCAACCGCACTGTAGAAGACACTACATAGTGTGTAGTGGGAGTGCTAAACCATAGGGTGCAGTACAATCTGAAGCCACTGGGGGACTTTTTAGGGGTTGAAGCTCGTCCAATTCCATCATCAGTCCTTGGATAATAACCAGAGCTAATTATTTGCTAATGTAAGGGAATGGGGTAAAATTCGGATGCCATTGAAATCAATGCGAACTTTGCTATAGACTTTAAAAAGACCAGGATTTCCATCTCTGCTTTGCAGTACAAACCTTATGTTGTCCTCATCTTGAGGATCATCTGGCCCTCTCTATGGCTATTTGCCACCTGTTCCGTGTTTCACTTAATCCCCCCACCTCTTACTGTTGATATAGGGAATGACGCCTTTCCACAATTATCCTCATGCAATTTCTTTGTGCATTCATGACTGGAGAATCTATGGATTTGTGGAAAATCCCCAAAAGCCATTTAGTTTCCTGTGAGGAGAATAGCATATATGGATATACAGACCTTATATAACATTTGCATTTTATATTTCAAATGGGTTTAATCTTGAACTGTTTTTTCTCTATCAAGAATTAGATTTCAGAAGAAAAGTTGTCTGGCCTAAAGTCCAGTTTCAAAATAGAAACATTACTATAATTCTTGTTTGCAACAAGAATAAGAATGTTGACTGGAGATGACTAAAATTATCTTAAGTATGAATTAGTTTGAATTTTGCTGATGAATGAATATTGAGCGAGTGCTTTTGTTGTGCTAGGGTTTTTCCTAATAGCTATTTTTAGAAAGATTTTTATATTAAATTTCCCATAAATTGCTGATGTCATCTTAAGATATTTCACACAGATAAGACCATGCCAGCTTCCTCAAAAGTGATCTTATGAACCCAGATTTTTGATATTTTGGGGAGATAGTCACAAAGTTACCAGTCTTTGTAGTATGCAAAACACTGGATATTTTTCATATTGCTGGATTAAATGAGACTTTTCCAAACTGATGTGCTAATGATGATTATATACACCTGATTGGACCAAGCTGCATAATTCCAAGATAGACTTCACACTTGATTCACACAAGACCTTGGAGGGAGGTGCTGTAAAGCAGTGCAAGTGTTATTCCTAAACCATGAGGCTCAAGGATAAGGCTAAGAAGTCTTGGCTTTCAGGTCAAAATCCATCTGAGGGAAGGTTCATGTTCCAGAATCTCCAAGACTGATCACTGTAGGGAGAGAAAGTCACAACATCAACCACCAGGATCGAGCTCCTCAAAGGTATTTAGGCACCTAACACCCATTGATTTTAATTAAACTTAGGAGCCTAAATAACTTTGAGGATCTGGACCCAGGCCACTCCAGTCTTTGACCAGTCTTTTCCAGCAGCACCTGAAGGAGGCCCACTAGCAAGAAGCTGTATGGCAGTAGAACATCACTAAGTGGTTCTTTGACTGAAGTTCTCTCTGAGTCTGAGTTCAGAAAACTTCAAGAGGTGAGGAGTTTGCCACACCCTGGGTATCTTAAGTGTCTTATTTCCCCCATTTTATTTTTTGTCCTTTTTTGTTTTTTTATTAACTGGGAGATATCCCAGATACTTGTCAGTTGTGAAAGTGCAGCTTCGTGCATACATATATATGTGAGCACACTCAAAGTCCAAATTAGGAAGGCACCTGAAGAAGTTCCCCAACTTAGAACAGCTCTAAATATTGTCTCATAAAGATGCTTGTTAGAATGTGTCTTATGTCAAAAAGTCCAAAGAAGCTTGCAATTATCATCTGCAATTTCTGGTAAATAAGAAGTGTTAAACTTAGCAGGAGATTTCTGAAAAACTATGTATTATAGTATCTCTGCGCAGGGTTGGGAATGGAGTGGGAGGGAAGGATTAGCTGTCATAGAAGTTTTATAATTGGCTCTGAGGTTATGGTCCAAACATTAGATAATAATTTGGTTTCAATATTAAGATATTTAATCATTCAAACTATAGATTTGATTGACTGGTAAAATTCTTTAGTTGGGATTTAAAGATCAGTCAGCCACTTCTAGACTGCATAAGGATTCATTATTTGTGGATATAAATTTGGTGGTTTAACTAATTTGATTTAGTTTCATTTCAATATTGAGACTAATTTGTTTTTATTTTGATTGGCTATTTGAATGTTGTGTTGCTTTGTTCTTAGTTTAGTTTATTAATAATAGCTAAGCTTGGTTTTAGGTTTTCTTGGAGTTTTCTGTAAGTATTTTAATAAAATTTAGGATCAATTTTATAAGTCACATTTATTTCAATAAGAAAAACAGGTCCAGAACCTTTGACGTAGCTGAGACTCAAGGGAGGAACGCCTCTCTGTTAAATTTGAAACTGAAATGTATATAACAAGATATTTTACTGCACACACATTTAATTGTTTCTTTGCTATAGTTGAAGCTAATTAAGTTACTTTGTTAATGGACTGCAATTGTGTATCAAACCTGGAAGATGTGTACATCAAAAAACAAGGCAATGAGAATGGAAATGAAGTTCATTTCCCCCAGTCTCCTTCCTTTAATAGCCTAATTAAAAAAGTCTAGCTCTTTTCTGCCTTTCTTTATTACAGTTGTGGAGATAATAGGACTTTGCTGAGAATAATAGAACTTTGCTGACACTTGTAGGTGATTTGGTGTGGTATCTGATTGGAATGTATTAATATCTAAGGAACTGAGCAAGACTTGGGTGACTTGCAAAAGTCACTGGAAAGATAAGCCCTGGCTACACCAAGGAATTGCTATATTTCAGCTGCACTGCTATGATGGAAACAGCCAAGATTCTGATGTAATGGCCCAAGCTATCCATCTTGTGCGGGGTGCATCCAATGCTGTGTATTCACACACCGCATTTCCTGAAAGCTTTGCAGGCTCTGTAGCTTGTTGCATCTATCCCAGAATTTTCAGTACAGCTTCCTGCAGCAGTGTATGACATCTACAATATACAATATTTGTTATATAGGCAGACCACCTGAGTCAGCATAGTTAAGTGGCTAGGATACTGGACTGGGAATCAGTAGGTCTGGATTCTGTTCTTGGCTCTGATACTAGTCTCTGTATGATCTTGAGTATGTTTCTTTACCTCTCTGTTCCTACAGTTTTTTCCATTGGTAGGAAAGGAATAGTAACACCTCCCTCTCTTTGTATAGGGCCTTGAGATCCAAGGATGAAAAGATTGCATAAGAACTAATTATTTTTTGCACTAGTTCACACTTCTTCTTTGTTCTGATGGATGCTGTGAATGTCTGTGACCTGCACCAGAGACAGGGGCTATGCTTATACATTAAAATTGTAGGTGCTATGGTGGAGGGTCAACCACTTCACCCCAAGCTTCTGCCACATGGAATCTGTGCCTGGAACCCCAGAGTCTATTGCAATGAGGAAAGCTATCTTTGGGTGGCAGTGCCTGAGGAGGGAAGGAGGTTGGGGGTTTGTTACTATTACTCTATTTTCTCTAAAATTTAATATTTTATTGGGTTCCTGTTTTTCTTTCTTGACTTCTCTTGTCATTTTTGTGGTGGTTTTGCAGACTTTATGGGTTTAATTTTGTCTCCCTTTTAATGCTGAGAAAGAAGGGGTCCAGATCCTGTTCCAGAGGGAGGAGATCTAGCTAGGCCTCACTACAAGCTCATCTGGCTCCCATTTCCTCTGCCTCGTCTCAGGCGGGGGGACCTAGGTATCTGTTTGTTCATGAGTATTAGAATTGCCACCCAAAACACATTGGGGTCTGTGACAGGATGTCAGGTTCTAGAACCCTCCACTGCGTTTTTTTCTGTTTGTCTGGCAGCCAGATTAGGTGGGTCCCATTAGCTCTAACTCAGGATGATAAAAGGTAGAGAGTACAAGACAAGAGAGAGGGTAAGAGGTGTGAGAGCACGGTTTGTAAAAAATAATCCTAAAAGTATTCAGCTTATGAGGAAGCTCAAGCTAAAATTTGTTAGTTGTTTAAGTAAGAGTAAAAGAAAAACCCAGGTGGAGACATGTTTGTGTGTGTGCTTTGAACATTAATACAGCATGTGTGGTATTGGGGGTAGGGTAGGGACTCAGGCCATTCACAACCTATGCACATGTTACTACATCCCTGGGCCATGAAGATATTAACTATTTAAAATTCTTGATGAGGTAATATATACCCAGGTGATATCTGGGTGTTTGTGTCTGTAAAGTGAGGGTGCAGGTACACATAGCATAGTTTAAATACAATATATGGAGCTATTTTTAAAAATGGAAATTAAAAAAAAACACCTCAGACAATTTTTCCTGGGTGGGGACAGGTATAGAAGGTAAGAAAGAATGAACCACATTTGTCAGATGTTAGTTATTTTGTTCAGAGGTGTTCAGATACTACAGTGGTATAAGAATCTGAACCGAAGACGGTCTATACTGTTTTCTGCTGGTAAAGGGCTATCAAAATAAGTGATTAAATGCTGAGCTTTACAGAAATAGGCTGAGGGGCATGCTGATATTATCTTAATTTTTATAATGCATACCTCCATAATTCTACACAGTTGAGGAAGGGTTTGAGACTTGTTTGATTTTCTTTGTCATAAGTTTTAATAGACTCACGGATTATGAACCAAGACCTAATTCATCCACAAAAAAATCTTCATTTTTCCAAGCATGATGAGTTCACTGATATCTTTGATTCTCCTGACAGAAAACTTGCTAAAGTTGTGCAAGAGTATTTCATCAAATGTTGCATTTTATGGACCTTACACACATTTTTCATTAGTTATATCTTATCACACAAATTACAAATAAGAAAAACAACCCCAAATTACTGAAATCCAATACATGCTGTATTGTGCATGCAATTAGTAGAATTTTTTTTTCTTTGCAATATAGTCAATCACCTAAATGTTGTTAGTTGTCTGTGATTATTTCTGTTAATGACAATGTAAATTCATGAGATGTAATCAGCTATCGAGTAATTTTGATCACACCACTCTTAATGTATTTGTGGTTTTTTTAAAAAGGACACATAATTTAAAAAACAAAGTATTTTAAACATTCTGAACAAAATCCATCCCTGATGTTGCTCCTGTGACATTAGAGGAGTTATCTAGTGGTGTGTGAATTTATCCTTCTGTGACATGCAATCTAGTCAGTCTTTCCTGGGTATGCTACAAATGGAAATCACTATGTGTGTGGTCCCATGAGCAACATGGGATATACTTGTTTAATTGTTTCCCATTCTGGTTATGATACAGTATAGACTGTTAATCTTAAGAACAAAATAGAGATTTTATTTTTTTGGTGGGAGAAAAGATAAGTCTTATGTTGTACATATTGACTATCATCACATGTAAGTCCCCAGAGGCTGTGCATCTGTTATGCATGTTTGTTCTGCAGTGCTTGTTACAGTACATTTGTTTCAGAGTTCATGGATCTTTATTAATAGGTATATTGCTAGTACCTTCAGGATAAGGTTGAGGCAGATGTTGGTTTCACAGAGACCTTGGTAAATGAATGATAGGTTATTTCATCGATCAGAGAAAATGGAATGTGGATGTTGCAATAATTAACACATTTCTCTTCTTCCAGGAGAAGACTGGCAGGTGTATTTGCCTGATACTGAAGGATCAAATCCAGAGCTTTGTGGTGGCTTTGGTGACACGTGATTTGTTTCCTTTCTCCATCGCTGTTTACTTGGTGGCATTTCACTCCATCTTGTATAAATGCTTCAGGGCAGGGAACATGTCTTACTCTGTAAAACACCATGTCAGTCTAATTCATAAATAAATAACAGTTATTGTTCACTCTGACCCAGTGAGCAACTTTGTTACTCGCAGAATGGAAAAAGGCTGGCACGAGGAGTAGATATCTGGATTACAGGTAAACCATGAACTCCTGTTTCCTTTGCTAATGTGGACATTGGTCAGAATCTATGCCTAGCTTCAAGTGTGTTCTGTTCCATTTCACCTTTTAGCATGGTTTTCTCTCCTTTTGGTGGGGAGTACGGGGCAGAGAGCAGAACATGACCATTTCAGGTAAGAGTTTGGGCAGATTTAAGAAACACATTGGATTTTTATTTTTTTAATACGGAGAACCACCTTATATGCTTTAAAACTAATCCCAGGGAAGAGCAGTCAAATCATTGATCTGCCTGGTCTGAGCACTTAGGGACTACTTAACTGGTTGACAAGTGCCAGGACAGGGATGCTTTGGTGCACCAAGGATATGTCCTCTCATGCAGTAGCAGTTTTTTTCAGTTTTCTGGAAAGAATCGTGTTTTCTATAGCTACCATCTGACCAGCCTGGGGTTTGGGCCTCATGTCCAAAATTTATTCAGGATTTTGCGCTTCGGTTATCCTGAAATTAGAAAGGTGATGTTCAGTGTTTTTCTGATTATAGGTAAGGATGCCTGGAGTTGGTCCCTCCTGCTGAGAGAGATAATTCATTTTGTTTGCTCGCTCATTAACCTTTCACAGTCCCTCTTTCCTCAATTAGTGACAACTAATAATCTAGGTTGGTGGTCATAATATTTTACATTGAGAGTGGATGTAGCCAGCTGGGAAAGAACAAGTGGCTTTCTGGCTGAATACCAGTCCCACTTTGTGGAAAGGTGAGATGAGGGGTCAACTCACTGTCTCACCAATAGATTGATAGCGCCCAAGTTGTGTAGCAACACTGTTTTCCATTTTACAATGGAGGAAGACAGAAATATATTCACACTAATTATTGTTAATGCAACCTTTCTGCCAGATGGTGTTGGTAGCAATAAGGGCTGGGTTCAGTATCAAGGGATTTCTCTTAAAATAACAAGAGAAAACCTGCTTTAGTCCCAACCCAGAAACCTGTAAAAATGAAATACCTCCCCTGAACACCTCTAATACAGTATGTCCCTGCTAGTAAGTACTGAGTGTGTGCCTAACAAAAAGAAAACTTTTATTAAGGGGAAAGGGAGTACAACATTAATTTGAGAAAACAGAAACAATAATGGAAAAGTATCAAACTCTCTCCCACAGTATGTTAGGCAGTACCCTTTGCCTCAGTTTCCTACCTTGCAATATGAAAGTCCAACAGATAAATGTCTCTTCAGTACATCTTGTCCCCTTTCCTTCTGCTGAATATCACTAATGGTTTATGGTTGGAGGTCAGACAAGTCCCAGAGTCCAGGGGTACATCAGGTAGGTTCATCTTCAGCTTCTGAGTGAAGTGAAACCTGTGTCACTATTACTATTATTATTATTGCTGCTGCTGCTGCTGCTGCTACCATCCAAAACTACCCACCAGAGATAGACACTTGTCTCCCACCTCCTTTGGTTTTGGATTGCTACCACATGCTTAGCAAGTGAGACTAATATTATGGTGACCACTCTGTTAGAGATGGAAAGAAGGAGCAGGAGGACCCAGAGGCAGATTGAGTAAATGGACTTCTTTATTGCAGTGTTTGTTCCCCTCAACCCAATTGTCAAGTAAGCCCCAAATTAATCACATCACATTCTTTTATCTAAGCTAATATGTAAATACCCACATTTACTTCAACACCCTCAAAACCTTTATTTAATAATATGAACGCCCATATAATATTAATAACTATATAGTGAATATAATTATACCCGCCCCTGTTTACAGCATTAAACATATTATACAGATCTTTTCACCTTGAAGATACATTTCTTTGCAGTAACTGTAGCCACAAGTTCCCGTAATCAGCAGTTCACATGGGAGGGAGAAAAGGGCCATGACCCCAAACTCGTTTATGTAGCTGGGAGAAGAAGGGAGGGGGGAGATATCCTTCAGACAACCATATTCCTTATCCAGCTACAATGCTTATCTATCCTTAACAAGCAGAAGGGAAGGGAAAAGGATAACAACTTTATTTATCAAGTGAAGAAATAGTACTTGCCTGTGCCTTACTCTCTATTACCATGATAGCAGTTACCCAGGTCTTCACTTAACCCTTCCATACCCCAGCACACTCAGTTAGGTCATATTAAGTACAATTCTGTTGCCCTTTAGTCACACAGTAAGGATAACAACATTTCATTACCCCTGTATCCAAGACTTCAGTGAATTTTAACCCAAAACAGCCAGAATTGGTCACCTTGGCAAAGCATAAATGTCAAGACAAATAAGGTGTGTTCATGAGCTCTTTTCTTTCAGTTCCTCAATAGATGGCAGCAGAAAGTTCACTCATACCATATGCTTACTTCAATTATTTGTATTGCATTAGTGCCTAGAAGTCCTGCCTGAAATCAGAACCCCTTCATATTAGATACTGTACATATTCACAATAAAAGAGAGCCTCCATTCCAAAGAGTTCATAATAGATCGACAAGATTGCTGAAGTGGTTTGTTAGTTGAGGTCACTACGCAAAACCAGCCAGGGGAAGAAGAGGGATAAACTGCAAGTGATAAGTCTCCTTAAAAAAAATCTATTTCCTTTGCAAGCCTGCCCTATTGAAGACAGCTTTACTGTAACTCCCAATACACTCAACCCTATTGTAATACTTTTACAGTACTATGTGGACTGTTAGGTTATGACAAATTAAGAATGAGTCAAACTAAGGAAAACCTTTTCTTGGGACTTGAGTGGGGGTAATATCATTTGCCAAGATGAGTACAGGGATATCTATCCATTCTCTTGCAGTCAAAAGATGTAAGAAATGAGTACTGTACATAGAATAAAGTAACTTGTCATTGGGAGGATTTTTTAAAAATATATTGGGTTCTAATCTGTGGCCTGTGGAGCATGTGCTTAATGTTAAGGCTGCAATTTAGTCACAGAGGTCACTGAATCTGTGACTTCAGCCAGCGCTGGCTGGGAGCTGCAGGGTCCCCTGCTGCCTGCAGAGGCCAGGAGCTACAGGGTACCCCGCAGCTCCTGGCCAGCTGTGGGCAGCAGGTGGACCAACCACCGCTCCCAGCCACTCCAGATGGCAGGGGGGACTCCTGCCATTTGGAGCTGCCAATGGAGAGGGACCCTGGATCTTCTAGTTCCCATGGGTGGTGGGGGCCCCTGGAACTCCAAGACCACTGGCAGATGCCCAGGATCCCCACTTTGTGATGGATATTTTTAATAAAAGTCAGCGATAGGTCATGGGCTTCCATGAATTTTTCATTGTTGGCTGTCACCTTATCATAACCTTAGTCCCAGATTTGGACCTTAGCGTCCAAAATATGGGGGTTAGCATGAAAACCTCCAAGCTTAGTTACCAGCTTGGACCTGGTACTTGCTGCCACCACCCAAAAAATTAGAGTGTTTTGGGGCACTCTGGTCCCCCTGAAAAACCTTCCCTGGGGACCCCAAGACCCAAATCCCTTGAGTCTCACAACAAAGGGAAAGCAGCAAAGAATCCTGTGGCACCTTATAGACTAACAGACGTTTTGGAGCATGAGCTTTTGTGGGTGAATACCCACTTCCTCAGATGCATGTCATCTCATTTGGAGCTCATGCTCCAAAACGTCTGTTAGTCTATAAGGTGCCACAGGATTCTTTGCTGCTTTTACAGATCCAGACTAACACGGCTACCCTCTGATACTTAACAAAGGGAAATAATCCTTTTTCCCTTCCCCCCTCCAGGTGCTCCTGGAGAGATACACAAACACAAGCTCTGTGAATCCAAACAGAGTGACTCCCCCTCTCCGTTCCCAGTCCTGGAAACAAAAAGCACTTTCCTCTTCACCCAGAGGGAATGTAAAATCAGGCTAACAAATCCAACACACACAGATCTCCCCTGATTTCTTCCTCCCACCAATTCCCTGGTGAGTACAGACTCAATTTCCCTGAAGTAAAGAAAAACTCCAACAGGTCTTAAAAGAAAGCTTTATATAAAAAGAAAGAAAAATACATACAAATGGTCTCTCTGTATTAAGGTGACGAAATACAGGGTTAATTGCTTAAAAGAATATTGAATAAACAGCCTTATTCAAAAAGAATACAAATCAAAGCACTCCAGCACTTATATTCATGCAAATACCAAAGAAAAGAAACCATATAACTTACTATCTGATCTCTTTGTCCTTACACTTAGAAACAGAAGATTAGAAAACAGAACTACTTCTCCAAAGCTCAGAGAAAGCAGGCAGACAGAAAACAAAGACTTAGACACAAACTTCCCTCCACCCAGAGTTGAAAAAATCCGGTTTCCTGATTGGTCCTCTGGTCAGGTGCTTCAGGTGAAAGAGACATTAACCCTTAGCTATCTGTTTATGACACACCTGTCTGTGACTTTTAGTAAAAAATATCTGTGACACAAATCTTAGCCTTACTCATTGTCCACAAAGAGCTGGCTAGGATGTGATTCTGGCTCTGTGCTTTTTGCTGTGAGATTACATTATGTGAGGGTGAGATGGGGTGGGGGTGGGACTGGGAGGGGCAGAGAGAGAGGGCAGGGTGGGACAGACCAGATTAACTCCCTGCCATCCTCAGTATACATATTACATCAATTAAAAACATTTATGCACACTGATTAACTGATGTGTATCTTACATTACCTCTGAACTTGGTGCAATGATATTCCAGGATATAGCAATATTTCATAACACTGTAACCGAAGATAGTGTCTATTTTATATTGTGTTTGTACAGGGTTGTGAATTGGTATTGAGTATATACTTAGGCTATGCTAGATCTTTTCATTTACTTCATGTGGTTACAATATCATCAATCGCTTATTAAAATCTATTGTTTCATTTTCTAGATTAGACTTTTAATAATATAATTCAGGCAATGTTGTATATAAACATATTTATTACTTTGTAATAAAAGATAATTTATTACTTTAAAAATACCGTCTGACATACTGTAATTAAATTTAATTGATGATCATTTTAAATATGATCCTTACATATGCATAAATGTTTACATGATCATCTCAACTGAGCATTGTGAGAGGAAGGTGCCATTCACTGTTGTATATTTTGCAACAGATACAGTTAATGAGTAGAACTTTCCAAAAATAACACTTTAAAGCAGTGTAATTCTTGTTGAAGGCCAGTTTAAAAGAAGGCTGAGCATTGTGAATATTATAATACACTGCACTGTATTGAATAAATCAATGAGTTTCATGAAAAACAGCTTTAAACTACATAGTAATAGTTGAGTATGACAGAATATAGTTAAATTGAAGTCAATATGTTTTCCATCTAAGACTAAATTTATATTTGTCAGTATAAATGTATTTCGTAGATAGCTAGGAAAAATGAAGTATTAACAACTTAAAATAATTACTTTTAATAATTACTTTTCATATGTAATACTACCTGTATTCAGTTTGCTACATTTAATAATAAAAATACTGAGCTCTGTTGTATGTTGACTGTTACGTTTGATTTCCAGTACTGGTATCAAAACATACTGGAACTCAATACGTGCTAGTTCATCTTCCAAAACTTTACATTGTGTTCAGGAAAAGTTCCTGTATCCTGAGAATATTTCACAGTAAATGAATGGCAGCAGCAAGTGCAGATTCTTGGTAACATATTGCCCCAACATGCTACTTCTGCTGTTAACAATATGGTATAACATCTATTGGTTGGTACAAAATGGTTGGCTGTGCAACTACTACATAACTAATTATATTCTCTGTAATAATTAGTACTTTTTACAGTGTCACATCATTCAAAATGCTGCACAAATAACTGATTGATCAGTACTCACTACTCCTCCTTCATTCTCCAGTCTTTGATATTCTTAGTTTTTCATCCGAAATCCTTAAACAATAAAGAAATATTCTGTTTTAATTTTTTAGTAAACTATTATCAGTTTATTACTGAACAAGATAAATAAGGAATGAATGAATGACTGTTCATTAAAACAAAGTATGCTATACTTTCCTCATTTATTTTTACAAATAAGTAATCAATTAGTAGCAGTTTTCCCTCTTGCTGTTTATTTCATATTAAATAATATTGCTGAACTATTCCAAGGCCTTGTCTGCACAAGCTCTAAGCTGCACCAGTACTAACTGCATTGCACTCATGTAAACTACATCTATACTAGGGGTTTGCACTGGGACAACTAAACCAAGGGTTTAAAAAAATCCAGATCCTGACTCACTGACACTAAGGTCTCTTTACATCACACTGGCATGTAATTTATATCCATTTCAGTGTCCCTTTGTGTTGTCAGATGGTGTGATGAGGCTTTAGTGTAAATGAGAATCAGTCTGTAAGTGTAGACAAGGCAGGGCTGCCCAGAGGATTCAGGGGGCCTGGGGCAAAGCAATTTCAGGGGCCCCTTCCATAAAAAAAGTTGCAATACTAAAGAATACTATATTCTTGTGGGGGCCCCTGCGGGGCCCGGGGCAAATTGCCCCACTTGCGCTCCCACCCCTCTGGGCGGCTCTGAGGCAAGGCAATCTGGGTGAAAATGATCATGAAATGACAGATTTCATGATTCTAAGGAAAAGAAGGAGTGAAAACAGCAGAATAAGAACAATGGACTTAAACAAAGCAGACTTTAACAAACTCAGAAAACTGGTAAGTAAAGTCCCATGGAAAGAAAATCAAAGAAATAAAGGAGTTGTGAAGAGATGACAGTTCTTCAAAGAGGCATTATTAAAGGCACAACTGCAAACTCTCCCAATGTGAAGGAAAGAGAGAACAATTTTGACCATTTATTATTCTTTCTAGCAGGAGCTCTTTAATGATTTGAAAAATTATTGTAAGGTGGGTAAACAACTAGCTGAAAGACCATACTCAAAGAGTACTTATCAATGGTTTGCTGTCAAACTGAGATGGTGTTTATTGGGGTTCCACAGGAATCAGTCTTAGGACTGGTAGCAGTCAATATTTTCATTAATGACTTGCATAATGGAGTGGAGAGTCTGCTTATAAAATTTACAGATGACATCAAGCTGGAAGGGGTAGCAAGTACTTTGGAGCACAAGATTAGAATTCAAAATGACCTTGATAAACTGGAGAATTGGTCTGAAATAAACAAGGCGAAGTACTTTGCACTCGTTTTTTAGTGAATTTCAGTTAGGAAAGAAAATTCAAATGTACGACTACAAAATGGGGAATAGTTGGCTAGGTGGAAGTACTACTAAAAGGATCTGGGGGTTGTAGTGGACCACATATTGAATACAAGTCAACAATATGATGGAGTTGTGGTTCCAAGAAGTCTAACTATTTCAGACAGAAAAAGGCTAATATCATTCTGGGGTATATTGACAGGAGTGTTGTGTGTAAGACACTGGAGCTAATTGTCCCTCTCTTTTCAGGTGAGACCTCAGCTGGAATATTGTGTCTGATTCTGGGCACCACACTTTAGGTAAGATGTGGACAAATTGGAGAAAGTCCAGAGGAGAGCAACAAAAATGATAAAAGGTTTAAAAAACCTAGGCATGTTTAGTCCTGAGAAAAGACTGGGGTGGGCAGGTGGACCTGATAAGTTTTCAAATATGTTAAGGGCTGTTATAAAGAGGATAATGATAAATTGTTGGATCTTGTCCACTGAAGATAGGATCAGAAATAATGGGCTTAATATGCAGCAAGGGAGACTTAGTTAGAAAGTTTTTCCTAATACCTAACCTATATGAATAGTTAAGCACTAGGATGATCCTTTCAGGCTTGTGTTTCCTATCTGTTAGTGTGTGGGATAAATTTAGAGAAAGGTATCATCACTTTGGACATTTTACCTCAGATTGGACAAAAATAAGGTTGCATCTATGCATGCTACAAAGTTTGGTAGACACAAGTTATGTCATCATAAGGCCAGGGCCGGCTTTGGCTTTTTTACTGCCCCAAGTAAAAAAATAAAAATAAAAAAACCACAAACCTGCGGGGTGGCCAGAGTGCCAAAGCAAAAAAGAAAAGAAAAGGCAAACCTGTGGGGCAGTTGGAGTGACAGAGCAAAAAAAACCATGCAGGGCGGCCAGAATGAGGGTGCAGGGGGACTCCTGGTGCTGCAGATGTGCCCCGGGCAGGAGGAGGGAGTAGGGGGAGATTGAAGGAGGGCGACCAGGGCTTCCACCATGCTGCCTGCTGGGAGGGGTCCGCGCTGCTCTGGTCGGCAGGAAGGGAAGGACTTGGGCGGCCCAGCCGGGCTTGCTACAGACCTGGCACCAGCTGGGGCAGACGGAGCGCGCAGCCCGCTCCCAGCAGGGCGCTCCCCTCCTCCACGCTGCTGCCCCCTGTAGGGTGACCGGAGTGGTGAACCAAAAAGGAAGAAAAAAAAACATGCAGGGTGGCTGAAGAGGCGAAGCAAAAGAAAAAAAAAAAAGGATTCGAGGGAATACTTCCACTTAGAATCTGTGGCCCCAAGCATGAGCTTGTTTGGCTGGTGCCTGGAGCTGGCCCTGCATAAGGCTGCCAAAATTTATATATTGCTCAGATGCATGCATACTTCACACTACAGACCTAAGCTAAGCAATGTGCATGCAAAGTACAGACACGTGTGTGAGCAATTAGCCTGGTTGCAGGCTCAGGTGGTGCACAGACCCTATGGAAGCAGATGACATGCTGAAAGGGAGAAACACTGACATTATGTGCCAAAACAGAACATTCATTGCCTGAATCAGCCCCTGCAGTGCCACTGCCCAAATGCTTTAATGGGAATTGGTAGAATTCTGGGGTTTCTGAACCAGTGCAGGCTGCTTTTCCTGCTCCATCCCCACAGACCAGACTAAGGTGGGGCTACTAGTCAGACTGCTCTCCAGAGAAGCTTTTGATTGGGCCTCCCCACTATTGGAGTAGAACAGCTCAGTGCTCCTGGACTTGGATGCCTTCCTTCAAGTCTTCATGACCATTTTTGATGACCCGCATCTGCTTTGAGAGGCTTTCCACTGGAAATTTTGCCAGGGGCAAGGGCCAGTCATTTCCTATGACACTCATTTCTGATGGCTTGTAGCTAATGATGAATGGAATGAGGCAGCCCAACTTCATCAATTCTGGTCGGGACTCAATGATGAGGTAAAAGATGAGCTATCCTGCACTGAAAACCTCACTGGCTTAGATGCCTTTAGTGACCTTGCCCTGAACAATGAGTCTTGGCTGTCTGAGTGGAAGGAGGAGTGACTTGACACCTCCACCCACAACACCAAAGCCTATAGAACGAGTCCAGAATCCATGCAGGCTAACCTGGATCACCATCGTCTGACCCTAGAGGGGAGAGAGCATGAATGACAGCTGAACCTTTGCTTTTACTGTGGGGTCCAGGACAAGCTTTGGCCTCCTGCCCAGCTCCAAAGAACTTGGGGAAACGCATCAACCCAGGCCCAGTAGGAGGATACAGCCTGAGTACCATCAGAGCTCCATGGTCTGGAACCTCCCCCCTACAAGTAGAACCTGATATTGGCACTTCACTGGGAATCAGGATGGCATGCTCTTTGTATTCCTTGTGACACTGGATTTTGACTGGTGGAGGTAGTGGTGTGGTTCGGTCAGGAAAATGGTTCTTAGTGTAGATCTTCAGAAAGGAAACAGAAAGCTGTGGAATCTGGAGTTTGAAGGTAACAGGATTAATCTCCTGACAGAATGGGAAGGGTCCCAGGGACAGGTGGTCCAATTTTCAGGAGTATCACCTGGTCTGGAGGTGTTTGGCAGCAAGGCACACCTTTTGGCCTACCATAAATGCTGGACCTTCTTGTTGCTGATGGTCTGTATGTCTCTTGTAGGTCATCTTTGCCTCTTCTAATTGGTTCTTGAGTTCTTCCTGAATAGGATGAATATGTTGGACCCAGGCAGTGGCAGCAGGACTCAGGGAGGCAGCTGAGAGCACTGGGTGGAAACTATAATTGGTGAAGGGGCTCTGACCCATAGAGGTGTGGTCAGCATTATCATATGAAAACTCTAAATATGGCAGGAGTGTGGACCAGTTATCTTCATGGAAATTTATGAAGCACCTCAATCACCAGTACTTAGTTCATGTGTTGAGTTTTTCTATCTGTTTGGGAGTGATATGTGGTGGAGGTGGATATGCGCCATGCCCTGAAGAGCATACTTGAGAGACTGCTTCCTATGTCCAAGACCCAGACTTGGTGAGGTAATTCCACAACACTCACCCAACAAGCCTGGACTGGTGCCAACCCGATCGGGGGAGAGGCTGAAGGGGAAAATGGTGTAAGATCCTGCAGCACTAAAATGTGGGATCATGGTGGTTCTGTGACACCTCTGCATCACCTCTAGAGGCTTAGACTGGGTGTCCCTGATAAGACCCTGCTTCCTGGGGTATCTCCACTCAGAAGTGTTTCAAATACACTGGCAACATTAGTAGGGTCTCTAGCATTGAGCTTTGTGGGGGGGGGGCCTGCACAGGACAAACACTGCCACTGACTGGGCACTGACTGGGGGCCTGGTATCAGGGCATAGATGTTAATGATGTTGATGATCAGCCCCTCCACATGGACCGAAAAGTGCAGCTGGCACTTTGTCATGACCTTGGCAACCTCCAGCATCTCTGTCCATAGGCCTAGGGGGAACACTGAGTCATTGGATGGGATGATGATAGTGATGTAGCTGAAATACTCCTTGCCCCTCCACCATCCACTCTAGCCACTAGCTGACTGCAGCAGCTAGAACAGAGTCTCTTGCAGGAAGATTATGGCATATTCTCTTGCCTAAAAGTAGTAGTGTACCTGCCACCTGTGGAGGTTTATTTTATAGACCTTGATGTTAAGAATGACAATGATGGTAGGCTTCATTGGGAGGCTTAGGATCGTGGGAGTGTTGGGGAATCCCGAGTCCCCACCAGACCATGATTTAAGTTGTTTACAGTGTTCTTCCCCTGTTTGTCACACACAAGGGGTTCTCCAAACCAAACCAAAAAAAGTCACTTTCTCTCTTTTCATGGGGAGGGTGGTGGTGGTGGTGGTGATTATGAGAGTAGAAGAAAAGAAAGGCAAGGGTGATCTGTCTTGTAGGCAGTCTTTTTAGGGTTGCCTCTTTGGGGCTTGGCTTATCAGCTGGCATAGTGTCTTTAATTAGGGTCTGCCTCCAGCCCCCTCTTTCTGGGTCACCTCACTTTATACTTCATCTATGCAGTCTCGGGGTGGTGAAGCCTGCAACTGTCTCTCTCTTGGCTGATCTGTCTCTATGGCCAGCAGTTTTCTTCCTGTTCTAGACTGTTCCTTTTTAAGATTTTCCCCTCCGGGCAAAGCAAGCCTTACCTGGACTTGGTTAATGCTGCCTGAACCCAGAAGAGCTTGTGGGCCTCCTCTCTACAAGAGTCAGGGTGTGCCCCTTCACAAACCCCAACCCTCAAATTGGAAAGGCAGTCCTAGGGCAGATTGTCTCCATCTCTGATTTCCTGTGAAAAGAATTTGGCATTAGTATGGTTCTTTCCCACCCAGTGTTGCACTCTGAAACAATAGGGTTGTAGCGCAAGGCACCATCACGTTATACATAGGTTCATGGCTTTCAAGGTATGGATCCAGTGTAGGGGATCGTGATCTGCGATCAAAGGAATTGATGGTCCACTTGGGCACTAGTGCCTCCTTTTCAATAATTGAGTAGGCTTTTTCTCTAGGGAATAGCTTCCTACAGAGGTACAAAATTGGATGTTTTTCTCCTATGAAGTTTTGTGAGAACATGGCACCAAGTCAGACTTCTGAGGCATCCGTGTGAAGTATGAATTCATGGGAAAAATTGGGGCTGAAGAGCATGGGCGTCAGGCAGTCATACTTTCAGTTCACTAAAGGTTCCTTACATTTCTCATCCCATCAGATCTTTTTGGAGTTGTTACCTTGTATGAGGTCTATGAAGGGGAGAGGCTGTGATTGAGGCAAAACTAGGGATAAACCTTCAGTAATACCCTGCCATGCTGAGAAAATACCTCACTTGACTCTTCATCTGGGGAATTGGGCATGATGGTAGGGCCTGTAACTTGTGGACTGCTGGTTTCCTGAGGCCTCTGCCTATGCAGTACCTCAAATAGATGACTTCAGTCACAGCTAGTCTACATTTTGCAGGGTTGGCCATAAGACCCCCATCTTTGAGGGCCTTTAACACTGCCTTTAAGTGCTGCTGGTGATCTTCCCAAGTAGGACTGCAGACAACAACGTCATCTAGGTAGGATGCAGCATACTGATGGTGTGGGCTAAAGATCCTATTCATAAGCTACTGGAAAGTTGCAGCAGTTCCATGGAAGCCGAAATGGGTGGCGAGGCCTGCAACTGTCTCCTTCTTGGGTGATCTGTCTCTGTGATCAGCAGTCTCTGAGGTACAGCAATCCTCTTCCTGTTCACCATCCTTTCCTGAGACAGGCTTTCCCTTTTTAAGCTTCTTCCTTTCCAGGCAAAGCAAGCCTTGCAGGTGTGCCTGGTTAGTGCTTGCTGAGTCCAAAAGAGCTCTTTAGCCTCCTCTCTACTAGAGATCCTGGTAGTTGGGGGATCTCCCACAGCAGCATGACTACATAGTAACCCATGCTCCCTCAGCCAAGCTTCTTAGAGCAGTGGCTCTCAACCTTTCCAGATTACTGTATCCCTTTCAGGAATCTGATTTGTCTGTGTACCCCAAATTTCACCTCAAACTACTTGCTTACAAAATTAGACATAAAAATACAAAAGTGTCACAGCATTATTGAAATATCACTTTCTCATGGTTACAATAAAATTATAAAATAAATAAATTGGAATATAAAGATTGTACTTACATTTCAGTGTATAGCATATAGATCAGTATCAACAAACCATCATCTGTATGAAATTTTAGTTTGCTAGTGTTCTTTATGTAGCCTGCTGGAAAACTAGGCAAATATCTAGATGAATTGATGTAACCCCTGGAAGACCTCAGTGTACCCATGTACATGTACCCCTGGTTAAGAACCACTGTCTTAGAGTGCAACCCTCTTTACCTTCCTCTAAGAAAGCCTTCCTGGAGTGAAGGACAAGATGGAAATCCCACACATATGCACCAGTTGAGAGCAAACTGTGCCTTCCTCCTGGAGCGACAGTTGTATGATTGATTCCACAGAAAAGGCTATGGGAAAATTATTAATTCTATCTTCAGAGCAGGGTTTAAATTGTGAACAGTAACGCTGAACAATGAGGAGAAAACACAATATTGAAAGGCTGCTCATTAATCCTCATCCTCATATGCAGTGAATGAGGCAAGGATCCTGTGGAAAACATAGGATGTGATGATGTAATGAAAGACTGTATCATAATACATACACACATGAGGAATGAATTAAGGTTTCACAGTGAACCTTTTTTTCCTGGAATTTCCTAACGTTTGAATTCTTGACTTCACAACCTTAATAATGCTCTTTTTATATGTAAAGTCCTAGGGTTTTTGTGTATGTGTGTATGTAAGCCATTAGTTTGAATGGACTCTCTCCTGCCATCTTTTGAGCACTCATGAGCAGACCTTAATTTGGCCTACATCTACTTTGCACAGGTGGCCAATTTTGGCTGTTTTGGATTAAAATTCACTTAAGTCATGGATGCAGGGATAATGAAATGTTGTTACCCTTATTGTCTGACTGAAGATCAACAGAACTGTACTTCATATATCCTAATGGAGGGGGTCACCATAACATAAACCTCATTAATTAAGTATGGAGTAGTAATCCAAATGTAAGTGAAATGGGGTGAAGGGGTAGGGGAGAGATCATTGTGACATGTCCCCTCTAAAGTTTAAAGACACAGCTAACATGGCTCAATTAAGAGTCCTTGTTTCTTCTCAGTGTCCACTGGAACTGACTCACTCATAAGCTGCAAAAAGAACTTGTGGTACCTTAGAGGCTAATAAGGGAGAGGGATAGCTCAGTAGTTTGAGCATTGGCCTGCTAAACCTACAGTTGTGAGTTCAATGCTTGATGGGGCTACTTAGGGATCTGAGGCAAAATCAGTACTTGGTCCTGCTAGTGAAGGCCAGGGACTGGACTCAATGACCTTTTAGGGTTCCTTCCAGTTCTGAGATGATAGCTATATCTCCATATTTAAAATGTATTTGAGCATAAGCTTTCAGATGCATAGAATGGAACATACAGTAAGGAGATATATATACACACATACAGAGAACGTGAAAAGGTGGAAGTTGTCCTGCTAATTAAGAGAAAAAACTTTTGCTGTGATAATCAAGATAGCCCATTACAGACAATTTGACAAGAGGTGTGAGAATACTTAACATGAAGAAATAGATTCAATGTGTGTAATGGCTAAGCCATTCCCAGTCTGTATTCAAGCCTAAGCTGATGGTGTCTAATTTGCATATTAATTCAAGTTCTGAGGTTTGGCCAATGTACATGGCAGAGGGGCATTACTGGCACATAATGGCATATATCACATTGGTCGATGTGCAGGTGAACGAGCCCCTGATGGCATGGCTGATGTGATTAGGTTCTATGATGATGTCACTTGAATAGATATGTGGACAGAGTTGACATTGTGAAATAGTTGTGAGTGAGGACAAAGTCACAAAGTTCAGCCACCAGTGACATTATCGGCGATGCTGTTCCTGATAGCTTGTAGTCCATCTTTGTGTGGAATGTTGGTGTAGAGGGCTTCTGATGATCCTTCACTCTCACAGATCGTGTGAGACACACCTGTCCTCGCTTACAGACAGCCCCCCAACCTGAAGCAAATACTTACCAGCAACCTCACACCACAGAACAAAAACACTAACCCAGGAACCTATCCTTGCAACAAAGCCCAATGCCAACTCTGTCCACATATCTATTCAAGTGATACCATCATAGGACCTAATCACATCAGCCGCACCATCAGTGGCTTGTTCACCTGTACATCTACCAATGTGATATGTGCCAGCAATGCCCCTCTGTCACGTACATTAGCCATACCGGACAATCTCTATGCAAAAGAATAAATTGACATAAATCTGACATCAGGAATCATAACATTCAAAAGCAAGTAGGAGAACATTTCGACCTCTCTGGCAACTCAGTAACAGACTTAAAGGTGGCAATTTTGCAACAGAAAAGCTTCAGAAACAGACTCCAACAAGAAACTGCTGAACTGGAACTAATATGCAGATTAGACACCATCATCCTCTGTATGTGTATACATATCTCCTTACTATATGTTCCATTCTATGCATCCGATGAAGTGGACTATAGCCCATGAGAGCTTATGCTCAAATAAATTTGTAAGTCTCTAAAGTGCTACAAGTACTCTTGTTCTTTTTGCGGATACAGATTAACACGGCTGCTACTCTGAAAACTGATAAACTAGTCTATGAACTGAGCCTTAGACCTGATGTGGAGACAGGGTTGCAGTGAAAGAGCACAGCTGCAGTGAGGTTCCCCACCACCTAATGAAATCACTAAGATTAAATCACTAGGTGGTGGAACCTCAGAACATGGTATTGTGGCTAAGAGCAGTGTGGTAGGAGAAATAGAAGCAAAGGTGATCCCATATGCAGGAAGTTCTAATGGAGTGATTACTAATAGCTGTATTAGGTGGTTGTGGTGCTGTGAAACTGGACAGGATCTGACCAGACCAAGGACACAGCAATGCAGCAACAGCAAGAGGTGGTGGTGGTAGCAAAGCTGCACTGGCTCATCACCTCCAACTTGTCCCTGTCTCTCTTGCACCACTGACTCCTCACCTGAGTCCCAGCTTCTCTGTTTAGTAAGTACTAGTCTCAAACCAGTCCCAATCTCCCCAACTCTCCAGTATTCACTTTGTGGGGATAGTGTCAGGCCAGTTAGGATAGAATCTTCAGAGAATTTATCTGTAAAATGTGTGCAAGTCTCTATCAAGCATGTCTGAATTGCAATTTTTCATCAGCTTATAACTTGGCCAAATATGGTTTGGATTTTTGGGGACAATAAAATGCACATTCCTGGCACATAGGCCACCCTCCTGCTGAATTTCAAGTCCCTGTTCCAAAGCACAGGAGCCCTAGAGCTTTCTAAAGAAAAGGTCACAAGATTTTTTTAACACTGAAAAACGTTATTTTCCTTAGCCTTATTTCTGGAAATGGCTGAATTGTTTTGGCTGAAATTCTCCCTTGTCTTCATCCCTTCCACCCCGCAAAAAAAAAAAAGAAAAAAGAAAAAAAGAAAAAAAACATTAAAATGAGCCTGAGGGGAGATACTTTGCTTAGAAAATTTGAGTCAAAACAATAAAACTTTGGTAAAGTTATAATCTTATAATGGGAAGTGTTGGCCAACTTTAATATTAGGTCAGGGGTCGCAACCTTCAGCCTGTGGCCCATCAGAATAACCCACTGGCGGGACACGAGACATTTTGTTTATGTTGATCATCCACAGGAATGGCCCACTGCAGCTCCCAGTGGCTGTGGTTCGCTGTTCCCAGCCAATGGGAGCTGCGGGAAGTGACACGGGCTACAGGAACGTGCCGGCTATCACTTCCTGTGGCTCCCATTGGCCGGGAATGGTGAACCGCAGCCACTGAGAGCTGTGGAGGAGTGTGGCTGTGGACGGTCAACGTGAACAAAATGTCTCGCAGCCAGCCAGTGGATTATCCTGATGGACCGCGTGCCGAAGGTTGTTTACCCCCTGTATTAGGTGGTGCTACCAGCTCCACTTCTAATACAATCTCTGTATACATTGTATACACTTACTATTTTTAACTTTCGTTTTTCATTAATTACATAAACAAACACATATTGTTTCTCCAGTGACCCTTCAGCCACCTGTCCCAGATTCATTGTTGCTGTTAAATATTGGCCAATTTCTTTACCAATGTCATATGGCAGAAATGGATCTTGTAAAAGATTTCGGAAGCAGAGATGGGAAGTAGCCTTTCAGAATGTTTCAGGCACGGCATTCCTGTCTGGTTTGGAAGAAAGTGTTAGCATACTTGTGGAAGGAGTGGAAGAGTAGGAGGTTGAGTTTGGCATCAATAATTGGTCAGATTGATGCATGATCTTATTTTCTGATTTTTCACTCATAAATGTATCAAGACCATAATAATTTAAGGAAAATGTCCATCAAATGACCATGAAAAGGATACCTGGTATTCTCATACAAAGGAACTTTAAAATGCAGAGAAAAATCCAAGCTATGCATTCTGTTGACTTTGTGTTTCCTATCTTAAAGATTTGGTACATATTAATTCCAGTGTCAATTTACTGTATCTTAAAAGCTCTGAAAGATTTCAGTGAGTCTGAGATTAGCTTCTTTTATAAAGAAACTGAAGAGAATATGCCTCCTTAATAAGGTAAAGCTACTATAAGGAATTTAAACTCCCTTATTTAGACTATCCAGCTTTTCCACCAAAGGGATAGCTAATTCAACCAAGTAAAGATCTCTTTTTAAAAGTGTTACTTGGCAATCAATATAAAAACTCTGACACTTTTTTGTCTTCGAGATAGCTTGATATATTGGAAATTCTAAATGATTAGTGGCTCAGCTCCTTAAGGAGATTACATTGTTAATGCTGCCCTTGTCACTTCAAGGTTAGATCAAACAGTCATAACCTCATTTTTGGTTATTCTTCAAGACAATGAATGAGGAGAAAACAAACTGTTAACCATGGATTGAACACCTTTGGACGCTGGATGATTCAAACCTTGTTAAGGCACGGTGTCTTCATTAGCAAGAACAAGTATCCACAACCCTGTAAGAGGTGACTCATTGCTTTTAACAAGGGGGACAGACATACCAAACTGAATTATATCATTACTGTTTGTGGTTGTAGAATTGATTTTTATCCCAGACATGCACCCACAGAACCTTTCTATTTTAAAGTACAATTGACAATGCTATTGGACTTCTGTAAATACTTAGGTAAAAGTCCAACCATTCTGTACTGAATTTTGTACTTAACATTATGGACAGAATTCTGATAGGCACTCATCATCTAAGTTACCCTATATTAAGAATCTAGATCTTTATTCATATGGTTCCTGTCTAAACGGTACATCCTGAATGATTACTGCATGACTCAAAGTGACATTTCAGGGAACATATAAAACCAGTTGGTTTTAGTCAGGTATTCAATATGCCAGAAGGTTTTTATTCAACTGGCTATGTAGCATTTTGGACCTACTATTTCAGGTACTATTTACAGGATGGTATAAAATCTTGAGATTACTGCTGCTGCATTGTTGTCAATGACAATCTTCAGAATCTCCACTATCAAACATAATTTTGTGAGGGAATCTAGTGTGTTTGAACTCTCATCAGTTAATCAAATTAAAAAAACAGATTGGTTTACACATACCTAACTACACAAGACTTCCTTCAAGGAGATTAAGGATCTGATCCTGTGAGTAGCTGAGCACTAGTTTCATGGACTTTGATTTTTGTAGTTGTTTGGGCAATAGTTTTACTATCTAAGTATTAGGACAGTGGACACTAATAACAGCATAAGTATCCAGTGTCTCAGTATTAAAAAAAAAAAAGGAAAACCCTTAAACAGTACAAAGGCCTGGGTTAGTCTAGAATTTTGGAAAATAATTGCCATGGTTTTTATAATTAACACATTGAGTTCTGTTTTTAATAAATCCTCATTCTAATCTAATGTCTCTCCAGTACACTGTCCTGGTTCTATTTTCTTTTCCATTGCTTCCCCACCATCTATTGTATTTTTCTCACTTTATTGTCTCCCACTTCAGTGTAATCTGTCCCTTTTCTTATGATTGTCATTTCCTTGGTTAGCCCATTTGTTTTCCTCTTGGGCTTCTCTGGGTTTTATCTTCCTTATATTTGCCCCGTTTGTTTCCTTCTCCTCATTTTCACCCTTCTGTTTTGCTTCCCCATTTGCTCTTTTCCTCCTTCCTGTTCTATTAGTTTCCTTTCATCTTCTCACACACTTGTTTCTTCCCTCTGGCCATGGCTACACTTACAGTTCTGCAGCGCTGGTAGTTACAGCTGTGTTCGTACAGCTGTGTAGGGCCAGCGCTGCAGTGTGGCCACACTGACAGCTACCAGCGCTGTAGTGTGGCCACGTTTGCAGCATTTGCAGCGCTGTTGGGAGTGGTGCATTGTGGGCAGCTATCCCAGCATTCAAGTGGCTGCAACGTGCTTTTCAAAAGGGGGGGGTGGAATGTGACAGGGAGCGTGGAGGAGACAGACAGAATGGATTTTTGGAGTTGACACTGTTCTCAGCTCCCTGCCTTGCAAGTTCCAAGGACACACAGTGCCTACCTTCAATCATTTTAAAAGTTCTGACCCTCTTCCCCCACCCCTCTCTCATTAACTAAATGCAGATTATGTACTCCTAAATAGCCGTCAGACCAGATAAGCATCTGCTCAACACGGACTTCCCCCTCCCCCTCTGCCGTGTGAGAGTGCTGTTTCTCTCTTCAAGCAAACAGCTGTGAACATTCCAAAGTAATTCCCCTGCCTGCCTCCGCTCGCTCAGCAAACAGGAGCTGTGTTTGTTTTTTAAATAAGCAGTTTGGCTGAACTCCGAGCTCTCCCTTTCTTCTAGTTTGTTGTGGACAGGAATTCTGGGATACCTCCTTATACCCCGGAGGTCAATAAAAGCGCTGGTGGGGTCCACACTTGCTGACCAGCGCTGGATCACCAGCGCTGGAATCCCTACACCCGAGGCTCGACCGGGTGTACAGCCAGCGCTGCAACCAGGGAGTTGCAGCGCTGGCCGTGCTTTGCAAGTGTGGCCACATCCTAAGTTGCAGCGCTGTAACCCCCTCACCAGCGCTGCAACTCTCTAGTGTAGCCATGGCCTCTCTCTCTCTCTCTCTCTGACCCACAAACTTCTTTTCCCTAACATTCTTTCATCTCTCCTCCAGCTCAGATGGCTCTCCACTTGTTGGTTTGACTCACACATTCCTCAATAAGCATTTCTTTAGCCTGGTCACATATCCTTATGCCAGTGGGGCTGATTGGTCCACAGTTTATCTTGGTGATCTTTCGGCTGAAGATGCTAGCTCAACACCTCTACTTCTACTGAGTTTTTTTAAAATTGGACTCTTCAAAGACTTAGAAGATAGGATCAAATTTGGTTGCCAGAGGGCATGTAATACTTGTCGTCATTTTTTTTAAGGGGGAGGAGCAGCTGCCCAACTTCTTTGTTTATTGTTATTTGCAGTGTTGTAACCCTTTTGGTCCCAGGATATGAGAGAGACAAGGTGAATGAGATAATCTTCTATTGGATCAATATTTGCTGGTGAAAGAGACAAGTTTTCAAGATCCGCAGAGCTCATCTTCAGACCAGAATAAGGAATCTAGTGAGTTTGGAGGAGCTCAGAAGCTTATCTCTTTCACTAACGGAAATTAGTCCAATAAACGTTATTACCTCACCCACCTAGTTTTTTCTTTATTCATGTATGGCATGATGAATATCAATTTAGTCCTGTTTATGAAAATAGGAACTTTGTACAACCTATGTATCCTCAGAAGTTACCCCTATAAACAAAGACAGCCTTCCACAATTCTTGTTTCAGTGCACAGATAATTATAGCCAATTTTTTCTCCCTGTTATTTGGCTCTAAGCACCGCTATGGATCAGTGAGGGAGCCTGCTGAGTATTAGGATAGAAATGTTCTACCAACAGTTCTATTTACTTTTACAATACCTCATATCTAATACCCTGCTAGCAAATAGCTTCTTCCATCAACAGAGCTAAGTTTGCCTATTCTTACCATTTTATTTCATTTAAATGATCAGCTTACTGAGAGCAGTTGTCATATATTTCCTTAATCCAAACCATCATAAAACTTTTATGCATTTCCACCTACAATGCTTTAATTTTTCATGGACTCAGTGTAATCAGTTTCCATGTTTTTCAAATGGTTTCACTCTGGAAGGTTACATATTAATTTTATATATATATAATTGCATTTTATTGTACTGTTTTAGCAGTGGGACAAGACCTTACATAAATATATTTGTATGTATTTATGTTCAAGTAACCCTACCATTCTGAAATATTCTGCACAAATATTATTAGTCCTATAAAAGTGATATAAAATTTGTGGGGTAGAATTTTAATGGAAATACTTTAAATGTCTGGGTTTGGTTTCTCTTGAAAAGTGAAGAGATTGGAAAGAGTTCAAAAAGTGACTTTTTTGCAAAGTTTTACTTTCCTTAAATACATTTTTACATGATTCCAGCTAATGAGGAGGGGAAAGCAAAAACAGGTCTTTTAAAGGAGAGTAAAAAGGTATCATTCAAATTATAAGCAAATAAAATTATTAGTGGAATATGATACAGAAACAACAATGGTCAGTACAAAGTAGTAGAGAAACTACAACAGAGATTAACACAAACACATGCTTAGATCAGTCAACCATTAATTTTGCATTAGCAGAGCTAGCATGGTGACTTCATATAGTAAGAGTTGATTCACAAACCATTTAGACACCACTTACATTCAAAATCCACCTATTGTATGTGATATTTTTATACATTTACATTCCCTAAGGAGCCCTTCACTCCTTATGTGCAATTGTTTCAATTTCATTTCTGTGGTTTTGAAGAGTGATATGTGTAAAAGGGGTGGAGTTAGTTAAAAATGAGGCTGGCTTTGCTGAAAGAAGGGAATTATTATGCAACTATTACATTAAAAGTGGATTTAAAGAAAAGTAGTTTAATGTTATGGGGCATGCTAAGCTTTGGCGCTGTAATAAAAAAGCTTTGCAGTGGTAAGAGAAAGGAAAGAATCTGTTGCTGAAAATACTATTGCATATTAATGTTATCTTTGACAGACTTCTCAAGTGGTGACCGCATTGGCCATTAAAGTTCCTTCACCCAGGCATGATTGATTACTATTTTGTCTGAATAACGCTATTGACTCATGGAATATTTCATCCAAAACACACCCACAAATTTACATTCCACACAATGACAACATTCTTCAATAGAACAGCTCCAAAGACCTAATGCACACAATGGGTCAAATTCAACCCTTGTGTAAAAGGATCCAAACTGCCATCCATTTCAGTTTGCCTAGTTACACCAGGTCTGAATTTTGTCCAGCGTCAAGCAAACAATTAAATAATTCAGCCCAGTTACACAGTCTTATTTCACATGCCTTGTACAGCTGCCTGTATGTGAATATAGATGTTTTCCTCTTTTCCTCCCTCCAACTCCAGCAATTGATGGCATGTGTCTGGGAAAACAATTTTAAAAATACATTTGCTAGATAACACTTTGTATGTCATTCAAGACACATTATTGAAACTCTTTAGAACCTCTTTTATTAGATTCAGATGACTATATAATTCAGTCCAGTGGAAAACCATGACAATTTCACTCTATTACAGCTGCTTAGGGCAGGAGAAGAGTGTCTTGTCCTCTCCTTCTGGGGATGGGGAGGATATCTCTCTGATGGATGGCTTTAGAGAAACAAACAGAAAGGATAGATGGATACTTTGGATGTCATTCAGCCCACTTTGAAAATAACTAGAAAACTTCTTTGTACAGCCACACAGAGTAGAATTGTTTAAGCTCCATTACATCATGCTGTGTTGCATTGTGAAATGAAGTGACTGTGATGTGATTGAAGCAGCTGATATATATCAAATCATTTGACGAAAGGGAAGCGTAGTGGAAAATCAAATAGATGTGTATGGACGGTAGAAGTGAACAGAACAAATAGTGAACATGAGTGTGTTTACTCAGTATAAATTTTTTTTTTACTTTAAATTTCCTTATAGTAGCCCCAACCCATGTCGAAGATATGGAGCTTGGTCTTGTTCTTTCAACCCTGCCAGACATCTGCTAATGAACAATAGTTTGACACTCAGATGCCATGGTGATGGGTGTGGTGTCAGAACCTGAATAGAATGATTCTTCCTTCTCATGGGAATGTGAGGTTCTCTTTACTGTGCCTGCTCATTCAACCTGTTGTTCCTGTTTCTAACCAACTAGGACATATGCAACAGGGTTCAATATTAGAGTCCACACACAGGGTCCTAAAATCTTCCACTATTTTCCACCCTGATTCCTTTGGGCCAAGTTCAGCAGCACCTTACACCCTACAACATCTTGGATCACTTCCAGTGTGACTTTAGGCTGGAAGTGGCATGCAAAGTATGGCTGTCATTCTGATGGACAATCTCCTCATTGGTATAGATGGAAGTCAAATGTCCATGCTAGCATTGTTGGATGTACCAACAGTCTTTGAAACCATTTAGTGTGAGGTACTGCTGGCCTGACTATATGGTTTAGTGTGAGTGTCCAGGTGTGATGCTGTAAACCAGCCCCATACTGGGGTGGAAAGGATTAAAGGATCCTCACAAAAGGAAGAAATGAGAGTAGCAAAATATGGACACAGGACTTCAGAAAAGCAGACTTAGACTTCCTTGGGAACTGATGGGCAGGATCCCCTGAGAAGCTAATATGAGGTGGGGAGGAGTCCTGGAAAGCTGGCTGTATTTTAAAGAATCCTTATTGAAGGTGCAGAAACAAACCATCCTGAAGTGCAGAAAGAATAGCAAATATGGCAGGGGACCAGCTTGGCTTAACAGTGAAATCTTCAGTGAGCTTAAACTCAAAAAGGAAGCTCACAAAAAGTGGAAATTTGGACAGATGAGTAGGGAGGAGTATAAAAATATTGCTTGAGCATGAAGGGGTGTAATCAAGAAGGTCAAGGCACAACTGGAGTTGCAGCTATCAAGGGATGTGAAGGGCAGCAAGAAGGGTTTCTACAGGTGTGTTAGCAACAAGAAGCTGGTCAGGAAAAGTGTGGGACCCTTACTGAATTGGAGAGGCAACATAGTGACAGATGATGTGGAAAATGAGGAAGTACTCAATGCTTTCTTTGCCTTGGTCTTCACAGACAAGGTCAGCTCACAGACTGCTGTATTGTGCAACATAGTATGGGGAGGAGGTGAGCAGCCCTCAGTGGTGAAAGAACAGATTAAGGACTATTTGGAAAAGCTGGACGTGCACAAGTCCATGGGTGCAGATCTAATGCATCCAAGGGTGCTGATGGAGTTGGCTGATGTGATTGCAGAGCCACTGGCCATTATCTTTGAAAATTCGTGGCAATCGGGGGAGGTCCCGGATAATTGAAAAAAGGTAAATATAGTGCCCATATTTTAAAAAGGGAAGAAAGAGAACCCAAGGAACTACAGACCTGTCAGCCTCACTTCAGTTCCTGGCAAAATCATGGAGCAGGTCCTCAAGGAATCCATTTTGAAGCACTCGGAGGAGAGGAAGGTGATCAGAAACAGTCAACATGGATTCACCAAGGGCAAGTCAGGCCTGACCAACCTGAAATTGCTTTCTAGGTGAGATAACTGGCTCTGTGGATATGGAGAAAAAGGTGGATGTGATATATCTTGACTTTTGCAAAGCTTTTCATATGGTCTCCCACAGTATTCTTGCCAGCAAGTTAAAAAAGTATGGATTGGATGAATGGACTATAAGGTGAACAGAAAGCTGGCTAGATTGTTGGGCTCAATGGGTAGTGATCAATGGCTCGAAGTCTAGTTGGCAGCCAGTATCAGGCAGAGTGCCCCAGGGGTCGGTCCTGGGGCCGGTTTTGTTCAATGTCTTTATCAGTGATCTGGATGATGGGATTAATTGCACCCTCAGCAAGTCTGCAGATGACACTAAGCTGAGGAGAGAGGTAGATATGCTGGAGGGTAGCGATAGGGTCCAGAGTGACCTAAAAAAATTGGAGGATTGGGCCAAAAGAAATCTGATGAGGTTCAACAAGGACAAGTGCAGAGTCCTGCACTTAGGACAGAAGAATCTCATGCACCGCTAAAGGCTGGAGACTGACTGGCTAAGCAGCAGTTCTGAAGAAAAGGACCTGGGGATTACAGTGGATGAGACGCTGGATATGAGTCAGCAGTGTGCCCTTGTTGCCAAGAAGGCCAACGGCAATTGCGCTGCATAGTAGGAGCATTGCCAGCAGATCGAGGGAAGTGATTATTCCCCCCTATTCGGCACTGGTGAGGCCAC